>NW_025065158.1:0-489951 GCF_019207285.1 Ogataea haglerorum
AGGCGGAATTCTGGACCGGCCTCTAGAGACATAGCTGGGTAGAGGCCACATCTTGGCAGCTCGCCCTCTATGAAATCCACATCTCCACTCCATCGTAGTTGCTCGCCTACCTCTGGGGAAATGATCAGGTAGAAACGCTCTGCTGTGGAGATGCCGCCCGCTGCCCCGCCCGGCCGGCCTTCCTGCTTCCTCCTTTGCTACCTGTTGTCACTTTATTCCACACACTCTCTATCTCTATGTTGCCCTCCGCTCCCCTCCCACCCCCTCTCCACACACCTCCTCAACACTCCGCCGACCCATTGTTTGTACCCTGTTACCTCCACCGCTACCCTGTGCAACCGCTACGCTGGTCAACCAAACTTGATCCCAAGATGCTGGTCGAAAATAATTTTGGCAAGAACACCTACTAATCTCCGCATCTAGACTCAGTGTCTTCCTAATAAGCTTGACCCAACTTATGGACCATGCCTTAGTCCACCTAAGCACTCTAATCCCAGTCGAGCAAGAAATTATGTACTTAAGTTTCATACTTGCCTAATCAGCTTCTAAATGTTTACCCATTCTAGTCCCTTAATTTGCAGCCGTGGAGCCGGGAAACCAAAAAAGCAACTTACACTGTAGGATGGAGCTCCTTCTGCTTGCTCGATCTGTTTCTCCCACGATACTCATTTCTAAGTCTCGCGTCTCAGGAATCCTGGCTCTGTCAGGGTTCCAATACAAGTTCTGTCAGCATCCGTAATAATTCAAACGAATCGTACTACCTTTTGGGAGGATTGTTGATAACAGTTGTGATATAAGTGATTTATTGCGTTTTTTTATGTAACGAACCTGAACTCGACAGAGTCATCGCCGATATCTCGTTTCAGGCCACGCGTATCAATGCCTGTCTCACATGCTCTTATATTGGCCTTGTTGCGACGAACCAGCAAAATCGTGCTCAACCCTGAGCAGATGATTCCCATTCCAATGCAACCAAGAGTGAACGCGTGACCAAGGACATATTTTGGAGGGTTTCTGTAGACCTGCGCGCTCACAACGCCTGCAATATTTCCCAGAGTCTGATTGATTCCGAGGCCCACTGCCCTTTTAAACCTTGGAGCCAGATTTGTCGCCAACCAAGCTTCGTTCAAGCCCGGCACGTACAAGCTCATGCAGATAAGATAGCACGCAAAGTACTTGACTCCGCTGCTGGTGTTGCCAAGGATAAGAGCGTATCCTACAGCCCCAAACAAATCCAGGAATATAATCAGCGGTCCCCTTATTCTCGTCTTGTCCGAAATTCTTGCCGCGAGGATGAACACAATACCGGAGAACATGTAGCAGGGGACTGTCAAATATTGTGCCTGCAATGAGGTGTAGCCAAGATCACTCTTCAATATCGATGGTAAGAATGTCGAAAACCCATACATAAGGATATCTTGACAAAATTGAATAATCGTGGATAGATAAACCTTCGGATCACGAAAAGCTGCAAGCGCCTCAGATTTTTTGTCACCATCCTTCATCATGAATAGCCGCCGCTGTTCGCTCCGCCACTCTAGTACTTTCATTTCTTCTTCTCCATGTGCGACCTGTTCTGGTGTGTTTGGCATTCCAAACATCATCCAAAAACTTCCTGCAAAAGACAGGAGTCCCTCGATCAGGTAGATATATCTCCATGGAGCCAAGCCTGAGTTGATCTTTGTAATTCCAGTGCCAATTAGACCTCCAAAGGCACTGGAGAAAGCAGATGCTGCAAATAAATATGACACACGTTGAGAAAGTTCAGACTGGAAGTAAAAGTCTGAAATGATGAGAGAAATGGAAGTGAAGAACGAGGCTTCAAAAAGTCCAAGCAATAGCCGGCATGCTATGAGTGATCCGTAACTGTTAGCAAACATTGTGAATATAGAGACTAGTGACCATAATCCAACCATGCACCCAAGGTACTGGCGTTTCTTATTGTTGAAGTACCGCATCATCAGCAGAACACCAGGAAGCATAAATGGCAAATAGGTAGCATAGACTATAGATACCGCTGTCGAATATTGTGAATCAGAGATTCCAATATCGGTATTCATACCGGCAACTTTGGCGTTTCCGATATTGGATCTGTCCAAAGCGGAGAAGAAATACATTGCTGACAGGATGGGCATTATTCTTAAATCCATGCGCCGAACCAATCGCTTGTGGGCAGAGGGAAAAGGACATTCTGTGGAGACCAAAGGTGCGATCTCAACCACAATACCAGCCTCCTTGAGAGAATCTTCTGACTTAAGCATAATTTAATCTCAAAGACATCTGGCTAGAGTTTTATATTCAAGGTGTGCACATCGATAAGATTGATTATCTTATCTGACACGGAAAATTACACAATATGTTTCTATGACAGACCTCTATTGTTACCCAAATAGGAAATGCCATGGCATTTGTGCCTATCAAAAACTTGCGCTATTGTATTTTGCATCGTTTCCTGCATGCTCAGTACATTTGAAATCGGATTGAGTGTCCAATTTTAGGTCATTTTATCAGATTAGCAGTAGTGGAGCCTGTTTTCCGATGATAAGATGCAAGAAATACCAGGCCGATCAAGCAGAACGTTGTGTCGTTCCTAACGTGATATGGATTTCTGGTTACGGTTTTTACCGGCTATTATTCTAAACGTTTAATTTGCTCACTGGTGATGTCCAGCACCAACATCGCACCCGTAGTATGAGAGATCACTTGGCCCCTGATCTTGTTTTTTTGCTGCATCACCACCAGCTGAGGCGTTACCCCACATCCCCAGAACACAGGAATCTCATCGTCGTGAATCACAGGTTGTCCACCAAAATCTGGTCGATTTAAATCAGTGATTCCCAGTCTCTCTGCTCCTTCGTAACCCCAGTCGATTGGCTCCCCATGTGTTTTCTTAAATTTTGAAGTTATTTCACGGACTCTTGGCACATCTTCTGGTCTGTAGGGACGCATGCTTACAACATATGTGCAATCAGTGAATACACCTGCTGGATCAAGGTTCTTTGTCGTCTTGTAAACAGGCACGCCACGTCCAAGCGCTAAGTGTCTCGGAGTAAGCCCGTTCTCACAGAGCTCGTGTTCAAAGGAATGTGAGCAGCCAATTAAAAACCCTATATGGTTGCTGGACCATTCATTCTTCACATCTGTTTTGGTAAATTTCAATTCTCCATTCTCGTAGACGTTGTATGAGGGAAAATCAGTTCTCAAATCAAAACCTTCTTTGATGTATTCTGGGTTGTCGATCTTAAAAGGATCGCCAACAGGAGTTTTGCAGAGCAGTGGGCATGGCACTGGGTTACGAAGGCACAGGTTGATGAAATCATCTGCGTACTCTTGTGGGAGCACGATAAGATTGGCCTGAGCATATTCTTCACAAGCACCAGACGTGTGGGATGTGTGTTTTGCCTCTCGACAAAGCAATCTAAACTGATGTGGTTCCAACTGAGCGTATTCTGACATGTTTAGTTCTTGAGATGTTTGCGCTCTTATCATATAGTTTAGCTGGTCGCATTTTCTTACCACTAATCAGAGTTGAAAATCATCGGGATGCAACCACCGCGTGCATAAAATCTGATCTACGATCGAGAGCCGCACGCCTACATATCATATAACAGAGACGTTATCCGGAAATTTTCAGAACGAATATGCTAAAGATATCCATCGGTAAGTTGCTTAATCATCGAACTTACATCAGATCGTGGCGGGACATTTACTGATTGCATTGCTACCTCGACTGAGGGCAATGAAATAATCCTGAAAGTTTTATCTGTGGATCCAAAAAATTACGAAGACGCCCCAGTCGAGGCTATCCGACGTGTTCTCGAGATTCATAGAGGAACCAAGATTCCTCGGGGGGAGCAACTTGACCTTTACGATGTCTCGGAAATTCGACTTGGCACAACTGTGAGCACCAATGCACTTCTTGAACGGAAGGGAAGCAAAGTAGCATTATTTGTTACACGAGGCTTTCGCGATGTATTGCATATTGGGGATCAGAGCCGCCCTTATATGTTCGATTTCAAAATCAATAAACATGATACGTTGGCTTCCGATGTTTGGGAAGTGGACGAAAGGGTGACCGTTGAAACCTCTTCCGAGTATAAAGCGGCAAACCTGGATTTTTATTTAAGATTTGTCGAAGCTAGGAGTATCACAAACCAGCCCCTTCGAATCATTGAGCCGCTTAATGTTGAATCAACAACTCTAAAGCTTCAGGAAGCAAAAGCTAAAGGCTATGATTCCGTTGCATTTTCTTTTTTACATTCTTATTTGTATCCCAAGCACGAAGAGGAAGCTGCAAATATTGCAGAAAGCCTTGGTTTCAAAAACATCGTGCTATCTTCAGAGGTCTCGGCTTTATCTGGATTTGTTGGCCGAACACAGTCATCTGTTGCAGACGCGTACGTCACTCCCGTAATGAAAGATTACGTCAGGACTTTTGCGTGTGGGTTTGTTCCTGGTACTTTTGATCGAGTCAAATGTCAAATTATGCAATCCGACGGAGGTTTGATCAGCTTTGAAAAGATCAATGGCTTGCGTTCACTACTCTCTGGTCCTGCTGGAGGCGTTATCGGCTATAGCAAAAGCACCTACAATTGTGAAAAGCCATTAATAGGTTTTGATATGGGCGGAACTTCGACGGACGTTTCAAGATATGATGGGAAGCTAGAGCATGTTTTCGAGACTGTAACGGCAGGTGTTTCAATAAGGACACCTCAACTGGACATCAACACTGTGGCAGCGGGCGGAGGCTCTATACTAGAATGGAAAAACGGGTTGTTCACTGTAGGGCCAAGATCGGCTTCGTCCCACCCTGGACCGGCTTGCTACAGAAAAAATGGACCACTGACGGTGACAGATGCTAATCTTATAACAGGAAGACTTATTGAAGAATTCTTTCCCAAAGCTTTTGGACCCAATGAGGACGAGCCTCTAGACTATAATAGTCCACTGAAAAAGTTTGAAGAGCTAACCCGAGAGATTAATGAAAGTACAGGTACGAATTTTACCGTTTTTGATGTCGCGGAAGGTTTTTTAAAGGTTGCAAATGTGTCAATGTCAAGACCTATCAAAGCATTGACCGAGTCAAAAGGTCATAAGGCTTCAGATCACGTTTTATGTTCATTTGGCGGGGCAGGAGGTCAACATGCTTGCCATATTGCTCAAAGTCTGGGTATTACCAAAGTTTGCATACACAAACATTCATCCTTGCTATCAGCATATGGAATATCAGTGGCAGATAGCGTGATTGAAAAGCATTTGCCGTGCTCAAATATTTTCACAGCAGAGAGTAGCTCTACCATATTTGACAATCTTTTGCAACTTCAGAAGGAAACGGAAAATGAGCTTGGTGAGTCTGATAAGGCAATTGAGTCAAAACTGTTTTTAAATCTGAAATACAAAGGCAGCAATACTACATTGATGGTTGAGTGGAAAGGAGCAAATGATATCATTTCTGAGTTTGAGAAACAGCACTTGAGAGAGTTTGGTCTCAAATCAGATCGTGAAGTTGTTGTTGAGAGTCTCCGGGTAAGATCTATAGCGAGCGGAATTGGTGGCAAAGTTACATCTCCTTTGGACGAGGAAAAGACTACACACTTCAAAGAGCCACAAACAAACGCTATAAAGATTCAAAAAAGTTTCTTTGACTCAAAGTTTGTTGATTGTCCTGTCTATGTCTTAGAGGACTTGCAAAAAGGTGACCTGATTCCTGGCCCCGCTTTCATCGTCAACGACATACAAACTTTGGTCATTATCCCAAATGCAACAGCAAAAATCCTGACAACTTCTGTTCTTATAGATGTGCCAAGGCTTGATAATCAGTCTACTAAATTGAAAGTGGATCCCATCGAGCTGTCCGTTTTTAATCATCGGTTCATGAGTATTGCAGAGCAAATGGGAAGATCGTTGCAGCGCTCTAGTATCAGCACAAATATTAAAGAGCGTTTGGATTTTACATGCTCTGTGTTTTCCGCTGATGGTGGGCTAGTTGCAAATGCCCCACATGTTCCTGCAATGATAGGCTCAATGGCGTATGCTGTCAAATGGCAGATTGATTATTGGGGCAAAAATATTCTTCCCGGAGATGTTATCATCTCCAACTCTCCAATAGCTGGTGGCACACACTTGCCAGACATTACCTTGATCACACCGGTCTTTGATGATGACGGAAGCCGTATTATATTTTGGACAGCCTCAAGAGGCCACCACGCCGACATTGGCGGAATTCTCCCGGGATCAATGCCACCTAACTCGACCCAACTTTGGCAAGAGGGCGCCATTTTCAAGGCAGTCAAGGCGGTAAAAGAGGGTGTATTTGACGAGCAAACAATACGAGAAATTTTGTACGACCATCCGTGCAGAATGCCAGGCAATCATGGGACTAGAACACTGAGCGACAATATTTGTGACATTAAGGCCCAGATTGCCGCAAATGCAAAAGGTATTTCACTAATCAAAGCTCTCATGAATGATTATGGAATGCACGTTGTTCATCTTTACATGAACGAGATTCAATCGGCCTCGGAGCTGGCCGTCAGAAACCTGCTGAAGGATATCAGTAAAAGGTATGCTACGTCCCATTTAGAAGCAGAGGACAACATGGACGATGGCACCGTGATCCACCTTGAAATTGACATCGACACTGAAAGTGGGTCTGCTGTGTTTGATTTTAGCGGAACCGGTTCACAAGTGAATGGTAATTGGAACGCCCCGATAGCTGTCACGCAGTCTTCCATTATATTTGCTTTGCGTTGTATGGTCGAAGGCGATATACCTCTCAACCAAGGATGTCTTGCTCCCATTAGTATAAATGTTCCTCAGGGAACTCTTTTACGTCCTGACGAAGAGGTTGCAGTCTGCGCCGGCAACGGACTGACATCGCAGCGTATTGTTGACGTAATCTTTCGAGCATTCGAGTATGCAGCGGCCTGTGGTGGTGACATGTCGAACTTCACTATTGGAGTTGACGGACCTGACGGATTCGGCTACTATGAGACCGTGTGCAATGGAAGTGGTGCTGGACCTGGTTGGCACGGGGTGGATGCAGTGCAAACAAATATGACGAACACCAAGATCACAGATGCAGAAAGTTATGAGCAGAGATACCCAGTTGTCTTGAGAAGATTCGGTATCCGTAAAGATAGTGGAGGTGCTGGCAAATTCAAAGGGGGAAACGGAGCAGTGCGTGAAATCGAAGCAACTTCTCCGCTTGTCGCTTCTATTCTTTCTGAAAGGAGAGTATTTGCGCCCTACGGGCTTGCTGGAGGTTCCCCAGGAAAACGAGGAAAGACGATGGTTAAAAGAGTTAACGGTAGTGTTATTAATCTCGGAGGAAAAAGTTGCATTTACGTGGCTCCTGGCGATAGAATTATTATCAAGACCCCTGGAGGAGGGGGATACGGCAGTGGCAACAGCGCCGAGACAGTCTCTATGAATGATGAGTATCTGTTCCAGCCTAGAGCGAACGGATCAGTTGAAATAATGAGAGAATTAGCTGAAACGAACTGAGCTTTCAAAATTACTGCACCTTAAAAATATTCAGCATTAAATTTCTTGCTTATGTCAGACCTTCAGGTGCTGATTGATTACTGGCTACCCCGCTTTCTTGGCACAGCTTTCAAGCTAAATTTAGCATGTAGATGTTCCGTGATAAAGAGTGCGGCTTTATCCCAAATTTTCAGATTGGTCACTGTATGACACTCTGCACTCCTCAACCAAGGTGTCTGTGATGTCATTGGATATCACTGTAAATGCAGTGTATGACTCTTCTCTACATCACATTCCTGTCGCTCAACTTGGAGACATATTCTAACACTTCCTGGGCAAACTTACTAGGCATCTCTATGTTGGGACAATGACCACAAGGCAAAGTCCGGAGGCTTGAGTTAGAAAGATGGCTATGTATCTCTTCTGCAAAACGCACTGGACGCACCTTGTCAAGAATACCGTGGACAATAAGAACAGGAATCTTGATTCTTTTCAGTTCAGGTATCAAATCTGTGTCCACTTGAGATTGAAGCATTTTTGCGGCACGTATACTAGGCTCGCTAAGTGACTTATAGTATTCTTGGAAGGCAACCAAGATGTTTGCACTGACGGAGTCAATACTCTGCACTCTAGCAGCAAGATATTGGTCTATAAAGACGTCGGTGATAGGCTGGCTGCTTAGCTCTTTCACATGGCTTCTAATATCCTTATGACCGTTAGTGTTTGCCCCCGTATTCACAAGCACCATACCTTTGATCATTCCAGTTGAGTCAAAGAGTGCTGCTTGCATACAAATAATCCCTCCTGTCGAATGTCCGACCAGGATTACGTTATCATATAGCGTAGCTATTTTCAGCAGTTCAAAGGCGGCTTCTTGCAAAGAAGGAATCGGATCTAGACGCATCCACTCGTAGACGTATTTATCTGGTGGCAAAGCATCAAAGCTCTCCGGAGGGCACAGGTTTCCAGGCACGCATATGAGAAACATTGTCCGCTAAGACACAATTTCTCCGCATTAACAGATTTCGCGAAGGCTTGGCTTGGCAACTTGCGGGCAATTTACTATCAACTATTATTTTCTTGGCTTATGCATGGTTGCAGTTACCCCGCGTCAGCCCCAAAACAAATTGTATATAACAGTGTTCTGTCGGCATTAGTCATTAGCTATGTTCTTACAAAATTTAAGAGGCACTAAGCTGTCAATTGCCATTGCTTTGGCCGGTGCATCGGCTTGGATTTTGCAAGGATACGACCAAGCCATTATGAATGGTCTCCTGACAATGAAGACTTTTGAGAAGCAGTTCCCAACGTTGAACACCAATAGGCCAGGGGTCAACAAACAGCACGCTACCGTGATTGAGGGAACGGTCGTTGCCATTTACGAGTTAGGTTGTGTGCTGGGATGTGTTGCCTCTTACTTTTATGGTGACAAACTCGGCCGTCGCCGTTTCACCATGATGGTTTGTACAATCACAATTATTGGTGTTATAATCCAGACCAGCTCATTTCATATAACGCAGCTTGTTATTGCACGAGTGATAACTGGAGTTGGAGTTGGAGGTATCACAGCCACGGTGCCTACATACATCTCGGAATGTGCTCCAGCACGTTTGAGAGGCAAGCTTGTGCTTCTCTGCGGGTCGCTAGCAATTTCCGGTGTGGCATTAGCTACCTGGGTTGACTTTGGATTTTACTTCGTCAAACACAATTCCGTCAATTGGAGGTTTCCAATTGCGCTACAGATGCTCTTCCCTACTATCTGTATTTCGCTCGTTCTCTTCCTTCCTGATTCTCCTCGTTGGTTGGTGAAAGTTGGGCGTACAGGTGAGGCGGCAGAAGTGTTTGCTCGGCTTGAAGATAAACCTGTTGACAGCGACCAAGTTCAAGGAGAGATCTCAATGATTCAGCAGTCTCTTATGGAGGATCCAGCAGCAATAAAGGCCTCTCCCTTCTCAAGAACCAAAAACAAACATTTGAGACGTAGTCTTATGGCTATTGGTCTAAATATTGGAGCTCAGATGACTGGAATCAATATTGTCACTTTCTATTCCACGAGCATCTTTGAACAGCAGCTCGGCTATAGCTCCGTGGAAGCTCGTATTTTCTCTGGATCTATTCAGATCTGGCAAGCGATCTGTGCATTCGCTGCCATTTTCTTGATTGATATATTTGGCCGGCGGTTTGCAATGATCCATGCCGCGGCAATCATGGGAGTTTGTCAGTTCATTCTTGGCGGGCTTGCATCAGACCTTCAAAATAAAGCTACGGCAAAAGCTATGATCGCTTTTTACTTCGTCGCAATGTATGCTTTTCCTGTCGGTCTTCTTCTGGTGGTGTTTATGTACGCAGCTGAAATCGCACCCCTTGAGTCACGTGCCCAGATCACTGCTATCAGCACTGCATGCAACTGGCTCTTCAATTTCGTGGTTGCAGAAGCTTCTCCAACGGCATTCAACAATATTGGCTACAAATATTACTTTGTTTATGGATCAGTGTCTTTTGTATTGCTTGTCTGCTTGATATTATTTTATCCAGAAACAAGAGACAGAAGTCTGGAAGAAATTGACGACATATTCATTCAGTCTCAGACCCTTTTCGACACTGTTCGGATAGCCAAGACAATGCCGGTTCTAGGTGATGCTGAATTCGATCCTGAAAGGAAGCTTTCTCTTGAGACTAAAGACGCCGTCGAGTACGTGGAATGACTAATAGTTAGTGATTTTCAATGCGGTGTTTTTGAGCCATTCTATGAAAGCAGGCCCAGACCTTATCAATTTTTAGAATATGCCATTTTAATTTTTGTTGATTCTTAAAACTCAGACTCGGCTGCCGAAGGGGGGAGAATAGTTTCTGTGCTTTAGCTAAACGTTAAATATAATTATCTATTAGGTGAATAGCCAAATACATACAAATAGCGAGAGTTAAGGCTGATCCATGGTGAATGATTCTTCTTGCATACATGCGTAATGAAGAGTTATTCCGATCTTATACAAGCTTGTACACTTTTTCTGAACCCTGAGAAGATAAGGTGCAACTAAAAAAAATGTAAGAGATAGCATTGTATATACACCTATCCAAGTGCCTTGACAGCTGGTTCGTATTATTGATACGGATTTACACGATTTGAGTAGCCGTGGATGGTTGAATTACCAATGTTTCTAGGTGAGAGTACTAAACGGGATTACGGTTACTTAACAGCTAGATTCCCTAAAAAAGAGAAACATCTGAACGATCTGCTTCTTTTGGTATTAGGGCACAATCTGCCATCAGATCTGTAGCATCAACCACTATCTTTATTTCCAAAGATTGACGAGCACTAAAGGTACAACTATTAACAAGGAAAAGGTTCTTGGATTGTGTGACTGAAAACATGATAAGACCCTTATCGCAATTTCAGCTCGAAATTGCCCGCAGGGCAAGGAAACTAAATTGAAAAGGAATAACAGGACATTTTTATGTTTAGCCATGACACTGACAATTCCAGAAGAATGGAAACTCGACAACAGGATCGTCCAAAAAGCTGGAAACTGTGTGTTGGATGTTCCAAAGCTAGTACTAAGCACCGAGGAGCTCAACATCACCGATATGTCTGCTAGCTCGCTCCTCAAACGTCTACAAACCGGAGAGCTATCAAGTTATACTGTGACAAAAGCTTTCTGTCATCGAGCCTGCATTGGGCATCAACTTACCAATTGTTTGACTTCGCTTTTTTGTGACGAGGCGTTATCGCGAGCAATTGAGTTGGATAATCACTTCAAAGAACATGGCCCAGTCGGGCCACTTCACGGCTTGCCTGTATCTTTCAAAGATGCATTTCTCATTAGAGGCCACAAAACCACGTTTGGGTATTTGTCTTGGAAGGATAACGTTTCAGAGAGGGATGGTCTTCCGGTTTCAATAATGAAAAGTCTTGGAGTAGTCCCTTTTTGCCAGACGAACATTGCTCAAGGATTGTTGTCGGTTGAAAGCACAAACAATATCTTTGGAACAGTTCTGAATCCACACAACACCAATCTCACTGCCTCTGGAAGTAGTGGAGGAGAAGCAGCTCTGGTTGCAATGAAAGGGAGTCCATTTGGTATGTGTACCGATGCAGGTGGCTCCATAAGGTTACCAGCCAGTTCCAACGGTGTGTACGGTTACATGCCTTCTCCACGGCGAATAAGTAATAGAGGGATAGGTCGTGACAACCCGAAGCCATCAAGCTGGGTAGAGTCGCAGATAGGTCCAGTATCAGGAGACTTAGACTCCATAGAAATTTGGTTGAAGGCTATGATAGAGGCAGATATGTCCCGTTACGACTTTCGGTGCCTGCCTTCTTTTTGGAGAGCGGCAGCGCTCCCGCGGAAGTATCGTATTGGGTTTCTTTATCAGGACGGCATTACTGATCTAACCCCACCCATGAAGAGGGGCTTAGACATTGTATGGAATGCCATAGCTCCTCAGCACGAGGTTTTTGAAGTTGATGTGGGTGACCTCCATCGGAAAATTACGGAAACAGTGTTCCGATTGTATGTGAGCGATGGCGGCCGTTACTACAGGAGTGAAATAGCCAAGAGTGGAGAGCCAATGATTCCACGAACGTGTGGAACTGTGATTTCAGAGCCATTATCAGCAGATGAGATTATAGAGCTAGAGTGCAAAGCCGCTTGCTACGCTGATCAGTATCTACGTATCTTTCGGAGTTACCAGATGGATGCCCTTATCACTGCACCCTCTCCAAACCCAGCAGCTCCCCATTCAAGGTATTCCACATCCTCCTTGGCTGCTGTTTACAACTGTTTGGGGTATCCTGCTGGAATTATACCTGTTGCCAAAGTTGATCTGACAAAAGACCGGCCAACTCCATCCCCAAGAATCATCCAGGATCTTCGTGTAAAAGGTTACCCATACGATTTTTTTGATGGCTATATCAAAAAAGAGCTGTACACTGATGCAAAAGCGTTTGAGAACGCGCCGATATGCATTCAAGTTGTTAATACGAGGTTCAAGGACGAGGAGCTACTGCAAATTATGAAAGTGATAGACAATTTAGTTAAATCCCAAATATAGTTTTGTTGGCCAATTTACGCACAGCAACTTGGCCGGGCGTGAGACCATCCTCTTCTGTATTGAAAGGCACCAACCCCAATGACTGCAGACCTTCCTGCGTCAACACATTTCCCTTCATACCCCTGTCTTCGAACATTGATTCATCAGGACCGTACTTATATTCAAATGTGAAATCACGGGGCTTCTTACCAGTGTTAAAGCACGCTTTGGAATCTTGCAGAGTTTCAATGTTATAAGGACACAATGGGGTATGGGCAACGTAGAGAACTGAGGACTCCTTACTGCCTTTATGTTCTTTATCAACTTCATGAAGCAGATCTGCGTGCCAAAGAACGAAGTCACCTGGTCTGACATAGGGAATTCCAACAACACTTTTTTCATGGTTTAAATGCGGAAATAGATCCTGATCATGGGCTAGGAATTGTCCCGAGCCAGGGGTCGCGCCAGGAAAGTTACTCGAGCTGAAGTCGAGTTCACCATTCTGGTCAAAGAATGGTCTTAGCAGTATATATGCGAGTGCATATTTTAGGTCCGGAAGAAACCTTATAGTTCCTTCTCCAGCTTTTGCGTCGGACAAAGCCAGCCAGCCTTGAAATGCGCGGAACACACTGGAGGTGGACCCATTGCTACTCATTCCCTGATATAGGTCCTGTGTTCCTTGTGGTCTCCTATCGATGAGGTTGGGATCCCAGTCTTCCCACCGGCCCTCGAAAATCTCACGATAAACGTCCCTGTAATTATCGTCCTCCCATCTTTCTATGGAGCTTGAATCCAGATGCAAAGGTAAGGTAACATCTCGTCCAGGATATCTGATCCTCAACCTATCAGCATAAACAACCTGTGAATCCATGTCCAAAAGAGCGTCCAGGTTATTGTTCCTGTACAATGCGCCAACAGCCTTCATCAACTGTATCATCCGTGGATGGCTTCTTGCTTCCACTTGGGCTTTGGACCAGTGAATATACCAATTACTAGCAACTCCGGAATGTGGGCTTCCTGTGATGCCTGGATGATGTTTGATGTATTGCTTGGTCTCCTCTCTCCACTGTGTGCACATATCATCCTCAATCAGATCGCGAATAATCAAACACCCACGCTCGTTGAACAGGGAGGCAGGCTCCTTAGGAATGGTATATCCATTACTTTCAATGTCTGACCAACTCACCTCTGGTATGTAGGAAGAGCCCGCACGCTCAATTTCCTGGGTTTTTTCTGCTAAACCCTCGAGCAGTCTTTTCCATGATTTTTTCACTGCTTCGTAGTTTTCAGGCTTGATAATGCGGTTTTTAAGGTCCAAGAATTTTCTCTCTGACAGACTAGATGCTCTCAATGTAAGCTTTTGTGTTGATGAAACGGTTTCCGTGGTATTCATGCTGTATTGAATTTGTGATTGATTGCTGCAAGGGCATTCCACATATATACATTTTCCCCCGCAGCCCAACATATCAACTGACAGCCATTTCGCGTACGGCAGCGGGCAACCTGGAGAAAGACGAATTGTCTAGCGGGCTCCGAATGCTTTTGAGAGATGATTTGTTTCCCCAAACTGCAGTACGACAGACAGAAGCTTTTCATTAATCTTGCTCTAAGTCAGCGGGTGAGGCCATCTGACCCCATACTTTAAGTTTGATAAGCTTTTCGATTGCAACGTTGAAGCGCGCTGCGCTGCCTCGAGATCAAAAAAAAAAAAAGCTGGGCTGCGGGCAAGGAGGAAAATCCGCGGGGATTGAAACGTTTTATCATCATGTATCTGGATAACAAATTTGAAGAGTGAACTTAGATATGACCTCCATAAAGGTCTTCATGGCTATCTTCAAAACGAAACATAAAAAGCCCCCAGATCGCCCTATATAACACGTAGAAGAAAGCCTTTGATCACATGGACTCTTCATCCCCTGCTTATGACTATTGCACAAGGAAGCATATCTCGCACCTAGTCCCAAAGACAAGATGGGGGATAATTGCCATAACTGTTGCCGTGTCTCTTATTGAACCCACTACTACAGGCATGGAAAGCTCCATCATGGGAGCAATCAACTCACTGCCACAGTACAAAAGCTACTTTGATCTCAAAGATCATACAATAGGCTTAAATTCAGCTGCAGTGTGGATAGGACTGTGTCTGACTTTGCCGTTTGTTCAGCAGATGTGTGATGGACTGGGAAGACGGAAAACAATTTTTTATTCTCTTGCACTCATGGTTACTGGTATTGTGCTGTCTTCATGCTCCGTCCATATCGCCATGTTTGTTATTGGACGCATTGTGCTTGGAATGTCTTCGGGAATATTTGGGTCCGCTGCATCTGTGCTGGTTGCAGAGGTTTGTCCGCCCAAACACAGAGGACTGATTCTTGGACTGTTCCATTCAGGATACTACATTGGCTCGCTGCTTTCCTCAGCAATCACTTATGGAACACGAGATATGGCCAACGATTGGAGCTGGAGAGTACCTTTGATTTGTCAGATAGTCCCTACCATCATATGCTTTACAGTCATTTTGTTTGCACCAGAATCTCCTAGATGGCTTGTAATGCACGGGAAAGAAGACGAAGCCCGGGAGATCTTTTATATTCTTGAAGGCGGAGACACTGCAAGGGCAGAATCGTTAATCAAAGAAGTCCACGAATCAGTGATAAAAGAAAGCATAGTTGCCAAGGGACTCGGATTGTGGAGAAGACAGTTCTCAACAAAAGCTAATCTCAGAAGAGCTTTCATATTACTGAATGTCGGAATCTTGTGCGAGTTAGGAGGTTCAAACATTGCTACTTACTACTTCAACATTCTACTGAGTTCTGTTGGCGTTACAATTGTTCGCACACAATTGGAGGTTAGTATGATAAGATCTGCCTGGTGTCTTGTCTGTTCCCTGGCCGGATGCTACACTTTTGATATCATTGGTCGAAAGAAGCAGGCTTTTATTGCAACTACTGGCTTGATTGTTTGTCTATATATTTTGGGTGGTTTGGTCAAAAAGTTTCAAGAAGATGGAAGAACATCCACAGGATATGGTGCTATTGCGTTAATGTTCCTCTTCACAGGATTTTACTCGTACTGTTACACTCCTTTATTATATTTATATGCCCCAGAGCTCTACACCAACCCGAGCCGTTCAGTTGGAAATACCATCCTGAAAGCATGTGATTACTTTTCAGGTCTTTTTGCAACATTTGTGCTTCCAATAGGAATGAGCAACTTGACTTGGAAGTTTTATATGATCACTGCTAGCTACGACATGATATTTTTGCCATTTATCGCTTTCACTTGGGTCGAGACAAAGGGAGTGCCTCTAGAAAAAATCTGCGAGCTCTTTGACGATGATCCTGGGACGCTGGACTGGCAGGAACCACAACTTGAATCAGGGGTAGAATACGTCACCGTGGATATCTCGGACAAGAAGAAATAGCTACTGGGATGATTTCCTTTTATAACCGAATATACTCAATTATCTCTTGAAACCTCAAGCCCATTTGTTGATAACCACTCTGCAAAGATATCATCGTCTGTAAGCAGCGGATGTATCTTTTGTACTTCAGGGACACTAGAGTTGTGGACTGGTTGCATTTTCTGCGCTGACGTTTGTTTTATTTTCATGTACAGTAAACCAAACCTTAGTAGAGCGAGCTCTGTGACGTGTGTATGCTTCGTTATAGTTTTCAGATTAGAGTGATAGATTTCCACTTGTTCTTCCCAAGTTTCGCCCTCACCGTTAGTTGTTCCAATAACGTAGAATGCAAGAAGACAGGAGCCAACGATGGAAAAATTAACTCGCGAGTAGGACCACCAGAAAGTATCGAGATTCTTCATATCCAAACTTGAAAGATAAGAGTTGAACTCTTTTACGTAGTCAAATGCTCGCTCTGATAAAGAATGGTAACAAGCATTGGCATCGATGTAGAGCACAGACCGACAGCAAGACAGAGCTAACGCAGCTTTAGCTACATGCAATGACACCATCGCTCCCAAAAGTCTTTCGGGACAGGATTGGGGAAAATAAACACTTTCAACGGCGTTGATGCGATTCATGAAACCGATTCCTGTAGCCAGAGCCTCTTCAGGGGACTGTGGTCTGTGTAAAAATGATTTCACGGAGAAAAACGAGAACAACAGTTCCGAGAGAACCTTGGTGAGTCTGACCATGGCAACAAATATGTGGATGCCAATCACATTGATGTTTTCGAGTGCTTCATCTTCGTTTTCGAAAAAATCACTTACTGATATGTCACTAACGCTGAAGTCATGGTCTTGGATATGGGATGGTCTTGATAGCCCAAAGCTTTCCCACTTGTCTTGCACATAAACAGCCCACCAAAGTCTGCGTCGGATTCGCTTTTCTGGTAGAGGTATGTCCCATTCCAGGGGATCAAGATGAAGCCCAAGCTCTTGCGATGAGGCAACTAAAGAGGCAGATTGGGACCAGTGGCATGGCGAATTTGCGTTTCTGATCACCAACGGCTTCTGATTAAGTTTTAAAAGTATTGATTGGATTGTTTGCAATGTTGGAGCTCCTTGTTCCAGCGGCAGAGCCTTGGACGTAAAGTCCGCAAGTTTGAACCAGTCTCCTGCAGCCTTGTTCTCTATTGCAATGCTCTTTTCCTGTCCCTCCACATACGGATGTGAGATAACGTACATTGTTGCCAAAAGTGTTGCGGAGACAGTGTTCATATTCATTTCTTCATAGAATTTGCATTCGTTGACTAGAGGATAAGCACAGTTCACAACAGAAAAGAAAGTGGAGATGATGCTTTTCTCTAACGGTTTTGCTACCTCCTGCACTGAATCCACGCAATAATATCCGGGGCGTGGATCCAGATATTCAGTCGGATACACGGCAAAAAATATTGGGGCTTGAGGTCCTCCATCAGAGTTTTTCAGAGCATAATTGGTATCTGAGTTGTCCTCTGGGATTTGCTGAACAATGTTTTTCAGTAGCCATGGGTCTTGATCTCCACTGAATCCGACAAAAAGGCTTCTTTTCCCATTGTGTAGCTCAAGAGCATTTCGTTCATGCGAGATTGAGTGCGGACGGGATTCGACTTTGAAAACACACGGATTTGCACTTTGCACTTCTAGCACAATATCTTTATAAGCCGGAGGCGAAGCATCAGAAGACTTACGTGATTGCCGCTTTTTGATGGGTGCCATAGCGTAAGTGCAGTCTAGGTTTCTTAAATGACACCCTATGCATTTGTCAAAGTTCTCCTCTTTCAAGCAGGCCATTCTTCGTTTTCTGCAAAAGTCGCACGGCCGATTCTTTCTGCTGCGATATAGTCTACCCTTCGGAAGCTGCACCTCGCTCACTTGGCTTGCCATTTTCTGGGACGAACGCGTGTCCTTTCTGGTGGATTTATAAACTTTTTTGGCTGTGGCGGCAATTTTCCGGCTATCTTTTCTTCAAATTTAGTCTTATCATCTTGCATATATAGATCAAGATCAAAACCCGCAGCGAGAGAGGGAAACAATGTACATGGAAAAAGCAGTTGATAGTAAATCACAGGGAGGGGATTTGAATACTGTACACTAAAATGCGTTCAAGGAGTCCTTCTGGCTTCATTAGTATAGAGCTCTCACAAACTTTTTCGCACTGAGTGGCAGTAATTGTTCCAAACCATACTGATCAGACATCATTATGAACTGTATGGACATTAAATGCTAGAACACATCTTAGGTATCATAGTTGTACTGCTTCGTTTGAGAGATTGCAGATAGCAGCCTGGCCGGCACCAAGCCGCTGTAGTGAATATCAAACGGAGCCAGACCAAAAGCGACTGCTTTGCTTTTGGAAACACAAGCTCTCCCTTTGCAACGTGCTCATACGAGAGTTCGTTGGAACAATGCCTTTATTCTTCCCAAAAATGCCTGGACCTGGCACACAACCTGAATTTGTCCCTTATACTCTTAAGTTTCTCCAACTTATAGAGTCTTATTGGATTGCATGCGATGCAAACCACAAACAACTCTTTATTTGTCTTAGGCTTCTATCTTAGCCCACTTTGTGGAGGAAGTCTCGTGTCAGCAGGAAAAGCTAATGGGTTTCACATATGAAATGCTGAGAACACGTCTGCCGTGATAGATGAGAACGAGGTTGTCATGGGAGCACGAACTGAGCAGTGCGAGGGCGGTCCCGAGAAACGAAGCAGAGCTTGTATCCAAGCCCTGCCTTTACCAAAGAGAGAATTTAGTACGATGTGTGCGAATGCAGATTTCAAAATCTGCAAGAGATTAGATCGTCTCTTCGACTAGCTCGGCGGCAGAAAAAGCAAAGATACCCTGTACACTCTACACACTACGGATTAATTTGGCGCTGGTTATCCCCTGGTAGAAATTCTTATTAGCTGTTGGTTCACGGTCATAACATTTTGTTTCAGTCTCCCGCACTCGAATTCTCTTAATACATCTCTTGAAACACGTCTTCAAAGTTTTTATTCTTCTAGAGCTCAGTTGAACTCAGATCCAAGTGCTGAAAAATCTCTAAAAGGATCCGCGGTGACTCTATGTCCAATAGGGCATCTATTTCATTGTAGGCCTACAGTGGTGCTACAACTCTTATGAATTGCTCCATCAAGAGTTGTCTACAAACCATGACTTGCACGTTCAGCCTAGTACTCTTGCAGAAATTGACGTCAGTTCGGTTGAATTCTTAGATATAGTTGTTGAGAGCTCCTCGTGAATAGGGGCAATTAACGACCGATCCCCTAAGATTTCTTGTCCGAAGCTGTCAACGATTGCATCTACTATGGGTTCATCGCAACGTAGTTCTGGGGATTGATAATTCTCATTTTAGCTTATGAAATCTGGTCCCTGTTCCGAGACTTGTCACTGTGGTGATAGTGATGATCGATTATTTTCTCAGGATTTTCTCTTGTTTATCTGTCCCAGGCTGGATTCTCTTCCTGCTAGAGAATGCCCTTACACCTAGAGCTCTATCTTCGTAACTCGCCTCACCGACAACGTCGTTGTGGATGTCTGACGGCCGCTAATGGCCCGGAGTTTGCCCTCATAGTGCAAGCAAACATTTTCGCACAGTCTTTGTCAGATGCTATTTCGGTGTGATAAGATATCCCCCTTTTTGCACAGCCCATGAGCCGCTTTATCTAGATTGAGAAGCATCACATAGGGCGCCTACACTGCTTTTGCCTACATCAGGAAGGGCTCGCACAGCAAAAATCTGACAGCTTCAAAGTCGAATATCTTTTTTTCTTTCTGGCTCGCAGCTTGTCACAAGAGTTGGGATATGCTACGACACACATCGTTGCCAGGTATCTTCGTGATATTCCGTTGCATTCCCCGCAACCGGATATGACAAGTTCACCTCCTTGAAGAACATCAGCAAGAAGTTATTTTCCAATGGTACCTCAACCTTTGTAGCCGCTCCAACTTGGGAGCTTCCAACCTGGCCTTGGTACTCGGTTGGCTGCAACGCAAAAATAACAGCAATCTAAAGTCTGTGCGCTCCGGCTCTTCTAGAGTGTTGCGAATCTGAACCCCCTTCAGTAGTCTGAACGATTTCCAACAAAATCAAGGGATTTTCTTTGCTGCCCGAATTCACAACATTTATTTCCAGTTGCGTAAGTCTACTGGGTCCTGCCCGGTGGATTTGAGTTCCGGCCGAGATTCCAGCCGAAACGAGCAAGGGCTCGCGCTTTCCTCGATAGGACTATCAGGACTACTTTCTGAGAGGTCCGGTAGTTCCAGTGGAGGTCTGATCGGGAAGCCAGCGGCTCAGATATTATTCGAGTGTGGCTCTTTCAAGCATGTGGACTGACGCCGCAGAACAAAATCGCGGGTCTCAATTTTTGAGTTTCCATATTTTGTGTGGCTCGTAATAATTCAAGAAAATATGCTTACTCTTTATCATCTTCCTTACGCTGAAGGATTCGGTGCCAACGCGCGCAAGATTGCAATTTTACTCAATGAGCTGGAGCTCAATTGGAAGGGCGAAGCTGTTTCACGAAACGCTGTTCGTACTTCCCCTGAGTACGCACTTCTTCATCCGGACCGTAAGGTTCCTGTCCTCAAAGACGGTGAGACCATTGTGATTGAATCTGCCGCAGTTTTGCAGTATCTGGCGGAGGTCTATGGCTCAGGCAAGTACCTTGAGTCAAAATATGACGCTCTCGCATGGGTTTCCTTGCAGAATGGTTTGTCATCGGCAGTTTCCTCGCTGTTCCAAGCCGATGACGAATCGCAGAAGACAAAGGCGATCAATAACGCTAAGCACTACCTGGAACTTCTGGATGACAAGCTAGCATCCTCAAAGAGTGGATACATTCTTGACTCGGGATACTCAATTGCAGATATTGCATGGATTGCATTCATCGATGACAGACGCAAGGAGAAGCTTCACATTGAGAGCTGGGAGCAATTCCCCAACATTGCCAAGTGGCAGCAAAAGGTTCTTGCACGTCCTGCTGTTGCTAAGGCTTACGAAAACTAGTAGGTATGATAGAGGATTCTGGTTGAAGATGCTCCTGAGTCCGATGAAATTACCGACGAGCCGATTTCGAATGGAAAACTACTCTTCTAGTCCGTTGAGGAATTTATATAAGATGTTTTGCACAATATGAGCCAAAAAGACGTTCTTTATATCTGGTGGTCTGCTATGGAAGGATCTCCTCGGACCCATGCAAATTTTAGACATTACGAATGATTAGAAATGAGTAGCATGATTTTTTTCATGGCACAGCTCACTTTAGGAGCTGCACAGTGACGCGGACATTTAGAGGTTATAGTGTCCGGTCAATGGAGGTTATACCCAACAGCTGGCTCATCGGAGAATATTTTGCTCAAAATCCAAGATTCCAATTACGGAAATTGGTGTATTATCTTAAGTATCACTGACGGAGATTTCTTTGCATACTTTTTGCTACCCTGCTATTATGATAACAGCGAAAAAGTTGATAAGATTTTTTTGGTAAAACAGTGTACATATATAACGCTGTTACCACAATATAGAAATGCTCCCGGACAAACAACTCTCTAAGCGATGCGTCTATCTACACTATGGGAATCGCCTAAGGTGAATCCAAGAAACCTGAAAGCTACCTCAGTACCAGTTTTCAACCTATGGAACGTCTATGGAAGAAACTTCTTTTTCGCATGGTTTGGATTCTTTGTGTGTTTTCTTTCCTGGTTTGCATTTCCGCCTCTACTTCATGGCATGCTGAAGAAAGACCTAAAACTCAGCGCAGTGGATATATCCAATAATAACATTTGTGGACTGACCGGAACCTTGTTAGGAAGATTTGTCTTGGGACCTCTCAACGACAAATACGGCCCACGGCTTACTTTGGTGGGCGTTCTGATTGCAGGAGCAGTTCCAACAGCGTTTGTTCCTTTAGTCACAAATGTCGCGGGTCTGCATGCCATCCGTTTCTTTATTAGCTTCCTTGGCTCCTCGTTTATTTGCTGCTCCCAATTCTGCGCAGTATTCTTCGATAACAATATTATAGGAACAGCAAACGCTGTGTCCGCTGGCTGGGGAAATTCTGGAGGGGGTGTAGCATTTTTTGTCATGCCTGCCATTTCAAATGCATTGAAGAAGAGAGGTTACTCTTTACACCACTCGTGGAGCTACTCTTTTGTGATCGGGCCCTTCTTGATTCTTATGGTGACGGCGGTTTTGATTCTTGTCTTTGGCAGTGATTGTCCGAGAGGCAAGTGGTCTCTTCGTGGAGACATCCTTGGAATCAACATGGATAACTCTCTCGTGCAGACTGTCTCTGTCAAAAGAAAATTTTCCAAGGAGGGAGAGGTCACTTCTGTTTGTGTTGAGCCTGTTAATGCAATCGACAAGGTTGTGGTCGAGCCTAACCAGGACCAGAAAATTTTTGAAGTGGCAGACATCATAAATGAGGACGAAATCATTGAAGACCCAACTATCAAAGACGTCGTCAAGATCTGCTTTTCCCCACGCACGATGCTGGTTGGACTTTGCTACATGTGCTCATTCGGAACCGAGCTTGCAGTGGAGTCTATAATTTCAAACCTGTTTGAACAAAAGATGCCAAAGTGGAGCACCTCTAAAGCTGGAGCATGGGGCTCGATGCTTGGGCTCCTAAATGTGGTGACAAGACCTGCAGGAGGCATAATCTCTGACTTCTTGTATCAGAGATTTAAGACTACAAAGGCAAAAAAGTTCTGGATGATATTCACTGGCTTGATGCAGGGAATTTTTCTGATCTGGATTGGACTGGTTCCAAAACTATCCATTGCGGGACTTATAGTCTCCGTTTCGTTCTTGTCCCTCTGGTTTGAGATGGGCAACGGTGCAAATTATGCCTGTGTTCCGGTCGTGAATAGACACCATAGTGGTATTGTGAGCGGAGTCACTGGAGCAATGGGTAATCTTGGAGGCATTCTGTTTAGTTTGGTCTTCAGGTACACTATAGCTAACGGGGTAAACAACTACTTCAAAGCTTTCTGGATTATAGGAATCGTTTGCACTGTGGTGAACCTAGTTTGCGTGCTTATTCCGATTAGAGAGGAGAGGCCCAGGAAAGCGGAAATTTGATTGAAAATCTCGGTTATTCTTTTATCTATGCAATGCAAATGTGATTTTTTATAGATAAGAACTTTTCTAGTGCATCGTGCGATAAATAAATCGCTAAGCGGAGATTAATTGTATGGACGGAAATTATATAGTAATCAAAGATGATGAGGACCACGACAAATAAAAGCAGTTGCAAAAGTCATCTAAACTCTGCAGACTTTGATGACTTGCTCTGTTCCACCTTTGCCGGAGGACATCAATCCCCCAGCCGCTAAGAAGAAGCTTGTCATTGTGGGTCTGGGTATGGTTGGCTTATCATTTCTCGAGAAACTACTTCTAAACGACTCAAAACTGGACGAGTACAGTATATTTGTTTATGGAGAGGAGCCATATCTTGCTTATAATCGAGTTGGCCTCACGGAATATTTCCAGCACCGTGAGTTCAAAAACCTCCTTCTCTCGCCAGAGGAGTTTTATCAGCAACGCGGAGAGAAATGGAACTATGCCATTGATGAGAAAGTGGTTGAGATACAACGACAAACTAGGACTATTACCACGAACAAAGGAAACAGAGCGTCTTACGACGTGCTCGTTCTTTGTACGGGCTCTACAGCGATCATTCCCACCGATTTGCTACCACCCCCCACCAAGAAAAGCTACCGTGAAATGGGGTGCTTTGTCTACAGAACTATTGATGACCTTTACTCAATGATAGATTATTGCCAGGGTGCAAAGAAAAAAAGAGCCATTGTCGTTGGTGGGGGACTTCTTGGTCTAGAAGCAGCCAAAGCCCTCTACGATATGGAGTCGTTTGAGGATATCACCATTGTCCATAGGTCCCATTGGCTTCTTTCTCAGCAGATGGATCAGAAAGGTGGATCTCTACTTACGGGAAAAGTGAAAGAACTAGGAATCACTTGTCGAACTGGAACAACTGTGTCGGAGCTGATATTTGACGAAGACCAAAATCTGACAGGAGTGAAATACCATAACGGGGATATTGATGAATGCTCTCTTCTCTGCTACACTATTGGCATTAAGGCAAGAGACGACCTTAAAAGTTGCGGTTTAAAAACAAGTTCAAGGGGGGGATTTGAGGTAGATAATATGTTACAGACTTCGGATGAGAGTATTTATGCTATTGGAGAGTGTGCTTCTTGGAATAACATGACCTTTGGATTGATTGCTCCCGGATACGAAATGGCAGATATCCTGGCCTTCAACCTAACCCAGGGAAAACTCCACCAACCGAAAGAGTTTTCTGAGCCTAATATGGGCACCAGGCTGAAACTGATGGGTGTTGATGTTGCATCCTTTGGAGATTTTTTCGCAGACAGAAACGGGCCCAAATGGCTCCCTCGCGGCTACGAAAAAGAAGTTCGTGCCCTTGTCTTTGAGGATCCGATAGACGGAACGTACACAAAATTACTTTTCACAAAGGATGGCAAGTATATGCTCGGCGGAATTCTGGTTGGTGATACAAGCAACTACACCAAGTTTTCCGCGATGATAAGGAAACCATTACCTAAGTCTCCTTCAGAGCTCCTCATTGGTAATGCTGGAGACGATGACATGGAGTTGCTTTCAGATGAGACCCAAATATGCTCCTGTCACAATGTCACCAAGGGAAAACTTGTAGAAGCCGTGAAAAATGGTTGCAGCAGTCTTGGAGATTTGAAAAAGTGCACTAAGGCAGGAACAGCTTGTGGAGGTTGCGAACCTACGGTGAAGGTCATATTTGAGACAGAAATGAGAAAGCTAGGTGGTAAAATATCCAATCACCTATGTGTCCACTTCGACTATTCGAGAGCAGACTTGTTCTCGTTGATTATGGTCAAGAATTTCCGGTCTTTTAAAAGGGTCATGGAGGAACTGGGAAATAACCCGGACTCCTCAGGATGCGAGATCTGCAAGCCAACCATTGGCTCCATTCTCTCAACGCTATACAACCGACACCTCTTAAAAAAGGAAGTTCATGGTCTGCAAGACACAAATGACCGGTATCTTGGAAATATACAGCGAAACGGCACTTTTTCGGTCGTTCCTCGGATGTCGGCCGGCGAAGTCACTCCGGAAAAGCTTGTTTCCATTGGGCAAATTGCCAAAAAGTACGGAGTCTATACAAAGATCACAGGAGCACAAAGACTAGACTTGTTTGGCGTTAAAAAGAGCGATCTGCCGAAAATATGGAGAGATCTTAACGAAGCCGGCTTTGAGAGTGGACAGGCTTACGGCAAAAGTTTGAGAAATGTCAAGTCTTGCGTTGGATCAACATGGTGCAGATACGGAATAGGAGACTCTGTGGGTCTGGCTGTCAGGCTGGAAGAACGGTACAAAGGGATACGCTCACCTCATAAAATGAAAGGGGGTGTGTCTGGGTGTGTTAGAGACTGTGCGGAGTTTCACTCAAAGGACTTTGGTCTTTGTGCTGTAAAGGACGGATTCAACATATATGTCGGTGGCAACGGCGGAATGAAACCGGCACACGCGCAGCTTCTTGCCACCAATGTGCGTCCTGATGAGGTGATCCGTATTCTGGACAGGTTCCTAATGTTCTATATCACCACGGCAGATAGATTGCAGCGGACAGCTCGATGGCTAGAAAGCCTTGATGGTGGAATCCAATACTTGAAGGACGTCATCATACACGATAAATTGGGAATTTGCAAGGATTTGGAAGCCCAAATGTGCCAACTTGTGAGCGGTTATTACGATGAGTGGGCTAAGGCCGTGTCGGAAGAGAAAGATAACCCAATTTTCAAACAATTTGTGAACACGCCCGAGAACCAGGAAACTGTGGAGATAGTCAATGAAAGAGGCCAACCAAGGCCAGCTATGTGGCCCGAGAAAGTGGCAGACCAAAAATTCAACGAGATCAAGTGGTCTTCTGTGACTTGGCAAGAGGTCTGTCAGAGCTCAGATCTACCTCTAGCAGAGGCAGGGTCCTCGGCAACTGTCTTGGTTGGAGAGACCCAAATCGCTCTATTCAGAACCAACGGAAACCAGCTCTATTGCTCTCAGAACATGTGCGGGCACAAACGTGCATTTGTGCTAAACCAGGGACTTCTTTCGGAGGATGGTGACAAAAATTGCTACATATCGTGTCCGATGCATAAACGGAACTTTTATCTCAAATCCGGTGCCTGTAAAAACGATGAAGCACTATCTATCGCGACATTTGAGGTCAAGGAGGAGAATGGCAAAGTTTATGCCAAACTACCTCCCACAGCTGAGCTCGACGAAATCTTGGGAACTTCCAAGTGGAAGGTGAAAAGTCAGGAAACAGAAGCTAAACAGGTACGCAAGATTACAACGGCCAAAAATTTATCTGACAAACCGGTATCGTTAGACTGGTAATTTCCTATGGATAGAGGTAATAAAAAAAAGTTAAATAATTAATGAACACGCAGACCCTGAGGATCTGCACTTCATGTAAAGTATTACGACGGAAGGACTGCGACGGAAAGACCCCTTCATGCTTGAACTGTATCAAGAGAAAGCGGGAATGTATCTATCAGACAGATAGCGACAAGCGAAGACGAAAATACCATACAGATTATACCCAATACCTTGAAAAGAAGATACAAGTCCTTCAAAAATTTCTTTACAAACATGATCCGCAGCTACAACTGGGCGAAAACAGCGAAGAATCTGAAAACAGGTTTTTGAGGCGGGTAGATGAGGAAGCAAAACTGACCACCCTTCTCAATGACATGGATGACTTGAGCCTCGACAACTCGCCGGAGCCTGATTTTCAGTACGAGGATTTCGGGCCTTTGGTCGGGGTTGCAGGACTCAACGTGTACTATATTGATCCAATATTCAAGGCAGAACTGCTTTCGCTATTCCAGAAACACTGTTCCGAGATCACCTATGCTATCAGCCTGACGTTACCCACCATCGAGACATGGGATTTTTCCACAGACACGTATCCATCCCATCAGCTTCTTATGCTCACCGTGTATGGGGTTGCTTGCTTATATTCTAAGAATCCGCATGCATCCAAAATCAGCAAATTATTGATAAACCAGGCTGCGCAAATCGCAGTATATGCGTCGAAATTCAACTTGGACGAATACTTGCTACAGGGCCTTCTGCTTCTGTCATGCTACGAAATGGGCCTGGGCAATGACTCGATGTCTTACTTGTACATTTCGATGGCATGTTCGCTGACCCAGCATATGGGGCTCCATATATCGTATGACGAGCATTCTTCCGCAGCCAAGTTTGCACCACGAACCACTCCATTCCAATCTGCACTTCTGTGGTCTATCTGTACACAGGATAGAATTATCACATCAAGAATCGGTGTGCCGTCTTGCATTCACTTCAAGCGAATTATCTCCCCCGTCTATGAAGTGCAACTCTCGCCGCGCAATCCCAGATATCTGGAAGAGCTCTGTTTTTGCTACACGACTCGTGTGTGGTATATCATGGATAGGTTCACAGACCAAATATGCTCCATACAAGGTGATTTAGGTGATACCCAGGAACGAGGAAAGCTGCTCAAGACCGCAGAGCTTGCGTTCCAGACGCTGAAAAACTCACTTCCACCGCCATTCAGAGCTGAAGAACACTCCAAAAGCTACCACATACTAATGTTCCAGCTTAATTACGAAGCATGTGTGGTCTTGCTACACAGACTATTTGTTGACGATCCCTTGAGCAGCAACAAATGCGTTGCCTCAGCCACAGAAATTACGCGACTGATTCGGATTCTACTAGAAACAGGAGACATCCAAAGAGCCTCCTATCACTTTGCCTTCATTTGCTATTTGGCAGCAATGATACATCTGGTTCTGTATTCCGAGAAGCTACGTCCAGAACACTTACTCCACCTAGAAACCTGTGTCACCGCGTTGGACATTTCAGGACAACGATGGAAAAGGGGTGCACAGCAGTTGGAAATGCTACGTGAGTTTTCGCGAAGCCGCGGAATCAATGTTCCAATTCTAGAAATGCTCTCGTCCAAATGGACAGAATTTTAATTTATTCCCGCTACCTTAATTTTATTCTCCGTCTTATCTGCACGGGAATTAATATAGTAGCTACTGAAAAACATATTGTAATTCTTCAAGAAAGCTGCCCAGTTCGATGGATTCTGTTGTCACTGAAGTAGCTTATGGCCTCGAGATCAAAAAAATCAAGGAGATCACGGAGCTGCCCTTTCCAGTCAGACAAGACTCTCCTTTAACCAAGGTGCTTCCTGCAGATCTGAAGACCAAAGATAATTTTGTCGCTAGAGATCCCGACCTTCTTCGACTCACTGGCTCACACCCATTCAATTGCGAGCCACCATTGTCAAAGCTCTACGACTCGGGGTTTCTCACTCCAGTGAGCCTGCATTTTGTGAGAAATCATGGCCCTGTTCCTCATGTTCCTGATGAGAGTATTTCAGATTGGGAAGTTTCAATTGAAGGCATGGTTGAAATGCCTTACAAGATCAAATTATCAGAGATTATGGACCAGTTCGATATCTATACGACTCCTGTGACTATGGTATGTGCTGGAAACAGAAGAAAGGAGCAGAACATGGTGAAAAAGGGGACCGGTTTCAATTGGGGAGCAGCTGGAACATCTACTTCTCTTTGGACCGGTTGCATGCTTGGAGATGTAATTGGCAAAGCCCGACCTTCAAGACGTGCAAGATACATATGGATGGAAGGTGCTGATAATCCAGCAAACGGTGCATATGGCACCTGCGTCCGCTTAAACTGGGCTAT
Source organism: Ogataea haglerorum (assembly GCF_019207285.1). Taxonomy (NCBI): domain Eukaryota; kingdom Fungi; phylum Ascomycota; class Pichiomycetes; order Pichiales; family Pichiaceae; genus Ogataea; species Ogataea haglerorum. The sequence continues at coordinate 28,750 of NW_025065158.1, forward strand.
GGACCCTGAACGATGCATCATGTTGGCATACAAACAGAACGGCGAGTGGTTGCATCCTGACCATGGAAAACCTCTCCGAGTGGTGATTCCTGGTGTCATTGGTGGACGGTCAGTCAAATGGTTAAGGAAGCTAGTGGTTAGTGACCGGCCATCCGAAAATTGGTATCACTATTTCGATAATCGGGTTTTGCCCACAATGGTGACGCCAGAAATGGCCAAAAGTGATGACAAATGGTGGAAAGACGAGCGCTATGCCATTTACGACCTAAACTTGCAAACAATCATTTGCAAGCCAGAAAATCAGCAGGCTATCAAGATCTCGGAAGACGAGTACGAAATAGCAGGTTTTGGCTACAATGGAGGTGGAATCAGAATAGGCCGAATTGAGATCAGTCTCGACAAGGGAAAGACTTGGAAGCTGACAGAGATTGACTATCCGGAAGACAGGTATAGGGAAGCAGGTTATTTCAGACTGTTTGGCGGACTTGTGAACGTCTGCGATAGAATGAGCTGTCTGTGCTGGTGTTTCTGGAAACTCAAGGTTCCTCTCTCTGAACTAGCAGCGTCGAGGGATATTCTCGTCCGCGGAATGGATGAACGTATGGTAGTCCAGCCCCGCACAATGTACTGGAACGTAACGTCTATGCTCAACAACTGGTGGTATAGAGTTGCCATTATTCGCGACGGTGACAATCTTCGGTTTGAACATCCAGTCGTGGCCAACAAGCCTGGCGGCTGGATGGATAGGGTTAAAGCAGAAGGTGGGGATATATTGGACGATAATTGGGGAGAACTGAACGATAAGGTTGAGCAGAGTGAAAGAAAGCCAGGAGCTGATGAAGACATAGAAATGATGTGCAATCCAGAGAAATTAGATGTCATTATAGCTTACTCAGAGTTTGAGGCGCACAAGAACAGTGATACAGAGCCATGGTTTGCTGTCAAGGGACACGTTTTTGATGGCAGCTCGTATCTAGCGGACCACCCGGGTGGAGCACAGTCGATCTTGATGGTAAGCGGTGAAGATGCCACTGAGGACTTCATTGCCATCCACTCATCTTATGCTAAGAAATTGCTTCCTCCTATGCACTTAGGGAGACTTGAAGGGGTCAACTCTGTTACCAAAGTAGAGTCTATCAAGGAAAACGTCAAGCGCGAGGTTTTGCTTGATCCGCGAAAGTGGCACAGGATAACGCTTGCGGAAAAAGTGATAATCTCTTCCGACTCGCGTATATTCAAGTTCGACCTTGAGCATCCAGAACAGCTTATTGGCCTGCCAACAGGTAAGCATTTGTTTTTGAGGCTAAAAGATTCATCTGGTAAGTACCTGATGAGAGCATACACCCCTAAATCAAGCAACAGCTTGCGAGGTCGACTGGAGATACTGATAAAGATTTATTTCCCATGTAGGGAATATCCCAAGGGGGGAATTATGACAAATCTTATCGAAAACCTGCAGGTGGGGAACCAGGTCGAGGTTAAAGGACCTGTCGGTGAGTTCGAATATATCAAGTGCGGACACTGCAGTTTCAACAATAAGCTCTATCAAATGAAGCATTTCGTAATGATCTCGGGAGGATCGGGAATCACCCCAACTTACCAGGTTTTGCAAGCTATTTTCAGCGATCCCGACGATACAACAAGCGTGCATTTATTTTTCGGTAACAAAAAAGTGGACGACATCCTACTGCGAGAAGAGCTTGACAATCTTCAGGACAAACACCCAGAACAACTGAAAGTTGACTATGCGCTGTCGGATCTGCGGCATGTGCCGAAGGGCTGGCGGGGAATAAAAGGCAGATTAACATTCAATATCCTGGACAGCTACGTCCGGGGAAAAAATGCCGGAGAGTATATGCTACTGGTATGTGGACCACCGGGAATGAATTGTGTGGTCGAAAACTGGTGCAAAGCGCGCAAGCTTGATAAACAGTATGTAGTGTACTTCTGACCTATGCAAATTCGAAATCAAAACTATCAAGAAACGTGGGTATGTTGTAGATGTCGAGGACAGGCGCGTCCGTTGCAAAGTCTCGATCCATTTCCGCTGTAAGATAGTTTTGGTAGACATCGTTCTGAGCGATCACGGTCTCAGGTGGCGGTTGACTTCCCTGCCTCAACTCATCAAGAATAGGAACACTTACATTCCACTGTTTAGCAAGATTGTCCAGAACTTTAATATCCTTTATTCCCCGGGTCCACACATCTGCATATTCGCTCAAAGCGGTCACAAATTTCACAAATTGTGAGTTTGCCGCTGCTTGGAACGACTCATCTTTGTTCGCCAGAATAAACAAGTCGAACATGGCACATTGGAATAGGAGGTATCCGACAAAGTAGGGAGCATTATTGAAACCGTGAAGTTCAGAATATCTTTCGGTAACCTTAGATGCCGAGGTGCATAGCTTGACCATCAGCTCAATGATGGTCTTGGGGTTTTGAATAAGATAGGACCTGTGCAATAGCAGCAGCACCACATAATACGATAGATGCAAAAGAAGAATCCGTTTATCTGTTGTCACGGGCTTGAGCATAATTGCATCGGGAAATGATTCGTAAAGCGCACGAAGATTGGAAAAACCTTGCTCCAGGAGCATTTGTCGATGGGAATTGTGCAGATAGTCGGCTCGGAAAGAGTATATCTGTTGAGTGGATCGATCATGAAGGTACCACAGCCTGGAGTGGAAGGAGAATGTCAGCTCGCTTATATATCTGTCGAAGTTCTCCGGCGAGTTTTTCGGGCTATAGAATGGAGTCAGGATTCTGAAATATTGAATTCTACAGCCGCGACCCAACACAGTAGTGATAAATCTGTCCTGCAAGATGATTGACCAGAAAAGCGCGCTCTTCAGTGGCGATGTGGACACTACACTTGTTGGGACACTCGATTTCATGGACCTCTCAGTAGTATGAAGACCAATGTATTGAGCCTGAGAAGCACACATGGCATCAAACAGCCAAGAACTTGAATCGTGGGCCATCCCAAGCTCAAAACATGACAATATAAGCAGTCCCTGTAAGGTGTTCTCATTCAGAGCTTCTTTGCACGCAGTGATTGCTGCGTTTTCAGCACTTTCAAGAAACGCATGTGTGATGGAGGGTCTGACATAAGCCGAGGCATAAGCAAGAATCGAGCAGGTCAACAACTGGTGGTCTGGTTGCACACATGGATACGGTAAGGATCGTACCATGTCCAGTGTCAGCTGAGAAACGTAGAAGAACTGGCCAAAGTTCTCTTCAAACACGTTAAAGAGGTGCTCTCGAAACTCTGGTGAACAAAAATTTATGTCCAGCAGCTCAGTTTCCGGATTCAAAAACTTCTCGTCCCCATCCTCAGCGACGCCCTGCCGTCCCGAAAGCGGCCCGTAGAACTCTGTTTTGTCTCCTTGCTTTCTCACCTTCCATGCGGTTGAGACAATTTCCTCCAGAGCGTTCATGTTGGTGTAGTGATTTCCCATATCTCCCAACTGAGAAAAGTCATTATTTTGAGTCAGCTGCGGCGGTTGCGGGAGAATCGAGCTGAGATCAAAATCTTTCAGTGACTCAGTTCTCTTAATGAGATTAGCAGCATGAAGCTCCAAGAGGTCGGCCTTGACCTCCAGATAGTCGATGTGAGTCGAGTCGTATTTCTTCTTTCGTCGATCGTTCTCGGCACTGTATTCGCAGCCATCAGCATTGTTATACTTGATGCACGTCGCACATGGTTGTGCTCCGTCGCATTTTCTCTTTCGTTTTTTGCAAAACAAGCAGGCATTGGAAAGCAGCTTTGGCGGCCTTCCGGGGACGGAACCCGACATGATAAAAAAAATAAGGCAAAAAATAATTTAGCTATTATCTATTTTCGAGACTGTTTTCCTCGATAAACCAAGTACTTGCCGTTGCTGCGATGGCCGTGGTCACAATATAGATGAAGACAGCGTGGGAGGATGAGTCGTAGGCTGAGATTATCGCATTGCGAGCAAATTCTGGACACTTTGTATGGGCGTAAGTGGTGCTGTGCAACGCTTTTTCTATTATCTGAGCGATTTTTTCAGGAGAGTCGAACTCTGGAGGCACGTTGCTGAGATTAGAAAGATTGCGGCGCAAATCGCGTGATAAGAAGCCCTGCAGAATTGCAGACGCGATTGCCACGCCAATTGTTGATCCTGTAGATCTGAATCCGTACTGGATCGAGGTCACGAGAGCCTGCTCTCTTGCAGTGACAGAGGATATCATGGCAATCAGGTCGACAGTGATCACGGCACCAGTACCAAATCTTGATGGTACTAGCACTGCATACTCGAAAACCGAGCTGGTATTTGGCGTGAGCGAGTACACAAGCGTGCTTCCTAAAATTGCAAGAAGACCATACGTGTGCATCGCAACTCTATACTTTCCAGTTCTTTTGATTCTGTAACCTGCGTATAGTGACCCCCCTGAAATAGCCACTGCAGCTGGAAGAAGACGTAATCCGCTCTCCATGGCTGTCATATTCTTCACTGAAAGCCAGTAGAAAGGCACATAGTAGATGATAGAAAAAACATTCATTGAAGTGAACCAGCAATTCAATGAGGAGCTAAGGACCGTCCTGTTTGCCAGCAGCTGGACGGGAATCACAGGTTCGGTTGCAACTTTCAGTTCATAGAAGTAGAAGAGAGTCAGAAGGATGGTACCCGTGGCCAATAAAACTTTGAACTCTAGACTTGAATAGGCGAATTCCTTGCCCCCAGAAGAGGCTGCGTACATCAGAAGCAACAATGATGACACTAAAAGTGAGGATCCTGCAAAATCCATCGTCTTCAGCTTTTTCCAAACACCGTGGCCCTCCAGTCCACGGCCTGGTGAACCCTTTGGTAGCTCCAGAAAGAAAAAAACAAGCACAGCGGAAAGGAGGCAGATAGGCACCTGGACCAAAAATGCTGACCTCCAGCCAAAGTAGTGGTGGAAAAATCCAGCAACAACCCCACCACTTGCGGTTCCCAAGCCAAACGCAATGTTCATATATCCTTGGTATAGACCCCTTTGACGAGTAGCGATCACGTCTGATAACGTGATTGTTGACAATGTGTTGAAGCCACCACCTCCTATACCGGTGATGAATCTTCCGAAGACGAGAACCCAGAATGAGCTCGTTATTCCACATAGCAGACATCCAAAACCAAATAACACAGTGCAAATGATGGTAATGCTTCTGCGGCCAAAGATATCGGATATTTTGCCAAATAGTGGCTGGAAGGCAGCACAGGCTAGTAAATAACTAGTTGCCAGCCAAGAACCGTTGGTAAGCTCATTCAAGTCGCTCGAGATCACACTCATCAAGGTAGCCACAATGGTAGCGTCCAGTGAGGACAAGAACACATTGACAAAAAGGCAATACAGAATAATCTTTAGATGTGAGGGTGATATCACACCTGCTGGTTTTTGAAGCTCCACGGCGCCATACTGCCCAAGAGACGCCAGGGACGATTCATCAGTGTGATCGCCTTCAATATCCTTTGCAAGCTCGCGAGCCACAATGGCGGCAGACCCTCCAGAAGGATCTTGTAAAAGCGGTGTTTCTTCCGGCATTGAAATTTTATCGATAGCGGGACTTCCCTTTTTAATTATGATGAAAAAATATCTCAGTTCCCGGCGATCAATTTCCGTCTTGGACTAATATACCGATTTTGTTAGACCATTATATATTATACTTCACAATGGACTTGTATCCGCGAACAGCCTCATACAAATCTCCAGGCAGAATGTACTCAGCGGCACTATGGGCGACAAGAATAGAGCCGGGCCCGTACAAATAGCGTTTGGCAGTCTTACCTTTGAAATAGGGAATATCAGTAGCATAGGAGCACGCGACTAATTCAAAGCCCGGAACGTCGTGGTCCAAGTACTGAGGTTCCAGCATCTGAACTATTGAGTAGTTTGAGTGAGCAGTAGAAAATATCCTGCTCACAGTCTGATTAACCAGCTCAATGTTTTCTGCCACCCGTATGTAGATTTCTGCCTTTGCGGATGGTGCAAGTAGATTAGCCGCCACCCCGCCACTGAACTTGCCAATATTGACTGTTGTTGGTCCTAAAAGAGTAGAATAAGGGAACTCCTGCTGCAGTAGGCGCTCGATTCTATTCATTAGGTACTCAACAGCACTAAATCCCTGTTCCGGATATCCTGAGTGACACGAGACGCCAACAGCGTTGACGTCAAAACGAAAATTTCCTTTGTGTCCAACGCTTAGCTTATTTTCTGTTGGTTCCCCAACAATGACTGCGTTTGACCACGAAGCGTTGAGGTAGCTGACGGCGGTGAAAGAGCCTATACCGTTGTATTCTTCTCCCACAACAAACAAAAGAGCCAAGTCACCTTCACTAATGATCTTCTCCTCCCAGAGCTCCAAAAAAGCAAACACCTGGGATGCAACGCTCCCTTTGGCGTCGCAGGCTCCACGCACATGGATTTCTTCCCCTTCAAGATGGTACGGAATTTTTCCAGCAGGATTAGTGTCTATATGAGAGGTGAGCAGCACCTTATTATCTCTTTGCCTTCCTAGATAGGCATAAACGTTCTCGCGGCCCTCTTCTACAAGCTGCAACTCAACGGTCAATCCGTGGGCAGAAAGATAATCAGCCAAATAGTGCACCACGTCGTATTCGTTCCCAACCTCGGAATCAATCTGAGTAATCTCCTTATGGAATCCTATCAGCGACCTTTCCCTCAAGGGAACTTGTATTGCAAAGGCAGCCAGCAAGTACAAAAAGAATGCCCAAAACATAGCTGGCTAAGTTTTTTTATCTCTCCGGAGTTTATTTACCGGGAGTCTATCTCAAATATTTCCATTTTCATTTATTATATGGAAAGAAGACGGGCTACGGTGACTTGTTTGAGATGTCGATCAAAGAAGATCAAATGCGATGTCAGTGTTTCACACCCATGCTCCTCGTGCAAGAAACACAGCTTTGAGTGCATTAAATTTGAAAAGGACAGACGGAAGGAGAGACACGATAGTAAATATATCGAGTCACTCGAAGAGAAGCTCAAGCTGCAGAATGATGTTTTTGCTCAACTTCAAAGGCACTGTACAGAGATTACACGGCTTATCTCCGATAGAACTACAACTCCAAACACTATTTCAAAGCCGAAAGACGACAAAGAAGACAGAAATGTGCTGTACCCTTGGACAGAGTCATTTCCCCAGTACAAAAATCAGTCACTCGCCGTCTACGGACCCACAAGTATTTTCGATAGCGTCTCAATCCCAAACTCTGAGATGGACGAGGTGGATCAGCTTAAACACCTTAATTCGAGCTCTGAAATTCTAGAGTGCATCAAGCTGTTTTTCAGGTGGCTCTACCCCGACATGCATTATTTTCTTTATCGGGAGGCTTTTCTTTTGGACTTTTTTCATCCAAAAATTGACTTCTCGTATTGTTCAAAAGAGCTAGTCTTTTCCATATGCTCCATTGGCTCTCTGCTTTCAGAAAATGAAAAAATCAGGCAAAAATCAAAAACGTTCTACGAAAGAGCACGCCAAAGTGTGTTGAATAAAATTGATCACCCTACAATCACTTCTTTGCAAAGCTTTCTAGTTTTGGGGTTGTACGATATCTATAGTGGACGCAACAATGGTGGTTGGATGCTCACTGGAATTGGGTTACGTATGGGTTTCAATCTTGGTTTCCAGCTTAGTCCAAAAAGCTATCATCCCGAAGCCAACGAAGAGGTCAACGAAACAAATATTGGGATCCGCAGCCGTGTTCTCTGGGGTTCCTATGTGGTGGATCACTTTATCAGCCTTATTCTTGGTCGTCCCAGTGTTCTTAAAATGAGCCAGGCTACAATGGAAGAGTCCAACACCATGCCAGACTTGTACTGGATCAAAGAATTTACTTATACTGATCCGCAGAAGTTAGGTCACACACCAAAACGAATTGATATAGCCAATCCTCTGAAAGCAACAATTGATCTCATCAACATCACAGAAGGTATGTTGCAGGATATTTTTACGGGTGCTGGTTTGAAAGAGCAATCGTTCCAGCTGTCGGAGAAATTAGCACTTCTTGAAAAATATAACCAACAGTTAGTCCAATGGAAGGAGTGCCTACCATCAGAAATTAGCTGGAAAACTCAGGATTTGCTTGAAAAGGGCACAGATCCTACCATAATGGGACTTAAATATTATTATTATATTGTCGTTCTATGTCTCAACAGACCCTTCATCAGCCATCGAGAAAAATGTCCGCAATCAGTTTCCATATGCGAATCCACAATTGATGATCTCTACATGGCCGTCATGACATTCACAGGGTTGCACGGATACAATCGTTGCTCGATCTTGATTATTTATGCTTCTATTTTATCGGTCTCTGTTATCTTGCTATCGTCTGGAAAAAACGTCGCGAAGTACCTGGAAGAGAATCCAGGGGCAGGATCACAGTTTTTTGACTTCATGGACGTTCTTCGGAAAGCCGGCAATACTTGGAAGTTGGCCGAGAAATCCTACACCATGATTCGTTCGAGATTGCTTAATGATTACAACTATGACTACGATCTCGGCTATGCGGCGCATGTCCAGGCATCGCTTCCCCAACCAACGCCCATGAGTCAAACGCCCCGTGTTCCAAACCCATTGGACAGTACCTTTGGGGGTCCACCACTATATATGACCTCCGAGGATATTGATGTTTGGGATTCATTGTTTCCTGACTACGATCTCGAGGAATCATTTGACCCGCTTATCAAAAAATAGTTTCGGATTTTGATAGCCGTTGCATAAAAATATAAAAAGCTGTAATTCGCAGTAAGTGAGCAGCGATGACAGTAGGAAGCAAAATAGAGCCCTCTGATTTTTGGGAAAAGGCCGATAGCTGTCTTCTCAATTATGGAGGTGAATTTGTGAGAGAGATCATAGTTGGCTCAAAAGGCCTGTACGTGTACACAAACGAAGGTAAAAAAATCCTTGATTTTACCTCAGGCCAAATGTCGTGCTTGATTGGCCATTGCAATAGCGAGATTTCAGAGGTTATTTCATACTACGCCGAGAATCTGGATCATATCTTCTCCGGCATGCTCTCTCCTCCTGTTGTGGATCTTGCTTCTAAATTGGTCTCCCTGACTCCTGACGGATTGGATAAGGCCATTTTCCTTAGCACGGGAGCAGAGTCCAACGAGTGCGCTATCAAACTGGCTAAAACATTCACCCAAAAATTTGAAATCGTTGGGCTTTCGCTTTCTTGGCATGGCATGACCGGAAATGCTGGGTCCTGCACCTACCAGTCAGGGAGAATTGGTCACGGCCCGACTGTGCCAGGCCAGCTGATCCTCCCAGCTCCGAATGAGTACCGCTCAATTTTCAGACATCCAGACGGGTCCTACGATTGGAAGACCGAGATGCTTTATGGATGGTCTCTTGTTGATGCAGCCTCTGTCGGATCTCTTGCTGCAGTGATCTTGGAGCCTGTGCTATCTTCTGGCGGAATGCTTGTCCTTCCTGACGGTTATCTGAAGGAAATGAAATTTCAATGCGAGAAGCGTGGAATGCTGCTCATTGTTGATGAAGCGCAAACAGGCATTGGCCGTGCAGGATCCTTGTTTTCATGCATTGATTCCGGTGTTGTCCCCGACATTCTGACTTTAAGTAAGACTCTTGGAAATGGACTTCCTTTATCTGCCGTGATGACTTCCAACGAAATAGCCAGAGTGACGAAGGAACGGGGATTTTTGTTCTACACGACTCATGTCAATGATCCGATACCTGCTGCCGTTGGGTCGAAGGTGTTGGACATTGTGCTGAGAGAGAATCTTGTGCAAAACTCCACTGAACGCGGTGAACAGTTCAGAAAGGGACTATGGGACTTGGCTAAGACATATCCTTGGATTGGGGACGTCAGAGGAAAGGGCCTTATGTGCGGGATGGAGTTGGTCAAGGACCGCAAATCAAAGGAACCTTATCCCGAGCTTGCATCAAAATTAGCAACTAAAATGATGGACCTTGGGCTGTCCGCTAATCTGATTGCAGTCAAGTCTTTTGGCACCACTTTCAGAATGGCACCACCTATTTCCATCTCCAAGAAAGAGATGGATGAAGGGCTGGCTATAATTAAGAGTGCATTCGAGGCTGTTGTGGCTGAAGGTATATAGCTCTATCAATCATCGATCTCATCTACACTCTGGATATACTCGAAGTAAAACACGATGATCTGGAGATGGCTGTCGAATTTAATCCACTCGTTGACTCCATGGGCAAAGTTTTCAACACTGGTATACTCACCAGGCCTATAGCGATAGATATGATCAGAAAGATTCCAGTAGTATTTTGTGTCAGTGTTTCCGGGAGCAATGCCGGGAGACACGATAATGGGATTTTGGGCATCCGGTCCTTGGTATTTGTCTGGCCAGACGAGCTCTTCATACACGTGTTTGATGTTTCCAGCAAAGACCTTCCAATGGTTGTCGTTTACAGGTGTTAATGGCGCAACATCGAAAAATTCGTCGGTATGGACCAGAAAGTCACCTTGAGGAGTTGGAGGAAATATTTCAATCGCTTGTCCATTTTTCAGTTGATAGCTTAAGCCAAGATCGTACTTTTGGGCAACATCTTTGACGTTCCCCAGATACTTTTCCAGCACTGAGTGGATGGATTCTTCAACGGCAATTCGCGAATTGATGGTCAACTGAACAAATTCCGGCAACGCGTTAGATTTTGATCCTCCGTAAATCACATCAAGTGCTTGCGATGTTTTAATATAGTATTTCAGCCAGCGACTCGACTCAATGTACTCTCGGACCCGTTTATTGGACAGCGAACTTGTTTGGCTGTTGAGGATATGTTTTTTGAGTTCTTTGTCAATGGTGGCAGAATTTTCAGCTAGGCAGACGTATTGGTGGTACGTGGGATTTTTAGGAGTGAAATAGGATGGAAATGGATCGTTTTCGATTTGCACCATGAGATCTGCCATGATTCCCAAGGAGGTATGGTCAGGAGGCACAGACGAATGGCCGCCTGGGGTCTTCAGATCAATCCACAGATTCAAAAAGCCTTTTTCTCCTGTTCCAGGAACTGCCATGGTGGTCCCATCTATAGTTGTCAAAGAGACACCTCCTTCGTCGCAGATCGCGTACATGGACTTGGGACCAAACTTCTCCTCCAGCCACTCGGCGTTCCTGTTACGCACACCACTCACTTCCTCGTCAAAACCAAACGAGAAAATGACAGTGCGACGAGGAACAAACCCAGTCTTCATAAGCTCCTCAGCAGCCTCGAAGTATCCAACAACCAGATTTTTGCAATCCGATGATCCTCTGCCAAAAAGATGGGTGCCATTGTAAAGCGCATCAAAAGGTGGATACGTCCACAGAGGAAGCGTCGAGTCCGGCACTGGGCTGGTGTCTTGGTGTCCCATTAAAAGAAGTGGCTTTAGCGTTGTGTTTGTACCTCTCCAGATGTAAACGAGGCCATGATGGTTGACCTTATGGAGCTCTGTGTTTTGGTAGAATAAAGGAAATGTTGACTTCAAGTAATTCTCAAAGATATCAAACTTTGCCCAATATTCAGGGTCATCCTCTACAGTAAGCGGGTCGTCATCATGGGTTTCTGTTTTAATGCGAATTGCATTTTGTAGTTTGACAAGAGATTGGTTGCGGAATTCGGGGTCATGCAAAATGGTGTCTATGACCTGAGTGTTGGCGAGAAAGGTCGAAGGTCTATGAGGTTCGGCCATGGGACAATGAGGCGTGGAGAAGCCTATTTCTCCACTTTGATGTGTTTTATAGAGTAGCAGGAGGCTTCCCACCAGGCACGCAGCCCACAAACTGATATAGGCCTGAAAGTTCATCACTTAAATTCGTTGTAACTACTCGTATTTATTATAATTATATCGGATATCTAGAACCGAAAAGAAGTACCCAATACGGCAATCCAGAAGATAAGCTAGAGGGTGTATCTGAAAAAAATATTCTCCTTGTCGGTCAAGTCCGAGAACTCGATATTCTCTGGAGCCAGTTCCGGACGTGCTTCATCCATGCAATCGCGCCTGTTGTTTTCTCTCCTGCAAAGAATATAAACTCCCAAGATACAAGCGGCCGCGACAGCTAGACACACAAGTATAGCGATCTTTGCTGGAACGTAGTGAGGTGCATCTGAAGCGCGGTACGTTTGGGGACCGATAAGGTTGCCAACACAGTATCCAATCAGGTAGATCCCTGTGACTGTGATCTTCTTGGTATGGCCAGGAGTGTTGCTTGCGAAATAAGAAAAACATCCAATAGGTCCAATCTGCATCAAATTCAGCAAATAGTAGCCTGCTAACTTTGCGTGCGTTGCCTTGCAAAAAGCAAGCATACAGGCAAAGGGAAGACATACCACAATAACTATACTCGTGGTCAGCAACCGTGGCCAGTTGTATCTCTGGATGAAGTACGCGATGATGGGAAGTCCAACAAATTCTACGACACCCTGAGGACATCCGTAGAGCAATGCATCGGTTGGGGAGTATCCGAGGTCTGAATTCAGCAAGATAGACCCAAAAGAGCTGATTCCACCATTGGGAATATTAAACGACACGGCGTAGAAAAAGAAGAGCCAGGTTTTCACGTCGAGAAGCGCCTCAATGCACTGGTATTTTTTGAACTTTTTGTTTCCAAAACCTTGGAAGTTCTCCCTGAGTCTCTCCACCACTAGCAGTTTCTCTTTCTTGTACAAAAACCAGGCTTCTCCGGGAGTGTTTGGAATATGAACGAAGACAATGATTCCAGTTGTGAGCGAAATAAGCCCCACGACAATAAACAGGATTTTCCAAGGCTGGATCGAAAACTGATCTGCTCTGATGGCTATACCATAAGACATCAATGACCCAAAGAAAACTCCAAACCCTGCCGTACTAAGCCAAAATGACACTCTCAGAAAAGCCTCTTTTTTCCGGTAGTACTGAGAAGTCAGAATGGTGGTGAACACAGAGGCAGAAGCTTCCGAGCAGCCCAAAAGTGTTCTTAAAAATGTGAATGCTGCGTAGCTGTGATTAGAAGCTTGAAGGCAAATAATGACTGCCCATGTCAACATGTATATGCTGAACGTTCTTGAAAGAGGGAACCGTTGGAGAGTGTAGCCAGCAATTGGCTGGAAACATAAGTATCCCAAATAGAAAGCTGAGGAGGTCCAGGCGTACTGGTTGCCAACCATATTCATGTCTGTCTTGATCCCCATGACTGCTGCGTAACCATTACAGGCTTTGTCAATGTAGAACAGTGCGTACAGGAAGGAGACCAGAGGCATCAGGAAAAAATCGAGTTTCCGTAGAAGAGCGTCATCGGCCTTTTTGTCGAGAATCACCTCCTTGGACTCCTTGGCCAGGGCCATGGCCTGGTCCACGTCATTCCACTTGCGGTCCTCCACACTGCTCACCTCGTCCAGATTGTGGGTAGCTGTTTCTTTCTCGGACATTAAAATTTAGTGAAAGTTTGCACTCCGTGCTAGATTTAAATATTTTTTGATCTGCGTCAAGTTCCCAGAATTTCTTATCTCGGAAGTTGATAACCGGAGATCTCGCGAAAGATAAATGAGTGGTGCAATTTTTGAAGCCTTATCTAAATACTTATTGAGAGGTGTTTGCGGCCTCCACGATGTTGGAGAGCGTTCCTCCGGCCAGTGGAGCCCGTGGCAAGTCGTGGCCAGACTTCATCACAACTTTGTTTCTTTCTTTCGGATCGCCGTAGCCACCTCCTCCTGGAGTGAGGATCGCGATGTACATGCCTTTCTGGAGCACTATATCAGCGAAGGCTCCAATTCCAAACCACTGGACTGTGCCGTCCTTCATCTCCTTTCCAATTTTGTTGATACCACGAGCGCCACAACACCCGCCGGCCATACCATAGGGAGATGTAGCACGTCTAAATGAGGAGATCGAGGCTTCCACTTTGGTGGTGAACTGGATGATCCGTTGCAACCCGTCACCTCCTTTCCATTTACCGTCTCCACCGGTCCCTTTTCGGATGCTCCAGTCCCAGAGAATACACGGATAACGCTTTTCGAGCACTTCGGGATCTGTGATCTTCGTGTTCGTCATGTGACACTGGGTGCCTGAAAATCCATCTGCCCCCTCTGTTGCACCGCTACCCGCGCCGATGGTCTCGACCATACCAAAACCTTTGACAAGCTGGCCGTTTTCCAGACCCCCAACACCAAAGTGGAGCGCGTTCATCGAACCAGGACCGCTGCCCACGACCTGGTAGGCCTTGAATATGGTCTCCGTAAGAATTTGGGAGCCACTGCCGTTTCCAGAGCTCACAGCCGCCTCTCTGGACGGATTCAGTAACGTTCCTTCTGGGACAATGATCTCAATTGGCACCAGACAGCCCTCGTTCAGCGGGATGTCCGAGTTGATGATACAGCGCAGACCGTAAATGACGCAGGCGTGGGTCACTGCAATAGGCGAGTTTTGCGGACTGTACACCTGCTCTGTTGTGCCAGTAAAATCGTAGACGGCAGAGCCGTCCTCCTCGTTGATGTCTATGGACACCACGATTTTAGAGCCAGTGTCCAGGACCTCTTCTGCCCGCAGGGGAAGCTTTCCACGGTGTATTTTAGCAAGCTTTTTAAGGGCTGCACGCACTGCCATCTCTGCCGTCTTCTTGACGTTGCGCATGTAGAACAACACAGTTTCGACGCCGTACTCTTTGAATAGATCTACCAGGAGATTCACTCCACGCTGGTTTGCGGCAATCTGCGCCTTGAGGTCGGAAACGTTGTCTTCCAGCTTCCTGGTGGGGGAGCAGCCAGGAGCTTCCGCAGGGACCTCCATGAAGTACTTATGTAGCCCTTCGTAGTCAAACTGGCCCTTGGAAACGATTTTCCATGCTTCAAACTGTGCACCCTCCTCAGCGAGGCTGGTGGCCATTGTAGAACCAGAACCGGGAGTAAGTCCTCCTATTTCTGCATGGTGTGCCCTGGAGGCGGTAAAGAACCGAATCTTCCCCTCGATAAAGACTGGAGAGATAATAGTGATATCAGGCAGATGCGTCCCGCCTGCCACGGGGTGATTGGTGGCAAGAACGTCACCCTCGTGAATATTGTCTTTCCAGTACTGGATCGCATACTTGATGGAAAAGCTCATGGACCCCAGGTGAACAGGAACGTGAGGTGCATTGGCTGTCAGGTTTCCGTCCTCGTCAAATAGGGCACAGGAGAAATCCATGCGCTCCTTGATGTTGGCCGAAACAGAGATTTTTTGCAGCGTCCTGCCCATGTCCTCGGCAATGAACATGAACCTGTTGGAGAAGACGGAAAGCAGGATTGGGTCGACATGGTCCAGAGAGATTTCGTCCTGCGTTTTCTCGTTGTTGACGTCGATAATAATGTGTCTGGGTAAATTGATGGCTCTTGCTCCGGGAGTGACCAGAATGGTCTGAGTCTCGTCTAATATCATGGCAGGGCCGTTGACAATGTCACCCATGCTGAGATCTTTCATGAAATAAACCTTGGACATCATTTTTCCCTCGTCAAACGCAATCTCCTGCTGGCTCACCTCGACGCCGCTCTTCACCGGTTGCTGTGCAACCGTTTCCAAATCCTTATACGGCGACCGCTCCACGACCTTGGACAGTGCGCCAGTGCCTCTGACCCTCAAATCGTGCACAATCACGTCTCTTTCGTCGTCCACAAACGTGAACTGTCTGAGATGCGATTCCCTGAAGGACGTGAAGAAATCTTTCTCTGGAACCTGGTTGATCATCAGCTTTGTTTCTGAGCCGTGGTAGCCCATGTTGAAGAAGACCTCAAAACGTATATCCGACTCCCTCAAACCCTGTGCTAGAAGCTTCCGTTTAGCCTCCTCTTTCAGTATTTCGCATTTTTCCAACAGCTCCGGAACAGCCTCCGGCTTGTAGACGGCGCTTGATGGGATCTGTTTTTCCACCACAGTGTCAGCCAGAGCTATGCCGTACGCCGAGAGAATAGACGAGTACTTGTGAATTACGACTCGCTTTATTTTCAGAATCTCGGCCATCGGAGCAGCATGCTGCCCGCCGGCCCCGCCAAAGGAAGCAAGGTTGTGTCTCGTGATGTCGTAACCTTTGGACTCAGTAAGCGTTCTAATCAGCTTCGCCATGTTGTAGTTGGCAACGGTGAGGAATCCAAGGGCAACCTCCTCTACTGTCTTTGGAGAACCCGGGTTGTCCTTGTTGATGAGATCGGTGAGCTCTTGGAATTTCTTCTTTGAGATCTCCACGTCCAGCGGCTCGTTCGCGTCAGGGCCGAATATTTTGGGAAACTGTTCAGCCACAATCCGGCCAGTCACGAGGTTGGCATCCGTGACTGTGAGCGGGCCACCTTTACGGTAGCATGCAGGACCCGGATGCGAACCGGCTGATTCAGGGCCGACAACAAAGATACCGTTCTTATAGAATAAAATAGAGCCTCCGCCGGCAGCAACGGTGTTGATATCCAGTTGTGGCACAGTAATGTTGATTCCCGCCGTGTTGGTCTCAAAGACGTGCTCGTACTGGCCAGCATAACGTGACACGTCCGTTGAGGTTCCGCCCATATCGAAGCCGATGATGGGAATACCGTGGTCTGCGTCGTAGCAGGTTTCTGCCTCGCCCACAACGCCGCCAGCAGGACCGGAAAGCAGGGCTTTGAGACCTGTGAAGTGTTCTGCCGTGCACATACCGCCATCTGACTGCATGAATTCGATTCTCGTGTGCTTTTCGAAGCCAGGCTTGAAGCCTTTCAGCAGTCCGTGGATGTACTCTTTCACCACAGGCGTCAGATACGCATCTAGCACGGCAGACTGTGCCCGTGGCACAGCCTTGATCATGGGGATGATTTCATGGGATGTGGTGATGAACTCGAAGCCCAACTCCATGGCCATTTTTTTCAGCTTTTTTTCATGGTCCTGGAAATTGTAGCCGTGAATCAAGCATATAGCCACAGACTTGAACCCATTGTCTCTGAGCCGCTGCAGTTCGCACTTGGCTGCTTCAAGATCAATGGGCTTTAGAATCTCAAACACCTCCTTGGTGGTGCCCTCGACGAATTTCTCTCCGTCAAGCAGCTCTCTGCAGTCGTTCAACAGCGGATCCTCTGTGTACGCAGGCATTGTGACTCTCTCGTCGATCTCAACGACCTCTTCGTACAGAACGCCCGGCTTGACAATCTTGAGCGCAAACAGATCAGGTCTACTCTGGTCGCCAATCCGCAGAAGATCCTTGAAGCCCTTGGTGGTGATAAAAGCGCACTTGGCTCCTTTTCTTTCGAGAAGAGCGTTTGTCGCAACGGTGGTTCCCAGACGGATACTGCTGACGATCGAGGTGTCTAGCGGCTCACCACGGGGAATTTTCTTTCCCTGGACATGTTCCAGAATTTTGCGGATTCCTTCGATGTTGGCATCCTCGTAGTTGGCGGGGTCAACAGAAAGCAGCTTAAAGACGTAGTCTTCCTGGCCGGGAATGATAGCAAGAAAGTCGGTAAAGGTTCCGCCACGGTCAATGGCAATCTTTATGTCAGACATGAGGAGTTGACACATACGCAGGCTGGCGATGGGTATTTATCTTTTTGTTTGATGCGCCATTTTAGGTAACTCCGCATCCACTGATAGATAACGCATAAAATTAAATTAAAAAAAGTAGAAAATTTATCCGCGCACTGATAAGCTCCAAAAAAGGAGATCGGCCGCTGATAAGCGTTTAAACCTGACTTACATCGGATCCTGCGGGCACCTCCGTCACAGACACAATAGCCTCCACCTTGCCGCTGCCAGACTTTGACTTGATCACCTGGATCGATCCCAGCGCGTTCTGTGTGATATCGTCCTTGTCGAAAATAAGTGCAATCTCCTCCAAAGAGTGGCCCCTGGTTTCGGGAAAAACAAAATATATGACGCAGATAATCACCAGCTGCACTCCCAGATAGACACAATAGTACTTCCAGTGGATTGCGTTCAGAGCAATTCCGTTGACAAAAATATTGAAGAACGTGGTGGCATTCAGGATGAACATTGCTGAGAAAAGCCCTTTTGATCTCGTGACCTGGGGCCACAGCTCTGCTGGATATGCCGTGACGAGAGGACTAAATGCCACATTGTTGAGCCCCAGACAAAGGAAAATGAACACGATGATGCCCTGGCCCACATTCTTGCCTGTTTCCTGGTACACTGCGGTGATTGTAGTCAGCGGAATATAGAAAATGAACAGAGAAATCATGGACATCAACAAAAGCGTCCTTCTTCCCACCTTGTCGACCAGCATCACGCCAGTGACTGCGCATAGCCAATTGAACAGCTGTAGACAAGCATTGATCAGGGTTTTCTTGAGCGTGTTCGTGATACCCACGGCGTCCAGCACCGTGCTCAGATACGACGAGACAATGCCTGTTCCACACCAGGAGCACGAGGCAGCAGTAAAGCAGCCGATGAACATCCGTTTCCTGTTTCCAGGAGTAGCCACGAGCGATCTCCAGGACGCCAAGTTGTTGGCCTTCTGGGCCTCGATCGAAGCCACGATCTCGGCAACCTCAAGATCCACGAGCGGGACGTACATTTCCTCGTAGTCTGCATGATAATTCATGAGAATTTCTCGTGCTTCGTCCAACCTTCCCTTGGACGCAAGCCATCTTGGTGATTCGGGAGCCATCAGCAGAGAAGGCATCAGAGCAGTGGGTAGAAACGCCTGTAACGCAAGCGGAATTCTCCAGCTGTTGCTGCTTGGGAGCGATCTGGTGCCAAAAACAATCCATGCCACCATCAGCGCGCCAAAGTAAAACATTGAGTGGTAAGCTGCCGAGAATTTTCCTCTAGTGGTCGGAAATGCCATCTCGTTGATATACAGCGAGGCGGCGTAGTTGCAAGCAAACGAAAACCCAATCATAATCCGTCCCATGATGTACGCTGCATTGTTCTTGGCCGATGCGGCCACTATAGCTCCGATCCAGATAAAGAACGAGGTTGCAAAAATCACCAATTTACGGCCAAACCTGTCGCAGAAGTAAGGCACGAAAAAAATGATGGAGCAGGTGCCGATAAACGGACACGAGTTGATGAACCCCAGCCACGTGCCAGTGGGATGCCCTGTGAACTCTTGCCATTGGGGCAAAGCTTGTATAGCGTTTGTCAGCGCAGAGTCGTAGCCGATCGCTGCTGCGTAGAGGATGAAGCTAAACATATAGAAATTCAGCTTGACAAGGTTGCGTCTCTGGTACCACTTGCGACTATCGTCTGGAAGAGCAGCAGAGATCTTCTCTCCCGCCAAGTTGAATGAGCCAGTCATAATGACACGTCTAGGTATCAGCTCGTTTTATAGATCAGGTCGAAGCATTGCAACTGATAAGAGTTCACGATATAGTTTTTTAATGCGCCGCGCATGCGCCTGCGTCAAAAAATTCAGATAAAAAGAATCTCCTACAACGTTTGATTTCCGACTCTCCTGCAACATTTGCGGGATCATCACTCTTTGGCAAAGGTGATCTGGTCAAACTCCAACAGCTGCTTGGTCAGTTTCCAGTCCGTATTTTTGTACTTCTCCAGCCCCTCTGGCTCACCCCTCCACTTCCATCTTTCTGCAGTTGTAGCATCCAGACGGCCCTCCAACATCGCCAGCACATAGCTCCCGATAATTGGAAGAAACTTGAATCCGTGGCCAGAGTCTCCCGACGCAAGATATACGTCCGAATGGCCAGGAACCTTGTCTATGATGAAGTCTGAGTTCGAGCTATCTGCTATCCAGCAGGTTTTGCTTCCTATAAAAGGCTTGGTAGCCAGCTCAGGAAAGTACTTGGTCAGCAGCCTGCGCGCCTGAGAAAGCGAATTTTGCGGAATTGTGTCCGTTGCTGTGTCATGTTTGTAGCGCGGCAATGACACCGTGCCATAATCGTGAGGATTTGCCACATTGTTTGCTGCTGCCACGCCAGATATACAAACTTTCACAAGCCCGGTTTCCTTATCAGGCGGGAAAAAATACCCAAGACCCGCGTCAAAAATCACCGGAATATCCTCCATTTCTGCGGCCTCTGCGGGAGTCAGCTGGATGTGTGTGACAAAGAGACCAGTGGCTGCTTGCACGCCGGCGACATTCACAACAAATCCAGAGCTCGCACCACAAGCGACAAGAATCTTGTCTGCAGTGTATCTGGCTCCAGACTTCGCAGCCACAGCAGTCTTACCGTCGGTCTGCTCTATTCCGACGGCCTCTCCAGCCTCGCCAAAGACGAATTGGACACCGCACCGGACAGCTTTTCTCCAAGCTGCTTTCAGGGCATTAGACGAATGTGCGTATCCGGCCCTGCCGTTGTAGACATACACATCCTCTGACGAAAATTGGCAGTCTGCCAGACAGGGCAGATCCCGTTTCAGAGAGACGGCGTCGGCGTACTTGGTAATTTTATCAGCCTTGCCCAGCTCACCAAGCACAGCGATACTTATATCGTCAAATCTTCGCCTGTTGGAATTCGACTTTGGACAGACAGACAATCTGCCGCACTCAAAGTACGTTTCTGAGTACTCTGGGTCGGAATTCCACGCTTCAATTGCATCAAGGCTCATTTTGGCGTAGAAATGCGAGTCGTACTCGCTGCGGATAATCTTGTTGATATCGCATGCGGCAGAGTACGGAGACGGAACTGGGTGCTTATCGATAACAGTGACACTATATCCCTTCTTCTGCGCTTCAATCGCGGCAGAGAGCCCAAAAACACCAGCGCCGACAATCAACAACGACATGGTTCGATAGGAAGAAATGGTAGCTTTGAGCTTTTTTCCTGGCCCAGTTTGGGTGGCACACGACGCGGGTCGAAGAGCTGGTGAAGGTGTTGAACTTTTTCCCCAGATTCTTTTTCAGTACTGAAAAAGCAGCAGACATGAACATTATCGGAAATTACGACAAGCTACCCACCGAGGCTCCTCAATTGCCTTCCAATGTTTTCAGCCTGTTCTCCCTGAAGGGCAAGGTTGCCAGCATCTCGGGTGGCTCGACGGGAATTGGGCTGGCTGTGGCAGAAGCGTATGCTCAGGCAGGCGCAGACGTGGCCATCTGGTACAACAGTACCAACGCTGACCGCGAGGCCGAGAGGCTGTCCAAGACGTACGGGGTCCGTGCCAAGGCTTACAAGTGCGCAGTCGGCGACTTTGACCAGGTTAAGGCCACGATCGATGCCATTGAGTCCGACTTTGGCACGATTCACATTTTTGTTGCAAATGCGGGGATCGGCTCCCAGTCTGTGCCTGTGGTCGATGCGTCGCTGGAAAAATACCGCGCAATCATGAACACCAATTTGGACGGCGTGTACTACTGCGCCAAGTGCGTAGGCCCGATTTTCAAGAAGCACGGCAAGGGCTCCTTCATCATCACCACGTCGCAGGCCGCCCACATTGTCACGGCTCACATATGGCAGGCGGCTTACAACGCCAGCAAGGCGGCGTGTATCCAGATCGCCAAGAGTCTGGCCATGGAGTGGGTCGGATTCGCCCGTGTCAACACGATCTCTCCAGGGTACATTGTCACCCCTATCTCCAAAGATGTGCCTCACGAGGAGAAAGTCAAGTGGTGCACGCTGATCCCAATGGGCAGAGAGGGGCTTCCTCAAGAGCTTGTGGGTGCGTACTTGTACTTTGCGTCGGACGCCTCAACCTTCACCACCGGCGCTGATCTCATCGTTGACGGTGGTTATTGCTGCCCATAAATGTGCGGAAGTGGCTAAACTTTTTTTTTTCATGTTGAAAAAATATGGATATGAAGAAAAACAGCAAAAACGTGTAATCCGGAGTAAAAGACCAAGTCCTGTATCACCTAAACTGCCCGACCTGAACCCTTCACTTCGCCCGGGCCTAGCAGTGGTGTTTATCGGCTACAACCCCTCGATCCACTCCTCGTCCTTGCAGCATCATTACGCACACCCCACTAACCTGTTTTGGAAATTATTTAACGAGTCGGGAATATTAAGCATCGTGACTAATGGGGCACACTCTCACCCCTGCGCCGCCAAGGACGACTGGGATCTGCTCCAATATGGCATCGGGTTCACGGATCTGGTGCTCCGCCCCACGCAGAACGCGGGGCAACTGACTAAAACGGAAATGGCCCACAACGTACCGAGACTGTGTGCCGAACTCAGGAGCAACCAGCCCGCCGTGGCCTGTTTCGTGGGGAAGGGAATTTGGGAGCAGGTGTGCAAGACGCTGGGCTACAAAGACGCCTTGAAGAGCTTTAGCTGGGGACGGCAGCCCCTCGAGCTCGAGGGCTGCACTATCTTTGTGATACCTAGCACCTCCGGCCTCGTCACCATCAGCTACAAAGAAAAGCTCAGGCGGTGGTTCGAGTTGGGTGCTTATGTCAGCAACCTCGGGGTTGATAAGACCGCAAAAACTTGTGGTGTCTGGGGTAAAACTCGCGGAGCGCAGAGTACCTGTGAAGAGTATAAAAAGAAGCCGTTGTTCCTGGATGCAGGAGACGCTGGGATGGTTCGACACGTGAGCGGCAAGGACATCGATCATCTGGTTGACGTTTTGGTTCGTCTGCACGATCAGAAAAGCTCAGGACAGCGTGTTATTGTTGCCGTGTGCGGTGCGCCGGGCAGTGGCAAGTCCTTGATCACCGATAAGGTGGTTAACCGTCTAAATGAGCGCTTTGGCAAGCAGATTGGCGTTGTGGTCCCCCAGGACGGGTTCCACTACTACATGAAAGAATTGTTGCAGATGGACGATCCGGACACCATGGTTGCTCGACGGGGTGCAGATTTTACGTTCAATGCTGAAGGACTGGTTGATTTAGTGAGGCGGATTAGAGAGCATCCCGAGGAGGAAATATATGCGCCGAGCTTTGACCACAAAATCAAGGATCCAGTGGAAGAGTCGATTGTGATTCGTTCCGAAAACGAGATCGTTATTATCGAAGGCAATTACGTTTGTTTAGACAAGGAACCGTGGAGCAAGATTTTGCAACTTGCGGACGCGAGCTGGATGGTCGTTGCGCGGCCCGAGCTGATTCGGGAGAGAATTGTGCGGCGGCATTTGGAGGCCGGGATCAGCAAGACCAGAGAGGAGGCAGAGAAGCGGGCCGACGAGAACGATATGGTGAACGGAAAGTATGTGATAGAACACTCACGTGGGATCGATTTGGCGATCGATAATGAATAGCATATAAATAGAAAATATATAATGCGCAGAAGCGAAAACTACAGACGCGACGACGCAAAGTCAAGACTTGTGGTAGCAGAAATAATAACCTGGCTTTGCACACAGAACGAAATTCTCGATCGATTCAGTCATCGGTGTTCTCTTTGAGCCTAGGCCACCGCAGAGCTCGTGTACAATTGCAAAAGCAAACGTCCAGTCAATAGAAAATTCCTCTCTTTAAAATCGATAACACCGTTACAGTCTATGGATATCCGCGAACAGGACCGGTGGCTGCCCATAGCCAACGTTGGCCGCGTGATGCGACAGGCTCTTCCACCTCACGGAAAGCTCTCCAAAGAAGCAAAACAGTGCATGCAGGAGTGTGTGTCTGAATTTATCTCCTTCATCACCTCCCAGGCAGCTGAAAAATGTTCGTTGGAGAAGAGGAAAACGCTCAATGGTGAGGACATACTGTTTTCAATGTACTCTCTCGGGTTTGAGAACTACGCGGAAACGCTGAAAATATATCTTGCCAAGTACCGCCAGTACGAGCTTTTGGAGAGCGAAGCCAGAAGAGAGAAGTACCGACAACGAAAAGGGCCAGCAGTAGACGCTGATGACGACAACGGAAGCGATGCTGAAGGTGATGAGGAGCACGGCGGCGACGCAGAAGGCGACTTCCTCAACTATGAGAACGAGCTTGGCTTCGAAGGGTGGTAGCTATGCGGCTTTAGCCCTAAAATAATTAATCTTCATCGATCCCGTATAAATTCATGAGACTGTTGTTATTTGCTCTCTTTGCATGGCTGTGTCACTGTACAGAGCTGGTCAACTTGGTGCTGGAGCTTGAGGACAATCAGGATCAGCGCCAGTTTATCGAAAGATACCGTCCGTTGCTTTCTGAATCGTACAAATGCTTTGATCTGGGAAAAATAAAGCTGTGCCACGGCGCCTTCAATCTCAACTTCGTCAAGTCCGCGTACTTCGACAAGGCCGTCAAGCGGATCAGTCTGGACCGCACCGTGCAGATCTCCGATGTGGAAGAGTTTGCGCCCAAACACCTGGTGCGCATATCTCAACTGGGAACTGTCAACCGCCGCCAGCTGATGGACTACACTTACGAGCCCGGCGCAGGGTCCAACGTGAGCGCGTACATCGTCGACACGGGCATCAAGACTGACCATCCAGACTTCAACGCCAGAGCGAGGCTGGGGGCCAGTTTGGTCCAGGACAACTTGTACGGCGACCCCAACGGCCACGGCACGGCGGTTGCGGGCATCATTGGCTCCGAAACGTTCGGTGTTAGCAAACAGTGTGCTCTGGTGGACTACCGTGTTTTCAACGAGACCGGCACGGCCCAGTTGTCGACGGTACTGGAAGCACTGAAGCTGATTCACGACCACGAGACGCCTGGCGTCGTACTGTTGGCGATGATCTCCGAGCGCAACGAGATCTTCCACTCTGCGCTTTCGCAACTGGCAGACCGCGGTTTTGCAATAGTCTCTGCCGCGGGAAACTTCAACAGCAGCGCGTGTCTCTATTCCCCGGCGGCGTTCGAGTCAGGGCTCACAGTCGGGTCCATAGAGACGCACGGCGACAACCTGGGCTTCTTCACAAACTGGGGAGACTGCGTCGACGTCTTCGGCGACGGCATCAACGTGGCCACGCTGTCGCCAACGGCCGAGCGCGTGACGCAAAAATCGGGCACCTCAATGTCCGCCGCCATAGCAGCAGGTCTCGTGGCAACGTACATGTCAATGAACGACACGAGCGTCGAGGCTCTTGCGAAAGTGCGCAACCTGGCAGAATCAGGAAGCATCCCTGCGCACAACTTTCTGTACCGGCCAGGAACGCCAAACCGGATCCTCAACAATTACGGCGGAAAACTGGGCCAGATCCTAAATAGCTAGAATTCCATCTCGGCATCAATGGCGCGCCGACGGCAGATCGGGCAGCTATTGTCTGTCAGAAGCCACTGGTCGACACATGTTTTGTGGAATTCGTGTGTGCACTGTAAACGGCGGCCCTGCTCGCCTTTTTCGTAATCTACCAGACATATCGGACACCTGTCGAGCGTATCTTGTATGTCGAAGACCGACTCGGTGTGGTCGTCCAGAACCGATTGCGAGAGCTTGTTTCCGCGGAAAATCCGATACAGCGAGTCTCTGAACGTGCTGATCCGCGTGTCTGAGTTGTCCTCGTGCTGCGCCAGGGTCGTGTTGCTGGTGCTGGCCACGTAGCTGGCAAGAAGGCCTATGAACATGGCCATGGAGCTGAGAACCGGGTCTGAGGCCGAGTAGTGGTGAGCCATCACAATGATCACCCACGAGCGGTATTGTTCCGATTGTGCTTGAGGAACATTGAGCCCTACCACCCCTACGATCAGAACAGGCACCAGACGTTCAAACTCGTGCAAGGACGAATTGTAGCCCAGATGGGAGCTGTTGTCGAACCTGAACGCTCTAAAGAAGCTCAAAGTGCGGCCGAGGTCCATCTGGTATCCAAGAGCATGCTGCAAAAGGTCTTCGCTGGTCAGGCTATGAACGAAGCTGGCGAAGTCGGTGTCCATGCTTCCGTCCAGGTTGTCCTCTGGATATATTCTTTCGCCCACGTAGTCGACATTGACGTTGATGAGACGTCTCAGAGTGCTCATGGTGACTGTTTCGAGCAAACTCGACAGTGATCTAAATTGAGACGTCAGTAACTCGCTCTGTTCTGGCTCCTCGGGAGACTCGGCCACAGAGCCGCTAGATGCGTTGAGGTTGGACGAAACGCTGCGCAGCGCATCCACAGACGACTGGGCCGGCGACAGAAGACTTCTGCTCACCATTCGGCTCGGCTCAGATAGTGTTTCAGGGCTCCGCCTTCGTCTGAGCAACCCTGCCAGTTTGCGCCATTTGCGTGGGGACGAAACAGCTGTGGAATGCAGGAAGCCAGACTTTTGTGATGCGCTGGAGCGTGTGGTGTGGGCGTCCGAATCGCCGCCGGGAGCGCTATTATTCCGCGAAATTTGCTGTCCCATCCTAACCACTTATCTGATTCTGGGGAGAAAATGTTATTACGTAAAAATAAAATTAATCACTATTGGAAGGTAATTAATTAGCCTGCTATAGACAACCGTTTACCTGTCCACGCAACAGCTCTAGTTCAGCTTGAAGGTGGTGTGGCACTTACCACAGTATTGTCTGTCCTTCATGTTGGCCATGAAGATACCAGCACCACAGGTGGCAGATGGGCACTCTCTTCTGGTTCTCTCAACCTTTCCGTCGTCGTCAACAGAGTAGTAGGACAGCACAGCGAGCTTGTTCTTTCTGTGCTTGTGCTTGATCTTCTTTGGGGTGGTGTAGACCTTCTTCTTTCTCTTCTTACCACCACCTCTCAGTCTGAGCACCAAGTGCAAGGTCGACTCCTTCTGGATGTTGTAGTCAGAAAGAGTTCTGCCGTCCTCGAGCTGCTTACCAGCGAAGATGAGTCTTTGCTGGTCTGGTGGGATTCCCTCCTTGTCCTGGATCTTGGACTTGACGTTGTCGATAGTGTCGGAAGACTCCACCTCAAGGGTGATGGTCTTACCGGTCAGGGTCTTGACGAAGATTTGCATTGTAGGATTGTCTGCAAGGGATGCTTCTTTCTCACCTACTTGGTTGAAAAAAAAATTGCGAGTTGGATTTTTTTATTTTGGTCTTCCCAGCCCGTACCTGTATCACGTGACACAGCCCCCCGCAGAGTAGGATCCGGCCCTTATTTTCTGCTGATAAACAGAAAGCATAACCCCTTTTTTTCGTCTTCCGTGAATTAAACACTTTTCTGCATGGTGGCTGTTTCGAGAGTTAACTCGATCACTGACTCGGTCGCCTGTAGCACTGACAACGACCTTCAGAGCTTCTACACAGCCCTAGATGACTCCAACCAAGACTCCATCTTGGACATAGTCACAGACACAACCATTGCCGACGTTGGATCTGTGAGCGCAGAGGAGGAGTCCCTTGTTGAAGACGGCGATCTGCTAGCGCACAATATGGTAGTTCTCAAGAGAGCATCGGACACCTCGGATGAGACACTCAGGGTCGGCAGACAGTTGCTGAAAGATGAACTGCGGGTGACGGGGCTTATCAACACGTTGATAAGCAGTTACCCGCCCAGTTTAGAGGTTTCCGAGGACATTGAAGAGCCTCCTCGTAAAGCGCTTCAGATTGTGTGGAGCAGGCTCCGCAGGTTGATAATAAAACTGTTCAGACGTCACCATTAATACGCATTACATATCCTTCAGTTCAGGATAAATATTTGTGAGCAGCAAATCGAGTATGTTCCACATCAGAGACTTGTTGATGGCCTTGTGCTCAAATGAGCAAAGGAAGGACTCTGTATCGATGTACGGACGGGAGAGCACCTTTTCCATCGCGATTTTGGCATTCAGCTTAATTTCATCTAGTTCTTCGGTGGTCTGGGGCACGTATCTTGGGGTAGTATTGAAGTTCGCGTCCGTTGGGAACATAATATGGCGCAAAGTGCGCACTGCGCTGGCGATCGTCCCGCTGGTGAGGATCCTGTTGTAAACCAGGTTATTAAGAACGTTATTGCATAGGTGATTGAATTTTTTGGACTTCTGGAGCAGTGCCGCTGTCGTTGTGACAACCAGATGTACCAGCGGATGTCTGTCGCTGAAATGGACCATATTGTTGATGAAGGGGAACACTGCGTACTGCGTTACCAAGCTTTGGGGAGCGGGCTTGGAGGAGAATACAGAGGTGCAATAGGCCACGATATGGCCCACTTGACGGCTGCCGGCCGACACCTGCTCGAAAAAAGGTCTTGCCGTCTTCGGACGCCCGCTTGATGCTTCGCTGATGGCCTTGATCATGTTCCAGAGCATGAAGTTGTCTGTGAGGTTTTCCACAACGTTCCGCAGAATGAGGTCTCCAAAAAAAGTCTCTGCAAACAATCGGCTCAGGGCCGACTCTGCTTCCTCGTTTGGCAGCATCAAGACCGTAAGTTTCTTGACCAGCACTTGCATATATTGCCGCTCGCGTTCAGGGTTATCTAATTGGATAGCAAAGTGGCCGTTCAGAGATAAATAGTTGGCAGTGAGCTCGTTTTCATCCTGGCTGCTGAATTTTGTTCCTACTCGTTTCCTGGCTTCCCTTAGTGCCTCCGTGTGTTTACTGAGGATCACAAAAAGGTCGTCTAACAACAATCGGGTCCAGTCAATTCTCAAACACCTCTGCTGGAGATCTCTGGTCAAATGGGCGATCAGAGCAACTGTTTCATTCAAGAATTCCCCATTCTCGTCAAACGCAACATTATTGTACCATCCGAGGACAAACTCTCGTAGCAACAGCCCCACCAACGCGTGAAGCTCGTTGTCTACCGATGAAGACGACGTAAATGCAGGAAGTGACTCCTGCTGCACTCCATACAACTGGGCTATGAGACGATGCAAATACTCGGGAGAGTCTCGCTGAGGCTGCTCGCACAATGGCTTGGTGTCGTCCTTGTCATTTCGCCGTCGTCTATATTTTAGACGAGAAGACATTGCCGAGAGATTCAGAAATAATAATTGCAGATTAATAAATCGTCAAGCTGTGCCCTAAAAATATAACATTCTTTTATCACCACAATGTCGGATTCAGAGTCGCTCAGAGAGCTGGAAGACGAAATGGATGACTATTTAGGCCGTTACCGCGAGCAACGGATGGAGCAGCTGGCAAAGGAGATAGAGCACGCGAAGCGCAGCGAGGACGCGTACCAGGAGGTCCATGACGAGGGAGAGCTGATGCGCAAGACACTCTCCACCCAGACCGTGGTGATTCTTTTCCATAACCCCGAATTCCAGACATGTCAGATGGTCGACAGCGCTCTCAGAGAGATAGCTTCCAGATACTACGATACACAGTTTTACAAGATTAAAGCCACAGAGGCGCCCTTTCTCGCTGTTAAATTGCAAATTAATGTTTTGCCCTGCATCGTGGTATACCGCGACGGCAAGGAAATCCAGAGAGTGGTAGGACTGGAAAGTCTCATTGATGGAACAGACATCGGCACTTTCACAACCCAGAGGCTGGAAAAGTATTTCCTCAAATGCCACGTCGTCAAGCCGAGGATGCTGGACATGAAGCAGTGAGGAGCAGGTAGAGAAAATGTGAACCCAAAGATTATTACTGTTATATTAATTTGTATAATATACACCAATCTCGCATAAATTAATTATTTTCGAGATTTATCATGCCACTAGTTAAAGCCCAGGGAGCGCCTTCGCGCAAGTTCTTCACACTGGCGTTCACGGTCGCGTCTCAGCTTTACAAGAGCGCGTCTCTAGCGGATCAACTGGAGCGCGGCGAGATCCATCGAGGTCCAAACCATGATGAATTACTGGCCAGGAAGAAGGGCCCACTGTTTGTCAGGCCAGAGCCCAATTACCCACGGCATGTGCCGTTGTACGGCTTTGAGAAAGCGCTGCTATTTGCTGGATCTGCGATTGGCGCCTTTTTGCATCCCGAGAGAAACGAATTCATCGTTGCTCTTGGAGAGTCTACTGCACTCCCGTACTTTCTCAAACAGCTCAAGGTGCAAATGCTGAACGACCCGACAGGCCGCCAGATTCTCAAGGAACGTCCATACATCACCTCCGAGTCCTTAGATCTGGTGAAACTCAAGCAGTATCCAGAAAATACACTGGCAAGAGCCTACGTCGACTGGCTTGAGAAGGAAGGGGTGTCCCCAGATACCAGAGAACCTGTCCGATTTATCGATGACGAAGAACTAGCATTTATTTTCCAGAGGTATCGCCAATGTCACGACTTCTACCACGCCATTACGGGACTGCCTATCGTCAGAGAAGGAGAGATTGCACTCAAGTTGTTCGAATTCCTGAACCTCAAGATCCCATTCGCAGGATTGGGCGCGCTCTTCGCTCCGATTCCAATCAAACAGGCCCAACGGAGCCGCCTGTTCAACATCTACTACCCCTGGGCCTTGAAAAACAGCTTCACGTGTAAACCTCTGATCAACGTCTACTGGGAAAAGATTCTGGACCGCGATGTGGACCAGCTTAGACACGAGCTCGGCATAGAGAAACCACCCGACATGAGACAACTCAGAAAGGCTAAAATCACTACGTTGTAATAATTCGAATCGTTTTACTATACTATGCATGCGCTCTATGAAATCTAGTTTTTGTATCCGAGTGCTTTCGCCAGAGTCCCTGTTTTCTCGTTGACTTCCGACATGACATCGTTCGTTTTTTCGTTAACTTCATCAAGCAAAGTCTGTGTTTTGCCGGCTAATCCGTGCCACTGTTCCTCCAAGTTTTTCAGGACTGAATCGAACCCAAGCTTCCCTTTGCGCGCGTTCTGGCCAAACCGCTCAACCGACCAGTCCTCGAGCTTGTCGCAAAGCTGGCGCAGAGACGCAAATGCTGTGATTTCGGCCACCTGGTCAAACCGCGTGCGCGTGGCTGGTGACACAGGGTCTGGCCTGTACACCACCGTCTCGTAAACTCTCAAAAGCTTGCACATGGTCAGGTTGCAAGACCGCATGGTCAGGGTCCGCTGGTTTCTATCTATCACTGAGACCTCCCGCACATACGACTTGTCCTGCCCGCCAACAAGAAACATCAGCCAGCGCGGAATTGGCTGTTTGCACGTGATAAGGCGTTCCGTGGTCAAGGTTCCCTTGTCCGGATCAAACTCCCGACGAAGAACATCAACGCCCACGACATGAGTACTCAGCTCGTTTGGGTACTTGCACCAGTTGGCAGCGCTTACATAATCCCACGAGTAGTTGTAAAATTGTGTCGAATTGAACACCTTCATGACGAACGATATCAAGAGACTGGCGAGCGATTTAAATACCTCTTGTGCGTAAAAATTTTTGGTGGCGGTGAAAACCGGAACGGTCAAAAAAGAAAAGCCGTATCGGTAGTGACGTTTTTTTGTTCCGGTTCCTTGCTTACGTCAGCGAGCCGATAACGTACTCCTGGAATCTGGTGTCGGTCGTGCTGAAGCGTTGACGCAACGGAAGCGTGCTCAAGCCGCGTGGCCGCAGCCATTGGCGCAGCCAGTTTGCAAACAGATTTCCCGAGTTGAAAGGATTCAGACACACGTCTTTCAAGAAGAAATGACCGTCTACTTTGTCTGTTGTGAGATATTCTCTGGTGGTAATGCCTGTCAAACCAAAGCACAGATGGGTAAATAGCAGCGAGGCGGGAAACATGACACAAAGCGCGGCGTATATGAGCAAAAAGAGGGTCATTGGGGTGTCAGCTATATTCTGCTGCGAGATTCTATAAGCTGTCTGTGCGCATACAAGTGCACAGAGTAGCACGATAAATGTCAGAAAGCATAGAAAATGCCAGTAATTTCTCTGTCCCACGCAATTGGCCAGAAAGGGACAGTGGTGGTCCATGTTCATGATGCAAGCGTTACAGCTGGAACAATGCGACGAACGTACAGGTCTCCAGATGTAACATGTTGTACAGTACTTCAGCTCCACCTTCGATTTTGGTCCGTCCACAATCGGATTGTTAAAGTATTCAATGGGCAGCCCATTGCGGACAACGTTATCCACCAGATGAATATTTCGCGGAAGTAACCCCGGGTCCTGAAAGGCTGCACGAACAAAACATACGGCTGACAGGCACCAAAGGTAGCAAAAAATAAAAATTATAGCGGGTGAAATATGGGTCCATGTGTATTTTGCTTCAAATATGATATACAGCGGCAAAGATGCAACGTGAAGTACTATGGTGGAGATAAATGTGGAGTAATCGTACAGGTCAGAGAGTCTCAGGCTGCGTAGTCTGCCGCCAAAAAGGAAATATTGAGATGCTGTATATGCTTGGTAATTGTAGACTGGATTCTGTGGCGACGTCCAGGTGACACACCAGTTGGTAAACAGCGCATTTTTCAGCCGGGAACCAACTGGTTTGAGCTCAGCAGCCTGCCAGCTTTTGTTTTTGCCAAAGGTCATCGCCGTTCATCTAGTGGCGTAAATTGTCTTTTATTTATTTATTTATTAGTCCTTTATTTTTTTTTTTTTGTTTTAGCGTGTTTGGTCCCCGGTGTGCGCGAATTTGCGGCCTGCCCAGGGGCGGCCTGCTCCAGCAGATTTTCCGCCGCTCTTTTTATTTCCACCACGATAACCGAAAAATGACTGACGAGGTGAAGAGTGCCAAAGATGCGGTAGGTGCGAATATGAAATAACGCGTTTCTAACAAAGTAGCTCGTGTCTGCTCTCGTGGAGCTCTCCAAGGCAGCAAGTGATGCGTCGAAAGCCACGTTCCTGTTCTTCAACGCGTTGGAAAACAACAACACTGACAGATCGTTGTTCGAGGACCTGATGGTTCCCATCGTGGGGCACGACTCAGTCCCTATGCTTGCGAACATGGGACACCACGACAAGAAGGAGGAAAAGAAGAGGAAGAGAGCTCCAAAGGACCCTAATGCTCCAAAGAAGCCTTTAACTTCGTTCTTTTTGTATTCAAATGCCATGAGAGACATCATCGTCAAAGAGAGAATGCTCTCGGGCGAAAGCAGCCTATCACAACCTGAGATCGCTCAGGAGACTTCCAGGAGGTGGAAGGAGCTTAGCGAAAGCGAGAAAGCCAAATGGAAGGAGCTGTATGAAGAGCAAAAAGCCATGTATGAAGAGGAAAACAAGAAATACCTTCTGGCAAAGGAAACTGGTGCAGCATACACTGCTCCCAAGAAACCTGAGACTGCTCCGACTCCCTCGAGCCTGAAGAAGAGCGACCATGAGAAGAAGAAGGAAAAGAAGAAGAAGAAGAAGGAAAAGCAGCACCAGCAACAGCAACTCCTTCTGAGCGAATAGACTGACGAACTTGTGACCAAATTCTGTGGAATCGCGGTTTTCTATTTGTTTTGTCGCTTTGTTATATTAGTTTTGTGTGTAAGAGTAGAAACAATTTCTTCAGCTTGACTTTTCCAGCTTCATGCTTGTAAACTCGTCGGGATGACTGCTCTTTTTATGTTCATACAATGCTGGATAACTCGAGTAGATCTCATCGTTTAAACAAGCGTCACATTTGTAGAGTCCAAGGCTGGTGACCGTGTATCTGAGAGGTTTTTTCGTTATAGCGGGAGCTGTTTCACTTGTACGGTCTGAACTGCCAGACGCTTCATTCGAACTCGGCGATTCAATGGCTTGATCGAATTTCCTTTTTGCTGGTTTAGTCAGCTTCGCAGGCTGCGGAGTAGACTCTTTAGAGTCACTAGGCGACGGCGTTTCAGTCTCGACGTTGGGCTTTAGTGGACGCAGGTGTCCTTTTCTGTCCTTATTTAGCGTCTTGTTAGCCAGCATTAGCTGTTCTCGAGGAACTTTGAACCTTTGTGCCAACTGGTTGAGCGATACTTCGGGCCACGGCTTCAGCACAACATTTTTTTTCGCTGGTTTGTCGATGATCTCAGATTCTGAAAGGGCCGGTGTCGAGTAGAGGGGCGTGAATCCAACAGGTATGCTGTCGTCTGAAGGGGATCTGGACACCTTTTCGACAACTAGGCTTTCCTTTTTCGGGTCTGGAACAGGAGGTTCTGACAGATCTTCGCCGTTCAACAGTCTATCCAGATTCTCATACTTTTCTAGTTTCTCATTCAGCTCTTCAACCTGGCCCTGAAGGGAGAGTACAGCAACTAGCAGCTTGGAAATCACCTCCTTTTGGTTCAGCGAAGAAACGAAATCTGGATCTTTGAGTTTTTCCGGATCGTTGATTTTCAGTGATTTAAGGAATGACATGGCAAGAACGGACGGCTGTGACTTGGGAGCAATTTTTCAAGCAAGATGGGCGTTTTTGGAGCAAAGAGGTGTTTGCAAGCAACAATATATTAATGCTTCAGAAAAAAAGGGGATATCAAATACGTAAAAAGGAGGTTTAAATTTTATGGTCGCAGAAAAAGTGTAGGGGAAGTGGGTGGGAGTATTAAAATTGGAAGCGCTGGTTAAGCTAGCCCGTTTGGGGCCGCCTCAGTCCTGACTTCTCTTCCACGATTAGAAACATCCCTTCAGGGAGTAGAGTTGCGGGTATAGATTCCGCTGTGGCCAGCACCCATTCCGGTCGATCGACCCAATAAAATGCTTCGACAAAATTTTTAACAAAGCATGTTTGGACGACTACTGAGGCCTTCTGCCAGACAGTTTTCGTGCGCGCGGCCCACGCTGAACGCCGCATCAGCGCTGGAAGCTATTGATAATCGAATCAAAAAGTTGCAGAAGGAAGCCCAACTGAGCCCCGAAGACAATTCGCTTCTCAACAGACCGGAGCTTTGGCAGGGTCTGCCAGACGAAAAGGTTCTAGAGTTGTACCAGCAGAGAAAGATTAATCTCGGAAAGCACTACCGGCGTAACAAAGATGAGCTCAAGGCTTTAGTTGCTGCCTCTCCTGATGTTTACACGGCAGAGATGGCCGCATACGCATACACCGCTGAGGAAGGAGATATGTTTAGAAACCAGCTCAACTACCAGTCGAAAATGTATCACTACAAAGGTAACTTCATGTCCGATGAGATTGAAGAGGACGAGTACGACGAATACCCAACAGACGTCCAGGAAGTGGTGGATAATTTCAGAGACCACTTGGAGTTCAACCGAGTGGCTGCATACGAGCTGCCGCTCCTTACCAAATACAGAAAGGAGTACGTGCCGCCTAAGAAGGGAGAGAAGCCGGTCACGTACCGCTACACCAAGTACTTTGGCGAGAGCCATCCTGCTGAGCGCAAGGTGTCGGTGTCGGTGAAAGTGTCGGAGCTCGACCTGACCCGCGAGCAAAAACACAAATTCAAGCTGCTGGCCGGTGTGAGATACGACCACGTGAGGGACATCTTCAAGATGTCCAGTGACAAGTACCTCGAACCGGCCCAGAACGCTTCGTTTTTGTCGGAGGTGATGGACGACTTGATAGCCGAGGCCAAAAGAGACGCTCACAAGTATGCCGACGTCCCGCTCGACAAGAGACACACCAAGGCCAAGTACAAGAAGAAGCAGCATCGCAAGAAACGCGTTTACGAGTTCCCGAAGGAGTGGGAGCGTCCAATCATGCCAGAGTCCAAACAGGTCGACTGGCAGCAGATGCTCACCGAGTAATGTACATAGGCACCAGATATATCTTTTTCTCACATCCGTACACCGTGTTCTGGCCGTCGGTAAGCTTTGGCGAAAAAAATAAAACAAGGTCGACTGATACACTCAGGATGCCTCCACGCAAAGCGAATCGTCGCAAGGGCAAGAACATTGTGGGCAAGGGAAAGTCGACTCCCGGGCCGACAGGAGCCGTGGCGACGGGCTTGCCGTCAGAAACGCTGCAGGCGGTCCTTGCCGAGCTCAATCTGAGCTACGACTCGAGTCTCGGTTTGCTGCAAGGCGACAGCATGTTTTCGACCCCGTCGGAGGCCAAGCTGGCAGCATTGAAGAAGCTGCTGGAAAAGCTGATCGGAGAACTCGAGTCTGGGGTGGAAACCGACAAACGGTTGATAGCGTCGATCGACTCAGAAATTTCCGTGCTCGACGGAAACGATAAGCAGAGGACGGTCGCAGTCAAGGAGGAGGCGTTGGATACCGTTGTTCCTCCTGGAGTGGTGGTCAAGCAGGAAAATGACGAGGACGACGAGGACAGTGCAATACAGATGCCCAAGAGAAAGCGACAAAGAATTATAATTACTGCCAACGGAGAGCGCAAGGAGATTACGCCGGACTCACGTGACGAGGGCGACAACTCTGCTTCTGAGCCACCTCCTGTTGCGAGCGAGGACGACGAGGACGCGTTACCGATTGGATCTGTTGCGGTGAAGAAGGAAAAGCCGATACTGAAGATCACCCAGAAAAAAACAGACGAGGACGACAGGCTGGAGGACGGAGAGGTGATCCCGTCTGTCTACGTTGGGAAAGAGAAGCCTGACTTCAAGATTAACGAGCTCCTGGCGTCCGCTAGAGATCAGCTGGAACTATACGACGAGCAGAAGGCCCACGAGAAGTACGGCGACGGAGAGGAGTTCCTGAAGTACAAGTACGCCGTTGCCGACTTCCCGCACGACGACCTCAAAGACCTGCTTCCAGGTGAGATCCCGATGACCGACTTTTCCTCGGCGAAGCCGAACAACAACCAGATCGCATTTACCTCGTTCCAGGCGTACGTGGAACCGTTTTTTAGACCATTTACAGAGGAAGATATTCGCTTGTTGCGCACGAAATGCAATTTGAGCAGCAATCTTCCTCGCGACTACGACGACCAAAAGACGCCGTACCACATCCCGCGGCTGGGCCCGCACTACCTTGATGTGTGGTACGACGAGGATCTGCGCAATGGCCTGATCAAGAACCCTGACGGCATGGGGTTCAGTCTACGCAAACAGCTGGAGATGAACATGTTGAGTCTCGTTGAGCCAAAAGCGTCCTCTGACAGCTTGAGCAGCGACGTTTTGGAGACAGAGGACGTCTCGTGTGGTCCGCTAACCTCGAGGCTTCTATCTGCCTTGATTAAAGATACGCCTGACAAAGAAGGTGGAGATGACAGTCTTGCGGGTAGCCCTGCTGCAGAGGAGAACGGTGGCGACAGCGGAGCTGGAGACACGCTGTCGTCGTCGGCTTTGGCAGACCAACAAGGGTGGAAGTCGTCTATCATCAAGACAGACTACAAGACTCTTGAAGAGCGTTTGAAGCGGGAGTTGAGATACATTGGCGTGTACATGAACGTGGAGCAGACGCTAAACGAGCCGGGGTTTGACCAGGACTGGGTCCAAAATAGAGAAGACGACGAGATCTCCACCGAGCTGCGCCGTTTGCAGAAGGAACTCAAAGCTGTCCAGGCGCGCAATATCAAACGCAAGAAGAAGATCATCCCAATAGTGGAGGAGCAGATTGCCTGGCAGGAGTACATGTCTATTTTGGAGGACCTGGATAAACAGGTGGAACAGCACTACAGGAGAAGAATCAACGTGGCCCCCAAAAAGGCCAAGAAACGGGGTCCGAATGCTGGAGGCAACGCCGCCAAGGAAAAGGAGGAGCTGACAAACCAGCAGCTGGTGAGCAACTCCTCCTTCATGAGTCTTCTGGAGAAGCGCAACAAGTGGATCTCGCGTATTGGGCCTCTCTTCAAATCACAGAAAGAAATGAGAAGAATGCCTACCGAGAGCGTCTTCAAGGACGTCAACATGGTGGAAAACGAGGACGAGGAGGAAGCAGAAGAGATTGCGGAAGATGACGTTTTGGACCAGATGGACCTGGAGTAGCTACGCGAGCGGTACGAATAATGCAAGTAATGAAAAAAAATGAGTGTATATTATTTTTTGATGTACTCGATTTTGTTTAACGAGTATGGTGAAATATGGAGAGAATCCCCGACTCCTGTGAACGAGCTCTTTGCATTTGGGACTATTGCCGACTATAAAGCAAACAGACAGCTGATAGGGCCCCTGGACGACGACCAATTGCTGAAGTTGCGCCAACTCACGCTGATGTCGGCGGCCAAGCAGGGACTGCTCACGTTCGGCCAAGTGGCCGAACTGTTGGACTTGGATTCCAGTAATCTGGTTGAAACTCTGGCTGTGTTGGCTCGCAGTCCGCTTCTGGAGCTGGAAATTGACGAGCTAGGCCAGACGGTCAGATTCATAAAGGCTAGCTCCAGAGACATATGGGTGTCGGGGGACCCTTCGCCTTCTTTCACCAAACCGATCACAATAGAGCTGCTGCAAAAGGAGCTGAACTACGGAAGTGACGCGAGTACCCACAAGCTCAAACGACGTTTGGAAAGTTGAATTCGAATGCATTATATATAAATATCCACCGGCTCCTCAGGCCTTCCAAAGCTTCTTCACAACGCCCACTAGCCCTTCCTTCTCGGTTTTCTCGATAATGTAGATACCGTATCCTGCAACAAGAGTTCCGAATCCTAGTAGGCCAATGGCAGCCTTGTGCCAGATGCCGTACACTCTCAGTGGAATATAATCGATGATACAGCTCTCGAATCCGACATAGCAGTGATAAAGAAGCAGAGTTCCCATAACGGAGTCGACAAGCGGATAGGAAGTTCCCGTCACAAACGGCGTCATCATCAGCGGAGCCATGCCAATAGCAACTACTCTCTCGCTTGTCCAGTGGAGCGATCCGTGCAACTTGTGTGGGGGTGGAGGAACGTAAGCGTCGTTCACAGTTCCCACAATGTTTCCAGGAGGCTGCGGGATGGTCTTGATGAAGCCGCGAACGGCAAGCGGTCTGAAGGCAGTGGAGGGTTTTGCGCGTAGTCCGACTTTCAGCATGGTGTATTTTTAATCTTTTGTTCCGGGGATGAGGAAATATATAAGGGTGTTATGAGCCCTGCTGGTGATGACAAAATTAAAGCCTGTGATTGCTTGCAATTCGGAGGATGATCGGAAATGCTGTTTTGTGTCTCAGCTGTGCCCTAAAGCGCACGAGAAGCGTCGCGTTGGGGCTGCTGGTCATATTGTCGGCCGCTTGGGTGATCATGTGGCGACGGATATTGGCAGCCTCTTATCCACATGCGCACCCTTGCACCCTGCGAGCACATCGCACACTTGACACCAAAACGTTTTTCTCTGGAAATCGATCGCATGGCTAAAGGAAGCGTTGCTGACGAGAACGGCATACCGTACAATTACCTGATAGTCATAGACGCAGGGTCAAAGGGGTCGCGTGCATACGTATATTATTGGCTTTCCTCGCAGTACCTACTGGCCAATAATGTTCTGCGCGTGCCTGACGATCATGTTCAGCTGCTAAAAAGAGTCGAACTAGATCCGTCCGATCTTCCTCAGGTCCAGACAGGCAGCAAATGGTACAAAAAGATCCATCCTGGCATCAGCGAGTTTCATGAGAACTCTGCACACATAGGACCGAAATACCTCAATTATCTGCTCAAGAAGGTCTACGACATAATCCCCATCGAACAGCATTACCGAACGCCAATATTTCTCCATGCTACGGCCGGCATGCGGCTTTTGAAACCGACCGAGCAGCAGGAAATTCTCGACAATGTGTGCTCATATTTGCAACAAGAAACCAATTTTTACCTGCCGGATTGCCCAAGCCATGTAAATATTATTGACGGTGACGTCGAGGGACTTTTCGGGTGGATCGCGCTCAATTATCTGACCGGCACCTTAGCCGCCAACAGGAGTTCTGTGGGCCTACTGGAAATGGGCGGGGCGTCCACACAAATCTCGTTTGAGCCTAACGAGAAGGAGACGAAAGAGCATTACAACCAACTAATTAATTTAAAACTGGCCACGATGGGCCAAGAGGTCGCTAACTTGAGATACAACGTCTACTCGGACTCGTTTCTTGGGTATGGGCTTTCGCAAATGCGGCTGAAGTATCTGCGCGGTCTTGCTCGCAAGCTGGAGGACGGAAAGGAGTACGTGGAAGACCCTTGTCTTGCTGCTAAAAGACGCCAGACGGTGGAACTCGACGGCCTGGAGGTTGAGGTGAGAGGAACAGGAAACTACGGACAGTGCAATGAGAACGTGTACTCTCTAATAGCCAACAAATGCGGCGACAAACAAGAGGTGTCCTCCTGTCTGCTGAGCAACACGAACCCGGACTTTAACTTAAACTCTGATAATTTTTATGGAGTGTCCGGATACTGGGACACTATTTCCAAGCTGCTGAGCTACAGCGACAAAGAAGAAGACTACGGAAAGATCTACGCATACGACAAGATGGTACAGGAAACAGAGAAAATCTGCTCTTTGAATTGGAACGAGCTAAAAGATTACAAGGACCTCAAAAAGTCAGAGCTTGAAGAGCTGTGTTTCAAAAGCACGTATTTGATGAACCTGCTCCACAACGGGTTCGGCCTAAACCATACGCGGTCGCAGTTCACTGTCAATGACAACGTCAATGGGTCAGCTTTTACGTGGACACTGGGGCGAGCCGTGCTTTATGCTAGCGATGAAAGCCTCATCGAGGTGCAAAACTACGTTCATGATGAGGTGGACGACGGCAAGCGCGACAAGGTGGGGTATTCGCGCAACTCGGCCCCCGGAGTGTTCGTTCGCGGCTCGGAGGTGGACGGAGTGCCGCCGCGTCCTGTTTATGAAGTGTTTGATACATATGAAGAGCCAGGGTTCCTCCGAGACCTCAAGGAAGGAGAAGATTACGAAAATGACGACGTTGTTGAGGAAATTGACCATAAATCGATATTCAAAGCGCACTCGTGGATAGTTGTGCTAATAGTAATGGTTGGTTTGATTTCCGTCGTTTCGAACAAATCACGTGTGCTACGCCTGATTAACGAAATTGTGCTTTTTGTCGTGTCGCTGGTGAG
Source organism: Ogataea haglerorum (assembly GCF_019207285.1). Classification (NCBI taxonomy): domain Eukaryota; kingdom Fungi; phylum Ascomycota; class Pichiomycetes; order Pichiales; family Pichiaceae; genus Ogataea; species Ogataea haglerorum. The sequence goes on from NW_025065158.1 coordinate 69,094, forward strand.
AAAATATATACAGGGTCGCGTGGGCGGCATCCACTGGCCATATGTGACGCGGAACCGGTACAAGCGAGCACGGTCGATGGACCTGGGCACCAGCGAGGTGGAACTCAGCGAAATGGATGTCACAGAGCCGGAAGACCCCGAGTTCGATCTGGGCGTGGAGGACGACGACGTGTTGAGCGGATACGAGGATTTCGATCTTTCGGAAGACAGCGATGACGGCATAGAGCGCGCCGTCTAGCTTTCAAGATGCCAGCTGCGCAGGTCATCCCGGTAGTCTGACTCCTGCGGCGGGCCGGGGCAGTTATTCTTTCGCGCATTATAATCGTGTTGCACGGTGTCAATGTACGGAATGCCGAACTCGTTCCGTTTCCAGCCGTTCCCGTTGCGCTGCGTAATATCCTTAACGCACTCGATAGGCGATAACTCGTCGTAATTGACACCGTTGAACTGCCAGTTGAACTTGAACGTTTTGTTGATGATGTCGTTGAGGATGGTCTCAGAGTCGTTTTTGTGCGTCTCCGGCTCGGGGAACTCCTTCTTGGAGTTCTCAATCGAGTCTTTCAGGTCCGCGTATATCTGCTGTGTGCTTTTTTTTGGGACGTGATAACGATAATCTTGTGCACTATTGAGGTGTTTCATGTACACTGACAGGCGCAGAATGGCATTTGTCTTTGAGTCTTTGAGGAGATAGCGTAGATTTTTCGGCTCGCGGTCGTTGACGTACTCCGTCAGATTGAGCTCAAGTGTGCCAAGCTTGTCTTTCTTGCTATTTAGCGAGTCGTGAACGAAGAAGGTGATGTACAGCCATTTGTCAGAGAGCGTATAGTGTTCCTTTGGATTCGCGTAGAGCTTCACTCTGGTCAGGATTCGCTCGTTGTTGAACACAGATTTGTGATTCTCGACTGGACGCTCCGCCGACCGTATCGCGTGTCTATGATGGTACTGATGCTTGCCTGTGAGTCGGCTGTTGGAGATTGTCTGGATGTAGAAACAGGACAGGTGGTCCAGCTGTGGAACATTGAACAGCTCCGCAAGCTGCACATTTAATTCAAACTCTACAGCCTTCAGATTGAGCTTCAGCATTTATGTTGCCCGAGTTTTAGTTGTATATTAGAATTTCATTTGGCTTTATTTTTTTTCTGTTTGCCACTATGTCCAATTGGAAGAAGCTGTTTAACAAGTCGCACAAGTCGCAACAAGCTTCCAGTGGCTCAAGCCTGAAGACGACTCCTTCCATCGATACAGGAGCATCGCACACAGAGGATGAGTTCCGAGACTCCCGGAAGACTCTGATCAATGACGTCGCGTCGGGCGTTGGAAACTTAAATCTGGACCCACAAACGCCTCAAGTTATCACCAAGGACCTCGGGAGCACCGACCCGGTTCTCGAAAAAGAGGTCTCCGAGCCTGTGAAGCTGCGTCCGGGGCTTCTCACGGTCAAGATCTACTCCTCCAAGGACCTGCAGATACCTATTCCACTTAGAATCACAAAGGCGATTCTGACCAGACTGGCCAATATGGGCACGAACCTGAACGAGGACGAGCTGACGAAACGTATAGAGGCGCTGAGCGAAACAATGGATGAGATCAAGAGCTCCAACATTTCGTACTACCTTCCCTCCACGTTGAGCATAAATTCAGGAGACACCACGAAAAACATGGTCACGAACTACAGTCTGGTCTACGCCGTTGTAGAAATAGAGAACAGCAGCGAACGCATCAATTCCATCGGAAACACCATCAGCAATACAAAGTTCAACAGTGTTACCACTTTCGATGTGACGTCACCCAACACGGCCATTTTAAGTGTCCAGGTGTATGCCCGGGTGCCCGGGTCTCTCTTGGAGTCGGAAAGACAGGAAGACTGTCTTCTGGGGTCATTCCAGTACCCTATCAACTCGTCCGTTCTACAACAGGAGGCGCCTCAGATCCGTATTCTGAACCACGAGTGGAAAAAACTGCGCAACCCGTACACAGACGAGGACCTTCCCGGAGCGGTCAGTATCACGCTGGACTTCAAGCCACTGTCGATGTCCTCTAAGAAGAGTCTGTCCATTGACGACTTCGACCTCCTCAAGGTGATCGGCAAGGGCTCTTTTGGAAAGGTGATGCAGGTTAGAAAGAAAGACACAGGCAAGATCTACGCTCTAAAATCGATTAGAAAGTCTCACATCGTGAACAAGATGGAGGTGACACATACTCTGGCGGAGAAGTTCGTTCTCAGCAGAGTTACCTCACCCTTTATTGTTCCGCTGAAATTCGCTTTCCAGTCTGCAGAAAAATTGTACCTGGTGCTATCGTTCATTAACGGCGGAGAATTGTTCTACCATCTGCAAAAGGCTAGACGATTCCCACTGATCCGCGCAAAATTCTACATTTGCGAGCTGCTCTCGGCCGTGGAAAATCTGCACTCGATGAACATCATCTACAGAGACTTGAAGCCAGAAAATATTCTGCTTGATTATCAGGGCCACATTGCCTTGTGCGATTTCGGTCTATGCAAAATCAACATGCAGCTTGACCAGAAAACAAATACATTCTGCGGAACTCCAGAGTACCTTGCTCCCGAGTTGCTCATGGGCAAGGGGTACACCAGGGTCGTGGACTTCTGGACCTTGGGTGTTCTCTTGTACGAGATGCTCACCAGCCTGCCTCCGTTCTACGACGAAGACGTCAACACCATGTACAGAAAGATCTTGAATGACCCGCTGGTGTTCCCGGCAGACTTCGACCCGGACACCAAAGACCTGATCGCTAGACTTCTTAACAGAGACCCGAAAAAGAGACTCGGCTACCACGGCGTGGAAGAGATAAAAAATCATCAATTCTTCAAGGACATCGACTGGTACAAGCTTAGCCACAAGGGCTACATTCCTCCATTCAAGCCGCAGGTGCAGGACTCGGCGGATGTGAGCAACATCTCGTCAGAGTTCACGGACGAGCGTCCGATGGATTCCGTGGTGGACGATTTCCTCAGTGAAAGCGTCCAGAAACAGTTTGGAGGATGGACCTACGTCGGCAGCAGCTTCAACCCAGAAAACTACGCGTAAATCAAAAATCAGCCGAATACACTTTCTATCCGATATTAATTCATTAATTAGTTTTACTCGATGCGAGGACCCGGTTTACCAGCAAGTGAAACCACCGTCAACGGTGATGTTTGCTCCCGTTGCGTATGAAGAAGCGGAATTGGAGAGCAAATAAAGAACCGTACCAGTGAATTCCTTGGCTTCCGACAAACGGCCCATCGGGGTCAGCGAAAGCCACCTCTGGTACATTTCGTTGTTACCGTTGATAACGTTCTTTGTGAGCGGTGTAAGGATGTATCCTGGCGACAGAGTGTTGACTCTGATGCTGTACTTGGCCCACTCGGCGGCGAGGGACTTGACCATGTGAATAACACCAGCCTTGGACATGTTGTAGGCAACTTGCGGTTGTGGATCGTTAACGATTTCTCCGGACATGGATCCGATCATCACGATGGAGCCTCCCTTAACGTTGTTGTCGATAAGTGGCTTGGCGAATGCTTGTGCGACGTACAATGCACCCAAAAGGTTGACCTTGAGAAGCTTCTCGGCGTTCTTAGCTGGGTATTGTTCGGCTGGGAAATTCTCGCAGTAGCCGGCGGTGTTGACGAGATGTAGCGGGTACTTTCCAAAATCGGTGTAGATCTGGGCGAAGACCTCGTTCACGTGCTCGGCGTCGCTGATGTCGCAAACGTACGAGTGCATCTTTGGGATGAGGTCTTCCTTCATTTTGAGTTCCTCAACGCAGAACTTGAAAAGCTCTGCTTGAGTTTCTTTTGTTCTTTCGAGGTTCATATCGAGCAGAGCAACCTCTGAGCCGTAGGCCAGAAGGCCCTTGATGATGGCGTTGGACAGCCCACCGGACGCGCCAGTGACGACTGTGAGTTCGTTGTCTAGTCTGAATGTTGGGATGATGTCAGCCATGTTTTGTGGATTGGATGGATCTTATGAAGAGAAGGGAAAAGGCTGGCTTTTATACTTTGGCGAGCGCAGCAGCCTCTCACGCATATTTTTAGCTTTAGGAAATCCGTTTGTGGGGGTGTCACGGAAAAAGAAAGAAAGCGTTGGGCTACCCCGAAGCTGCCCGCTGGAACAAGTCATGAAAACGTGGAACTCCGTCTGCGGAATTCCGCCAAAAAAACGCCCCGTGGTGCGGTGCTCCAGAAGTTTCTTTTTCCAGCCGTTTGATTTGTCGCTGCACATCTCTGCACCCCTGGTTTCTTTCTTTTCATGACAAGACTGAATGTAGGATTGGTCAGGTCGATCGCGGTCATCGGGGGCGGGCCTTGCGGTGCGGCTTCAATTAAGGCGCTTCTGAAAGAACGGGCGTTCGACTGCGTGCGCGGGTTCGAGAGGCGGGCAGGCTCAGGCGGGCTCTGGAACTACCACGACTCCCACGCCGGGCCAGAGCCTGTGACAGGGCCGTCCCTCGATCCGCACAGCCCAGATCTCGTCAAGCCCTGTAGGCTGGCCGCAAACCACTACGTCTGGCCCAGCGCCATCTACGAGCTGCTCGATACAAACGTGCCCCGTCAGATCATGGAGTACAGTGGCTTTCCGTTTCCGAAAGACACGCCGCTGTTTCCCACCAAACAGCAGGTGCTGGACTATATGAAGAGGTACGCGAAGGACGTAGAGCCTCACATCAGGTTCAACACAAACGTCGTTTCTGTCAGGTACAGGCCGAACGAGGAGAAAAAATGGCTGGTTACGTATCGTCCCGTCTGCGACGAGACGGAGGGTGGACTAAAATTCTCGGCCGCGCATCCTGACAAAACCGAGCACTTCGACGCCGTGCTGGTCGCCTCGGGCCATTACGAGCTGCCGTACGTGCCCGAAAAGAAAGGACTCGCGGAATGGACGGCGAAATACCCCGGCTCTGTGTCGCACTCGAAACACTTCAGACACCCGCGACAGTTTGCGGACGTCCCGGGGAATCTGCTCATTGTGGGCAACTCCGCGTCGGCGCTGGACCTTGCGTACCAGACGGCAGTGATACTGCAGCGCAACGTTTACAAGAGCGCGAGGTCGCAGGCAACGCTCCCCGGCGGCAGCAGCGAGTACATCAAAACCGTGCCGGACATCGACCGGTTGGAGCCAGAAACAAGGTCGGTCAGGTTCACCGACGGGTCGGTGCTCCATGACGTCGGCCACGTCCTGTTCGCCACGGGATTTCTGAGACACTACCCGTTTCTGGACGAGATCAACAGAACGGCGACCCCAGTGGTCACCGACGGCCTCAGACTCCACGGCTTATATAAGCAGTGTGTCAGCTACAATTTCCCCGGGCTCGCCTTCATCGCAACGCCGCGGTACATTCTGCCGACCAGAGTCGGGGAGGCGCAGGCGGTGTGGCTTTCCAAGATCTTTCAGGGCAAGCTGGAATTGCACAGCATTGAAGAGATGAAGGCGGACGAGGAGAACACTGTCCAGCTGCGCGGCGACTCGCCCAAGTTCCATAATCTGATGTATCCCGACGACGTTCACTACGCTCACGAGCTCAACCGGCACGTGTACTCCACGCCGGGCTGGCAGAGCGGGCTGCTTCCCTGCGAGTGGAACCGCGAGGATATCTTGTACCGTGCGTCGGCCGTGAAGATGAAGGAGGCGTATCTCAAGTACCGCGAGCGTACCAATGGCAAGCGCGCAGCTAGCGTCGAGGAGCTGCAGCAGACGGTTGGGTTCAAGTTTGAGGACGTAGACTGGACAGAGTTCAAGTTGCGAGTTGCGCAGGATCCGCGCCGCGTTCTCGAAAATGTTCCACCTCTCGGTTCGGCAGCTCGCTAGGTCGCCGCCCCCTGCAATCTGGATTTGACGTGCAACATCATTCGCTGTCGATCTTATCTCTAGAGTCCAAGGCAGCGGGGGCGCAGGCTTTTCAGTAGCGGTTTTTCCATTGGCTTTCTATTTTCCTAAAGCAGAAAAAACTTGCACGTCTGTCACGTGTTGGGCGGGCCACCAAGACCTAATTTTTGATAAGATAATGCAGTCCGTCTAGCACAGACTCGTAGGGTCCTTCACAATATATTCTGCGTCTCGCGCTCCCGGTGCGACCAGAATGGGAGGATACGCAAACTCGGGGCTCGGCTCGGCCGAGCTGCTCATGGCAGCCAAGCGCGACTCGCTCGACACCCTCGCCGAAGACACCTCCACGTACGTGGCCGCAGACATGGGCTACGTGATGTTCTGCACCGTCGGAGTCATGATTCTCACGCCAGGCATCGGCCTGTTCTACGGCGGCATGCTCAAGAAGAAAAATATCATCCAGATGCTGTTCCAGTCGTACATGGTGACCAGCACCATCACAATCCAGTGGTTTTTGTTTGGCTACTCGCTCGCGGTCTCGGTTTCTCCGTCGCACGTGTGTGGCAACTTTAGACTTGGTGCGCTCGCGAAGCTGGGCGCCGGGCCGTTCGTCGAGGGCGGCACGATCCCGTCGATCATCTACTTCACCTTCTCGGTTTTCTTCCCGGTGGCCACCGTGCAAATCTTCGTCGGGGCCATCGCCGAGCGCGCCCGAATCGTGCCCTCGCTCGTGGTCGGGTTCCTGTGGTGCACGGTCTGCTACTGCCCGTTCGCGTACTCCACGTGGGCCGCCAACGGCTGGCTGTACAAGCTCGGCGCGCTGGACTTCGCCGGCGGCGGCCCTGTCCACATAGCCTCGGGCGTCTCGTCGCTCGCGTTCTCGTACTTCATCGGCAAGCGCAAGTACTGGAAAAACCCGTCCACCAACAAGGACTACAAGCCGCAGAACATCGTGGCCACCTTCATCGGCGTGTCCATCATCTGGTGCACGTGGCTCTGCTTCAACTCGGGCACGCTGCTCTCTGTCAACACAAGGACCGGCTACATCATGGCCAACACGCAGATCGCCGCGTCCGTGGCCAGTTTCGTGTTCACGCTTGTCGACTTCATGTTCGAGCGCAAGTGGAGTCTGGCGGCCGCGTGCGAGGGTGCCGTGGTCGGGCTCGTCAACATCACGCCGAGCTGCGGCTTCTACACGCCGTACTGGGCGTTTGTCACATCCGCGTTTGTTGCTGCGTGCTGCCGGCTGCTTTACAACGTCAACGAGTGGCTCGGCATTGACGACACCACACGCTCGTTTGTTGTGCACGGCATTGGCGGCATTCTCGGGTCGATCTGCCTCGGAGTGTTTGCCTCGCCATACGTGGCTGGTCTGGACGGCGTGACCGAGATTCCCGGCGGATGGATCCACCACCACTGGAAGCAGATGGGCTACCAGTTTGCCGGCTGGGTCAGCATCACCGTGTGGAGCTTCGTCGCCACCTACGTGCTCTGCTTCCTGGTGGACAAGATCCCCGGCTGCAAGCTCAAGGGCATCGAGGAGGCCGAGGAAATGGGCATGGACTTCTACGAGATGGCCGAGTACGACGGCGCACTGGAGGAGTACGCTATGGACAGAAAGGACTCCGGCGTGTCGTACAGCGGCGTGGGGACCGTGGTGGGCGCGGGCACCTCGAGCGAAGTCCACGAAAACAAGCTTGTGCACCACCACGTCAAGTCTGTTGAGGTGTAGTATTCTAAGCAGATTCATTCACTCATTATTTCGTTTACGTCGTTACACGGGGACGCTTTTCATGTCGACCTCCACGTAAGGATTCTCGGGGTTGCACTTCACGTCGAGGTCCACCTTCCAGTGTCTGTTGTACTTGTCGGTCTCCTCGCCGTAGCCGTGGTCCGAGTAGTCATGCAGATGGAACAGAATGGTTCCGTCCGGCCTGCGCTCGACAACCGCCTTCTCGAAGTTGTAGTTTACACCAGTGTAATAGTTGATCTCCGAGAGCAGGTGTCTCTTGATGTGGTGGCCCAGGTGTCTAACGAACTTGCGCGAGCGCGAGTTCATGGTGGGTTTGATCTTCTCTGGGTTGTCGTGGATGCTGTGGAGAACAAATGGGGGCAGGTAGTTCACCTTGAGGTGGAAGTAGTCGAACTCGTTGTCCCAGGTCTCGTCCTTGAGATACTGCTCAAAGGCTACAATGTCGTCGAAATTTCTGAGTGGCGGTTCGTCCACGGAGTTTTTCCGGGAGGTGGCTGGAGACAGGTGCTCCAGGTGGGTTGGCTCGGTTTGGGAGTAGGAAGAGTACTTTTTCGTCATTGTCGTGGCTGCTGCCGGGTCCCGCAAGCCCTGGATTTTATACTGGGAATTGTGGTCTGATTCCCGATGTGGGGCCATCGTGAAACGTAAACACGGCCGGCGCACATGACCAGGCTGCTCCAGTGACCACAATAATTCCTAAAAAATACAGTTTCTTTTCGCTCGCATGCAATTCCCCCCACATGAATCTGTGCTGCGCGGCATATGGCAATTTTTGGAAGCTTTTTTTTTAATAATTTCCAGATGTCATCTATCGGAAGCAAGCTTTCGCTCACTCTCAGTTATGTGGTGATAACGCTCGGCAGTCGCACAGTGCACCAGCTCCTCGCACTCGAGCTGCCCCCCGAACTCCAAGAGGGCGGCCACTCCCAGTTCCTCACAAATCTTGCTCTTTACGTGACCATCTTCTATTTCTCGCTCAATGCTGTGTACCAGCTATTCGAGATCAGAAAGCTGGCCTACGCACGCCAGTTTGTCAATGCCATGGCCATCTCGCTGGAATTCATTGTCACATACGTTTACTGGGGTCTTAGACTTGTCAACAAAGACCTGATCATGAAAGGGCCGGGGATCCCGCTCTCTATTGATCTCACCATCCACGCCCTGCCCTTTGCGTCTCTCGTGATCGACTATTTCTGTTTCATGGACCCCTGGACGATCTCTAAAAAGGAGGCTCTCGTTACCACCTCGCTCATGGCAGCCGCCTACTGGTGGCACCTCAAACGGCTCATTTCTGCCGAGGGCCACTATCCATACCCGTTCCTAGACGTGGATGACTGGCTGCGTGCCGTCATCTTCGCTGTAGTGTCTCTCCTTGCGTTTGCAGCATTCTGTCTGTTCAAGCAGCTCAGACAGCCGAATGCCAATGCCCCGAAGGTGCTCAAGACCAACTGATATACAGATACTGCTTATAGAAAAACCGCCCCTTTCCCCCACGTCCACTAAATTTAATTGATATCGAAATTAATTCTTCTTATATTTAATGTTCCCTATCGTCCTTGTTTTAACTTTACTACTGGGACACACTTGTGCGGGCGACTGGGCTCTCCCGCAGCTGCCGTTGCGCGTGAAAAAGTCGCCGGAGGCAGAGTTTCGCTCCCTGATCGACCAGGAAGCAACAAGGGCCTCTGACTCTGTTCATTACTCGTCGCTCGCCAGAGAAGACTGGACCATCGACTTTGACCAGTATCGGGGCCAGTACGTGCTGAGAGTTGGTGTGGCGGCGAAAGAGGACCTGAAAACTCTGTACACGGCAGCTCATCAGCTAGACGTGCCTGTGTGGGAGTTCTCCGTGTCGAAGCTCTTCATTGACTTGCAAGTTTCAGTCGACTCTGGAGTAAAGTACCTGCAGCACATTATGGCCCAATCGCCTGGAATGGACCTCCAACTAGAGCGTCTTGTGCACGACTTGCCCCAGGCAGTGTTCGAAACGTACGCTCTTCCAGACATCGACGACGATTTCAGTGTTCAGCAGGACCTCTTCTTCAAACGGTATAGGGACCTCAAGACCATCTACCGGTGGTTTGACCTGCTTGTCGCGACCTACCCCGACCTGTTGGAGGTCGAGTGGATCGGCCAGACCTACGAGGGAAGAGACATCAAGGCTGTCAGACTGACGGCACACAAAAGCGAGCCGTCGCCAGAAAAGCCCCTAAAGACCCTGGTCATCACCAGCGGCATCCATGCGCGCGAATGGATCAGTGTATCGACCTCGTGCTACATACTGTACCGACTGCTGCAGGACTACGAGAAGGGCAAGAAAAAGGCACGGCTGTACCTGGACAGCATGGACTTCCTGTTCTTGCCGGTCATGAACCCTGACGGATACGAACATACATGGACCACTGACCGCCTGTGGAGGAAAAACAAGCAGCGAACGTACAACCCCAGATGTCTTGGAATAGACATTGACCACTCTTTCAATTACCACTTTACGAGAAGCGAAGACTCTCCTTGCAGCGAGAATTACCCAGGAGAGGGCGCCTTTGAGAGTCTGGAAAGCAGCGTGTGGGACAGATATCTGAACGAGACAAAACATGACCATCCAATTTACGGATACATCGATCTCCACTCGTATGCAGAGGAAATTCTTTATCCCTACGCATACACCTGCTCCGAAAAGCCTAGAGACGAGGAAAACCTGATTGAGCTGGCGTATGGTCTGAGCCAGTCGATCAGACTCACTTCAGGCAAGTCGTACGCCGTGCTGTCTGCGTGCGAAGATAAAGGCTCGGACCTGCTGCCGGCCATGGGTGCTGGCTCTGCTCTAGACTACATGTACCATAACAAGGCCTACTGGGCGTTTGTGTTGAAGCTGCGCGACACGGGAAGCCATGGATTTTTGCTGCCTCCGAAATTCATCGTTCCTGTTGGCAAGGAGATCTACTCGTCGATCAAATATTTTTCCAGCTTCGTTACTGACAAATAGACATTATTTTTTCCCCTGCTTCACCATCGAGGTGATCAGTTGGTAAGCCACCTCTGCACCGTTTGTGGCAGTTACCTCTGCGTGGTCGTACTGAGGCGACACCTCGACAATGTCGGCTCCCACAAGGTTGACGTCGAGGTTTCTTAGCAGATAGAATAGCTCACGGGGAAGCAGTCCGCCAGACTCGATCGTTCCCGTGCCAGGGGCAAACCCAGGGTCCAGGCAATCAATGTCCACAGACACATACGTTGGGTATTCTTTGGGAATTCTTTCGTTGATGGACCTGACAATCTCCTTGAGTCCTCCGACTCCGTTGATCCAGATGTCGTCCGCGCTGATCCTAGCCCAGCCCTGGTCGTTGTCGTCCTCATAGTCCTCCCAGTCTTTGCCGCTGATTCTGGTCCGGAGTCCGATGTGGACGTTATAGTCGTCGCTCAGCAAGTCCTCCTCGTTGGCCATCCATAGCATCGATCCGTGGGTGAACTTGGACTGATCGCTCGACCAGAACGAAGGGTATTTCGAGGGCGACCACGTGTCGAGGTGCGCATCAAAGTGGATCACGGCCACTTTTCCATACACCTTGTTTAGAGCTCTTAGGTGTGGCAGCAAAATGGAGTGGTCACCTCCCAATGCAACAAGCTTAGGAGGCCCCGAACCGTCGACAGCATTTTTCCTTCTTAGCAGCAACTCCTCAAACGCCTTGGTCATCTGGTCCAGAGCAAGCTCGTTGTCCATTGGGGTCACCGGGATGTCTCCGCAGTCGATCACCTTTGCCCAGTCCTGGTACGGGTTGATGCCAGCTCTGGTGTTGAAAGCTCTCTTTGAGGTCTGACGCTGCGAGCCGGTTCTGATGGCCCGAGGGCCGAACCGCGCACCGCTGCGGTAGGTTGTTGCTGTGTCGAACGGCACGCCAATGACTCCGACGTCGAAACTGGTTTCCGGGTCCAAGAGACATTTGGTGTAGTTCAGGTGTGCAAAGGTCTGTATTCCGTTGAACGGCCAGTCCTCGCCCCAAAGCTGGTCCAAGGTAGGTTCCGAGTTTGATGCAAACTGAATGGGGCTTTGGAATGGCTTGGCCGCTGCCATTGCGGCAAGAAGAGAAGCTGCAACGGTAAGTCTCATGAATAGAGTCGAAAAAAAAAAAATTGGGGCCCAGATAAATAAATAATTAATCTTAGCGGCTTATCGTGTTAGCGCAAGTTCTAGGGGTCTCGAACTTTATTTTAGATAATTCAAATAATTATTTTGACGTCTCTAGCCTAGCATCATGAAGGCCCGTGTCTCGCCACAAAAAAGCCGCAGCGGGTGCAACACGTGCAGACGAAACAAGATCAAATGCGACGAGCACAAACCCCAGTGCCACAACTGTGTGTCGCGGGGGATAGAATGCGGAGGTTACATCAGAGTGTTCAAGTTTAAGGAGATCAAATCTGCCCGTGGGGGCAGAGCTAAAAGCATCAGCAACTCTGATGATGCGGACCTTCTTCAGCTGCAGCCATCTGACTCCCAGCTGTCGCAGGTGTTCCGCCACGCTGCGCAGTCGATCACCCGGAAAACGTACGAACGGCTTGTTCTGGAGCAGCATTTGGCAAGGAAGGGGAAGAATCCGCAGCTGGCGTCGGAGCTCGAGACCGTGCTCAAGGAGTTCGGCAGCAAGCCGAAAGGCTTGCTTTGTCCACAGCGTACTTCAGATCCATCTGTCTCAGAGGAACAGGGACAGTTTCTGTTCGGGGCACCCCAACCTCCGTATCCATTTGCGAAATATCACAGAACCCAGTTTGTGCTCAACAGTTTTGACGGTTGCACTTCCAATGTGCTGTGTGTCTACGTTGCGTCGCATCTCAATCCGTGGCGCAGAGAGGTTGTACCGTTAGTCGACAAATATCCAATAATTTTCAATCTCCTTGGAATGATTGTTTGCTCGCACCTGGGTGCGAAAAATCCACAGATCAAGGCAATGGGACTCGAGTTCAAGGTACGCGCGTACCAGCAGCTCTCCCACGGGCTGGCAAAAAACCTCTTCCCTAATGATATCTGTCTGTTGAGCTGCATTCTGCTTGCGCTGGACGAGTTCTGGGACAACAAGTCTCGCGCAGACCTCTCGCATCTGCGAAGCGCCTTGTATTTTGTCGACCGTCGACTGCGCAGCACGACGCAAGACCCGCGCTTCCAGTTTCTGCTGAGCGCGTGGCAGTACATGCGCGTAATTTCACGAACCACGCTGCTTAATCCAGGCCTATGCTTCAGATCCGCGTACCAGCCGCGTCTGGTTAGCGACGGCTACGCCATAGACCATATACTGGGGATGTCGCAGGAGCTTTTTGCGATCCTAGATTCGCTCATGGACGTCATCGAGCTCGTCAAAAACGTTCCGGAACACGCTTATCCTCAGAACCTAATTGAAAAAGTGCTTGGACTACAGGCCGCATTGGTGCGCTGGGAGCCTCCAAAAAACGGCATGGAGCTGTGGACGCCGGAGGAAGTGACCGACCACGAAGCAACCGCGCAAAGTTACCGCTATGCCACGCTAATTCTTCTCCAGAACGCGTTCCCGCAGGTGAAGCGGTACCTTGCTCCGCGAGAGCTGTCTCTCAAAGTCCGCGAGGAATTGTCGACGCTGCGGCTGTCGGGAGGCGCGTCGGTCGTGATCCATGTGTTCCCTCTGTTCATAGCTGCGTGCGAAGCTTTCACAACGGCAGAAAAGGACTGGTTCCGCACAAAGACGGCAGCCGTCTTCGACGCGATCGCATCCAACAACATCAAGGTGCTATCCAGCGTAATGGCAGAGGTGTGGAGGCGCAAGAGTCTGCTGAGGGCGCAGTATGAGCTGCAGAACGTTTTTCTGGCCCCAGACGACCACCTGCTGAGCGGCCTCAAGAGCTACGCCAGCTGGTTTGCGGTAGCTGCAGACTGGAAAATCGATCTTTTTGTGGGGTAAGGGTGCGCGAAAAATTAGAGATACAATTTTTCTGTCGACGGTCGATGGATGACAAACTAGAGGACCTGCAGAAACTCTTCTCGGGGCTCCAGCAGAGTGTCGAGAGCGAGGAGCTCTGGAAGGGCGTCGAGGCCTCTATCGACAGCGCCATGGCGCAGTACAAGGCGCATCTGCTGGCACGATTGCGCAAAGAGCTCCAGCAGTTTGTGGGCCACTGCGAGATGCGACTGGAGGCCATTCGGCTGCGCCAGTCGGCGACCAAAAATATGCTCGCTCTGGCGCAGTCCGACGTCGACAGCGGCGACACGATTGAGTCGAAAACCAGAGAATTGCGCATCTTGAAAGAGCGGCTGGCCCTGCTGCGGCGACAATACCGTGCAAGGGTGAAACTGGGAACGAGGAGCGCGAACTCTCCGAAAGGAAAAAAAGAAATACCCGAAAGCGTGCGCAGATACCGACTGCCCCGGGGTCCGCGCCAAAATAAGAGCCTGAGTCTACGCGAGCTATACGAGGCCTGGTTCGTGGGGAATGAGCGCACGCCGGACGGAATGCCGATCGCGCGGGTGCTGCAGGAGTATCCGAACTGGAGCTCTACGGAAACGACGTATTTCAACCGGCTCAAACGCGTGGCGCAGCTGTTGCAGACGGTTGGCGAGGGCGATGTGGCTAGTGCCGTCGATAAGGTGGAAGCATACATGCAAGAGTACAAGGTGCCTGGAGTCAACGCTCTTTCGGACCAGTGCTCCAAGCAGAAGGACGCCCCAGGCATGGAGGAAGTAGTGCGACGGGTGCAGGAGTGCGTGGCCCGGAGGGAATTAAAGTAAATTATTTGTAATCCAATCAAATACCGCGTTTTCGCAAACAGTTACGTAAAACTTCGGCCCAAAAATTTTTCCTCCTTAATTTACGTATTTCTCTTCTAGATCTCTTACCGGAACGCATAATATTCACCATGGCTTCTACTTACCAGACTCCTAACTACACTGTCAGTGACTACGCCAAGTTCGCTCTTGCTGGTGCCATCGGCTGCGGTGTCACCCACGGATCGATGACCCCTATCGACGTGGTCAAGACCAGAATCCAGCTTGAGCCTACCGTCTACAACACCGGTATGATTGGCTCTTTCAAAAAGGTCATTGCCAACGAGGGTGCCGGCGCTCTGTTGACCGGTCTGGGTCCAACTGTTTTGGGTTACTCTCTGCAGGGTGCCTTCAAGTTCGGTGGTTACGAACTTTTCAAGAAAACTTTCATCGACGCCGTGGGCTACCAGACCGCTGTCCAGTACAAAGATGCCATCTACATCGGTTCCGCTGCCATTGCCGAGTTCTTTGCCGACATTGCTCTGTGTCCGCTGGAGGCCACCAGAATCAGACTGGTTTCGCAGCCAACCTTCGCCAACGGTCTGATTGGCGGTTTCGCCAGAATCTTCAGAGAGGAGGGTGTTGGCTCGTTCTACAACGGTTTCACCCCAATCCTGTTCAAGCAAATTCCTTACAACATTGCCAAGTTCCTGACCTACGAGAGAGCCTCCCAGGCCATCTACTCTTTCGTCACTACTCCAAAGGACCAGCTGTCCTCCACTGCTGTCACCGGTATTAACCTTGGTGCTGGTGTCATTGCCGGATGTATGGCTGCCATCGTCTCTCAGCCAGCCGACACTCTGCTGTCCAAGGTCAACAAGACCAAGAAGGCTCCAGGACAGTCCACCGTCGGTTTGCTGGCCCAGTTGGCTCGCGAGTTGGGTTTCAGAGGTTCCTTCACCGGTCTCTCCACCAGATTGGTCATGGTTGGTACCTTGACGTCTCTGCAGTTTGCTCTCTACGGCTCCATCAAGGGCGCTCTTGGCTGCCCACCTGCCGTCGAGTTGGGTGCTGGCGGACACTGAACAGTTGTAAGATTACCAGTTTTTCATTAATCGATCACATACACTCTACCTGTTTATTCGACCATCATGTCTGTAGCCGCAAACGCAGGATTGCTGTCGCCGATCTCACCCGTCTCGCTCGGCTGTTCCGCCGCTGCTGGCGCCTCTGTCGCAGGAGCGCCCATGTAGCTGTTCAGCTCCGCGTCCAGCTCCTCGACGGTCTTGCGACGCGGTTTGGGCTCTCTGTCGCGACTTCTCGCCTTCTTTCCGCGTTTGGACACGCTAATCCGCTGCGACAGCGGAATCGCGTTCTCCACGCTGATAATCTGGCCCGCGGCCCTGCGCCCGTCAAACCGCTCTATCGCAACCTCGCAGTCGGCAGGGTTCTGGTACCCTACGAAGGCAACCCCCGTAGACTCGCCTCTGGTGTTGTATTCTATCTTTGTGAAAAGCAGGTCTCCGATGCTGGAAAAAAGGCCCTCCAGGTCTTTCTCGGTCAGCTCCGGGTGGAGATGCGACACGCGCAAATATGGTCGTCCGCCGCTGAGCTCCTCCGCTTCCTTGCTGCGAGGAAGAGGAGCCGACGGTCTGTGCGGTCTTCTGCCGCCCCTGGAGGGCTTTCCGTGCGCCTTGGACACTCCTCGATGAGCCCTCTGCCGGGGCCTACTGTGGCTCTTCCGCGAACCGCCCGGTCCGCTGTTAATAATCTCGTCCAACGACTGTTCAAGAAGCGACATGTCAACAAATGTCGAGGCTGGAAAAAACATGAAATCCGCGTCGATCGACCGCGCGCCTGGGGCCGGGAGCCGACTATGCAGAAGCCAATCTTAATTAGCTCCACCCCACTTTTGCTCCGGTAAACAGGGGGTGCACTGCTATCGGAGGAAGGCAGATGTGCTCAATCAGCCCGGGGCAGTTTGTCATCACCAGGAGTCCGCTGATTTTGAAGGCGGCCAATGGTTGCTGCAAGCTGTCAAACTCCGATTATTGCTGCATTGGTAACCACCACGTTTACCTGGCAACTTTCCAGCGGTTCTACTCGGATCGCAAAGCCGTCTGCTCCTAACATACCCCCAGCTGGCCCCGCATAGGCTATCCTTCGCGGTCCAACCCGTGTTGCCCCTCACGCCATCCGGAGGAACAACAACTGCGGCAGTTATTTTTTTTTGAAAGGTCATGTACTTTTATTGTCTTGTAATCGTGGGGCAGAAATATAAATACCCCCAGAAAACCGCATTTTGATCGTGTAAAATCCCAAGGCTCTACACGATATGGTTAAAGTTACTGTTTGCGGAGCTGCTGGCGGCATTGGCCAGCCACTGTCCCTCATGTTGAAAATGAACCCCTACATAAACGAGCTATCCCTGTACGATGTCGTCAATGTTCCCGGTGTTGGCACCGATCTGTCTCACATTGACACAGACACCAAAATCTCGTACCACCTGAAATCTGACGACAACAACACTGGACTTTCCCAGGCCCTCAAAGCCTCGGATTTTGTCATCATCCCCGCAGGAGTTCCCAGAAAGCCTGGAATGACCAGAGACGATTTGTTCAAAATCAACGCAGGCATCTGTTCGGAGCTCGCAACAGGCATTGCAGAGACCTGTCCGGATGCCACGGTGCTGGTCATCTCGAACCCGGTCAACTCCACCGTGCCTGTGTTCGCGGAGGTGTTCAAAAAGAAGGGTACCTTCAATCCCCGCAAGTTGTTTGGTGTCACAACGCTGGACTCGGTGAGAGCAAACACTTTCATTTCGGAAATTGCAAGTAACGAAGCAGACAAGGCACCTAGCGCATTCAACATTAGAGTTGTGGGAGGACACTCGGGTGAGACGATCGTTCCTCTGTTCTCCGTTTGTGCTCCGCACGTTTACGCATTGGAGGACGAAAATAAAATAGACGCCTTGGTGCACAGGGTGCAGTACGGCGGAGACGAGGTCGTTCAGGCGAAAAACGGCGCAGGTAGCGCCACGCTGTCGATGGCATACGCTGGCTACAAGTTCCTGCACGCAGTCCTCGCGGCAACTACAGGAGACACGACGATCATAGAGTCGTCTTACGTGTACTTGGACGACTCGATCCCGGGTGCCAAGGAGACGAAAGAAATTATCAAGGGACTCTATGGCGGGGAGTCGCTGGACTACTTCGCGATGCCTGTCGTGCTAAGCAAGGAAGGAATCAAGGAGATTAAAAGTGACATTCTCTCGAGAGTCAACAACAAAGAGAAAGAGCTGCTCAAGATTTGCTGTAAAACGTTGGCGGGAAACATCGCCAAAGGAGCCAGCTTCTCGCAATGATGCCTTTTTTATTTTTTTCATATGATGATTAATTCATTCTCCGCTATCTAATTAGATGTAACCGATCTTGTTGGCAATGTCGAGAGCATCGTAATCAGCAGTGAGTCTGACGTAAGCCTTCTTGGTTCCATTTGGTCTCACCAAAGTGTTCACTTTCTCAACATCGACCTCGTAAAGCTCCTTGACAGCTTGCTTGATCTGGTGCTTGTTGGCCTTCAAGTCAACTTGGAAAACCAAAGTGTTACCGTCCTCAACCTTCTTCATGGCAGTCTCACTGGTGACTGGTTGGACGATGATTTTGTAAGAGTCGGCTCTTGGGTAGTGAGGCACAGACTTGGTGTATTTTGGCGATCTGGCAAGTTTCAGGGTCTTTGGCAGTCTGAAGGTTGTCGAAGTTCTCACCTTGTTAGCCTTCAGCGAGTTGGAACCCTTGAGGGCAGCCTTTTTGGCGGCTTGAGCTTTAGTTGTTGGAGCCATGTTTGTTAAAGATATTTTTCAGCTAAAATTTTTCAAATATATGAGGGCACTCAGCCCGTAATATTTGTCACGTGACATAGATGTATGTGCTTTTCAACTCGAGCTATATACAGCGGCATTACAATCTCCTTCGGGAAGGTCCCCGGACTCCACCAAACTTGATTGGAGTCATGTCTGTGAGCTTGCAGACATGCTCTCTCACCCCTAGTCCCTCTTTTCCTTTCAAAGCGTCGAAGAAGGCTCGTCTGCCCTTTCCGAATTCCTTGACCACCACCTCGAGGTTGACGTCTCCTCTGAAGTACTTACGTTCTCTGATTGTGCGGAAAAATGCTGATGAGAGCTGGTATGCTGCTTCGTACTCCCCTCTTTGAGCTCCACGGAACCCGATGGTACCTGTATTCAGTGTGTAGACGGTCTTTTCTGGTAGAGTGAGGTAATAGAGCACTTTTTCATTGAACGACAATTGTGGGTTATTCTGCTCAAAGTTTTTGTCGTATTCAACCTTGGTCAGTGTTAAGTGGGAGTTGTTTTTGCGGAACAAACCGTGAAGGACAAACTTCACTAGCTTCATCTGTGGCGCTTTCTTTCTGGCCACCAGCGTGTCGCTCTCATTGTTCTGCTTATTCAAAATGGCTCCGAGCGTCGACACAGACGACGACTCCTGGCGAAGCGCGCGAAATGTACCAAATGAGCGTGTGAGACCAACTCTGTTGAGCATTCTGATCATGATGCGAAATAATTTGTGTGAAGAATATTTCCCTATTACCTGGTGCAAAGATGCTCCACCTAGTTGCGCGACTCAATGGTGTGTCTTGTTTGTTTCCGGAGGTTACTCAAAACAAGATCTACTAGCTTTATATTTACACCTCGGTTGCTGAATTGTGGATCAGTGCGCTGCCTGACTGTGTGAAAAGTCGCTCTGGTTTCTATAGACCCCAATTTGTCGAATCAAGAGGAATACGTTTCCCCCAAAATGGCCATTGAATACTTGGTGGAGGAGGTTACCAACAACCATACCAATGTCACCAAGCCCATGATAATCAAAGACATCGCCAAGATCGGCGAGGGTGCCTTTGGAACGGTGACACAAGCCCAACTGCGCAACGCCACGGCATCCGAAGACCAGTGGCTCGGGCCGTTCGCCATCAAGAAGGTGCCAGCACAAACCGAATACAAGAGCCGAGAGCTGGAGATCCTGAGACAAACGTCCCATCCCAACGTCGTCTCTCTCAAATACTTCTTCAACTACCCTAATCCAGAGGACCGCAATAAGCTTTACCAGCACCTCGTGATGGAATCTTTACCATGCACGCTTCAGACAGAGATTAAGAGATACCACAGTTCCAACCTGATATTACACGAGTCGCACATCCAGGTGTACTCTTTCCAGATTGCTAGAGCCATGAACTACTTGCACAGTTTTGGGATCTGTCACCGGGACATTAAGCCATCCAATATCTTGATTGACCCAGATACCTTGGTGCTCAAGATCTGCGACTTTGGCTCTGCAAAGAAACTTGAATATAATCAGCCCTCTGTCTCTTACATTTGCTCAAGATACTACCGTGCTCCCGAGTTGATAGTTGGATGCTCTCTCTATACGACTCAGATTGACATATGGGGACTTGGCTGCGTGATTGCTGAGATGTTCATAGGCAAGCCTGTTTTCCAGGGCCAGGACCCAATGCTTCAACTTAGAGAGATCTCGAAGCTTCTAGGACCGCCGGATAAAGAGTTCATCTACGAGAGCAACCCTAGCTACAATGGGCCAATGTACTCTCACAGATTGTACACATCCAAGGTAAGCACCCGGTTCCAGAAAACGTTCTCCCATGCCAGCCCAGTTGCCGTTGATCTTCTCATGAGTGTGCTTGTCTACCGTCCGCAAGATAGACTCCGTCCGCCTGCTATTCTGGCTCACGATTTCTTCAAACCGCTGCGGTCGCCGGATTTCCAAGTCATCAGTCGCACTACCAACTCCCGAGTCAATGTCCACAATATGCTCTACAACTTTAGCGACTACGAGCTACGTGTCCTTGGTGGTGCGGCAAAGGAAATTCTTGTTGATGGATCCTGAGTATTTGCATTACAACGCCAACGAATAATTATAGTCCTCTTCCACGTTCTGGACGATCCATAAAATAATACAGCTCAGCGTGATGCTTCCCGTTGCGTAAATGTTTTCCAACGCCATGCCCAGCGTGGGCATGGATGTGTAGCCCTTGATCACGTATTTCAGAATCACCAAAAGAGCACTTCCCGACATGCCCACGGCTAAGAGCGTGCATCCAATAAAGAGCACCAGACGAGCCTGCCATCTGATAGAGCCGCTGCCGAAGCTGTCCGACGCCATTAGCTGCTTTTTGTCGATCATGTTCACAGTTATAGTCCCTAAGGTGCTGCAAATGAAAGGAATCCAGTCTACAAAGGTGACGTGGACCACGGAGGCGTTGACTGTTTTGGAGAAGATGGATGCGTCCACCATCGCCCAGAAGCCAATGGCATATAATGCTCCGGAAACATAGATGGCCGCCGCTTTTGCAGTCTGCGTGTTGGGGAAGCGCAAAATAGGAAAGCGGAACAGTCTCTGCGACTCCATACTGAGATGTTTTTAGATAAATTATATATTTTTTCAAAACCTCTCAATCGGCTCGTCTATGGTGATGATAGGATCTTTCGATCTTTGTTTCAACCATTGAGGCACGTAACGGCTCTTCTCAAGCTCTATAACCCCATTGAACACAAGAGTGCCATACAGAAGAAGGCTGAACCCCACCAGTTGCAGCACTCTGAACTGCTCCCAGCCAATAGTCAGCGACACCAGCCACACAAGCAGCGTTCTTGAGGTATCAATGGTGGAGCGAGCAGTGGCACTAAGTTTGTGGGTGAGGGAAATGCCAAAGAAATTGAATGACGAAATGGAAAGCATAATGAGCACCGAGCTGAGCAGCACCCGAGAATGCGTGAACATAAGCTTCAGAGCATACACCATATCCCATGCGTCCTTGGGTGACTTGTGCATGAATGCTTGGCCAAGCAGCATAAAGGCTGTGGTCGCCAGTGCACCATATATGCCTTCATAGCCAACGAGTTTCAGAGGACTCACCTCCAGGTTGGCGAGAATGCTTTCCTCAATCACAAACTGGGCGGCGTTGCACATGATACCGAGAATAATTATGAGCATTCCAAACACGACGTTGTCTTGTTCTGATTGCGTGGACTCCTCGCCAGCTTCGATAGACCCGCTCAAACCAACAACGAACACCCCAAAAACAACTATGAACAAACTGAGCCACTCCAGCTTGGTAATGATCTTGTGCAACGCAGTGACCGAAAATAGCCCAACGAACAAAATGACCGATCCCCTAGTCATCTGGTAAATTGAAACAGGAGTGTACAGTAACCCGACGTTTAGCAGTGTCGTCGCCGTAAAGTCGCACACAGCAGGTAACGAAAGCACGAAGGACTCGCGTGCTGTGGTAATTCTCTTCTTCCCCAGCAAAGGGGCTTGTTCCACGACATCCGCAGACCCCTTCCGTGCACGCCCTATGAGAACAGGAATCCAGCACAGAATTTCGCCCACGAACATTTGCAATGTTTGTAAAACAGGCTGTTCAAACAGAACCTCTTGGCCCGGCTTATCACAGTTTTCTATGCACTGGTTGTCCTGATACTTGGTGATTATGGAATTCAAACATCCGGCAATCACAGTTCCCGCGACCAGGAGCAGGAGCTGGTGTTAGCGCATGGTTATGATGACTTACCGTGACGTTTCTGGCCATGTTTTTAAAAAAAGTGGCTAATTATTTTTGATAGCATGTTATTGTGGCAGTGTAACACAATACCCCTTATCTAGGGGAAATAAATAATTACAGCTCGTTAATTTAATCATGTCAAAAAGAAGGTCGTCGTTGTCACAGCTATCGACACTAGATGACCTCGAGGGCTTTCGCTCAGAGTCCAAGAAGTCCATAGAGCTCACCAAGTGTTTTAGGTGCTCAAAGAAAGTACCCACCCCCACAGCTTCCAGACGTCGAAGGTCCTCTTCTTCTGTGGTCTTCTCGGAACTAATTACATCGTCGGAACCGCTCCCCTTTACCATGAAGCTGTCGGCTTGCTCGCCAACGTATCAGAAGCAGATTATGTTGCCATTCACGGCATCCTTCATGAAAGACATTTCTGATTCGCCCTATTTTGCAGAAATCAATCTGAATGATTACTACATTGCTAAAGAAAAGGAACGCAACTCCAAAGGCTCCAAACGTAAATTTCCCGGCCTCGAAATTCCAATAAAGGGCAAATTGCAGCTGATTATCTACAACAACGAGAAGAGCGTAAGCTCGTTGCTGTTCTTTCCTTATGATCTATCAAGTTTGAGAGAGAATCATAAAAAAATCATTAAATTCCGCAAAAATAGCATAATAACGTACGACTCAGAATCAGACAAAGACTTTAAAATTAATATCAAGAAGCTCCATAACGAGCTGGAGTTCAAGGCGCTGAACTACAAGAACAAGAGGTTCTACGTGTTCGACTCGCTCAAGATCACATTTGTTCCAGGCTTTTTGTCAGAAAACGTTAAGCTACCACTAAGCGCAAGTCTGCCCGATTTCAAGCACCATCAGATTAACCCAAAAATACCCCTATATCCTCGAAGCTCTCAGACTGACATCGAAACAATCGAATCTGGAGAGTACCCCGTCAACCTTTCGTATTATATCCGCCGATGTGCTCATTGCAATGACCATGAAGATGATGACGGCGAGTGTGTACAATTCCCTACCTTCGCATACGCTTAATGACAATGAATCAGACGTATAACTCGCGGAAAAAGTAGTTACCTGTCAGCAGCCTCTTGCAATCTTGCGCCACGCAACGATTTGGAGCTGAGTACTCAGGATCGTTCAAATCCATGTGCTCCACCCCAACTTTGGCCAGATCGGTTTTTCTCTTCTTGGGCCGCGATTTGCCTTTCTGTTTTGCGTATCTATTGATGTTGTTGATACATCTCCCACAGTAAACATGGCCGCATCTCCCAAAAAATACCTTGCGCGAGAGGTCTTTGTCTGCGGTAGTGAGATTTTTACTGAATTGCCATGGCGACATGAACTTGTCGTGCACCACGAGCTTGCGCTTCAGCTCCATATCTGTGCTTGTTTGGAAATCATCTGGTATTCCTTCGACCAATGGGACGCCGCAAAGAATGCAGACAGAAGTATCTTTGGACGAGAATCCATTTGAAAACATATTTCTCTGTTCTTCAGGTATCTGTGCCTTGGTTTCCTGTGTCATCTTCATCTTGTTCGCCATGTTTGACCTCGACCTTACGCGACGGTCTTCCTCTTCCTGTTCCCTGCGCCTGATTTCATCCATTATGCTATGGGGTATCTCGTCTCCTTCGCCTTCTTCTTGCGGGCCAAAATCAACTTGGTGTGCAGCCAAAGGCATAAATCCCAGTCTGTTTAGATGTCTAACATACGGCACACGCGAACGCAAATCATACAGCACTCTCGAAGCAATGGAACTGTCACTATCGGTTCGCCCAAGTCGGAAGGCGTTCACCATCCAGTTGTTGCGGAGGACTTCGTTAATGTATTCACTCGTGAAATGCGCTCTTTGATTATTCGCTCGTCTAGGATACCGAGGACGAAGCCGCCTGCGTGGTCTATTTGCTGCTATTGATCGCTGTGTTCCGGATATTCGCACAGACTCGTATGGCTGGAAAACCGCGCCGTTGGGCTGATACAGTGTGAAACCGGGCCGTTGTCTCGAAAAAGCCCTCCGTTGTGGCGGTGCCAGAGTCTGTTCGCCTGTGATCTCAACATCTCCATCTGAGTGAGCCTCTTCGGCATCAGATGGAATCACTATCGGGTCCTCGGCGGGGGTGGTAGACCGGGCCTGACGCCTTTGCCTCACACGACGCCTATCTGAGGTGGAGACCACAAAATTGTCTTCAGAGTCTGAAAGAAGCTCGATGACCGAATTCCGTCGACTCATCAAGAGAGAGTGTTTTGGAGCGTCCACTGTGTATTATTTGTTAAAAATAAGAGTGGCCCTTGTTTGGAAAGTATGGCTTCTAATCTATAACAAAGAGATTTGTATAAATTCTGAGTTGCAAACTTTTTGCTGCACAGCCAGACAGACGTCTGTTTTTTCTTTACAATTCAAACGCACATTATTCTGGTACAAGCTACACCTCTATAAGCCTTTTACAATCCGCTTCTCATGTATCTTCCGACCACGATACAGTGATCTCTCTCGTAAGGCTCCAAGGTAAGCTGCTCAAGAGGCTTTATTCTCTCCTCTCTGAGTTTTTGCACCTCCCTAGCGAAAACGGTTTCTGCGTCAACAGTAGAGTCGATACAGTTGGCCTTGATGGAAATGACCACTCCTCCCTTGTCCTTGAGGAAAAGATGCGAGTTCAGGGCAATAATTCTAGCCTGATCTGGCTGCGCAACGTCTGCAAAAACAACGTCCACCATACCGATCAACATTCTGTATTTTTGCGGGTGTCTAGCGTCTTCGATGATAGGAATGACATTTGGTCTCTTCTTGGCCATACCAATCAGCTCTCTGCCCGGTCTATGCGAAAACTCAACAGCATACACTATACCTTCTGGTCCCACAACGTCGGCGACGTGGGAAACAGAGGTACCTGAAGCTGCTCCCAGATAGAGCACCTTTTTGCCAGGAGCAATGAAAATCTCGTCCAGTCCTCCCATGATACCGGCAGCCAGCTTGGATCTGAAAGGATTCCAGACTCTGTACTCGACCTTGGTAGCTGGAGCCGACTCGTCTTTGGAAGGCTCGTCGACGGATATTCTCTTCTCTCCGTACACAGACTCGCCGGGAGCGAGGTTCTTCGTCACCAGCAAATCCTCTTTTCCCCTTGCAATGTAAACGCCCGCATGTCTGTGTGGTTCGATTATCACCTTAGCTCCAGCCTTTCCCCCAGCCTTTCCTCCACGAGCACCACCTCTTCCACCTCTGGCACCGCCTCTTCCACCTCTAGCACCACCTCTGCCGCCGCGAGCACCACCTCTTCCTCCACGGGCCCCGCCTCTTGAGGCTCCTCTGAAACCACCACGACCTCCTCTGCTGCCGCCTCTGCCGCCTCTGTCTGAGAATGCCATAGTTAATTCGTTATAATAAAATCAATTTTGAATTTTTAACAAAATTTATTTAAAAATTTTTCAATCCAAGGAGGGTAACAAATGGGCAGATAAACGAGCCGATAGTGCTAAAAAAAAGATAAATACATTACAACGCGCTTTTGCTATGCTCGCCGATCTGAACAGAAAATACCTCGATACTTTGGAAAAACGCCCATTGGCAACTAAGGCGCTAACTGCGGCTATACTAAATGGACTCAACGAACAGCTAGCCACCTACTTTGCTGGAGAATCCAGAAAGACAACTATCAAGATCGGGTGCAAAGAGGTGCAGCTCTCACATTTCCTCACAAAACGCGTCCCTTTGATGTTTCTGTACGGCCTCCTGATCAACGGTCCTTTTTCTCATTATGCGTACAAACTTCTACATCTAGTTTATCGTCCACCACTGGGTCCTAGAAAAAGACTAGCCCAGATCCTCACTTCCCTGGTGACTATCACGCCGGCCATTTCTGCCCTTATGATCTCCTACATCTCGCTAATCTCGAGCACTAATATTGCGAATGTCAAGGACTTGTCATCTGCCAAAGCAGAGCTGCTGGACGTGCTTAAGAAAATCAAGGGTGCACTCCAGAAATCGCTGGTCTCGGTGGTCCGTTCCTCGTGGATCTCCAGCCCTATATTCATGCTTGTAGCCCAGAGTTTCCTCAAGCCTAACCAGTGGGCCGTGTTCTTCAACTTCTGCTACTTTGTGCTGGGCACTTACAATAATACCATAATCAAGCGCAGGCTAAAGGAACAGAGCTCGAACACAGAAAAACAAAAATGAATGAGCAGGTTTCGTTTTATAATACACTTCAATTAGAATCGTTGCCACTTTCGTCCTCCTCTTTCTCGTCACCAGCTCCCGCACAGCTTGGTTTCCTGACCTTCCGCATCGGAATCACCGCCTCAAAAACATCTTTCCAGCTGTCGAACTCTCGCTTTCTAATCAACATCTCCACCACATGTGACGTCGCCAAAACTCGACGGCCACTCACCTTGATATACTCGTCTATCGGAAGCCTTTTGGTGGAAATTCCTAGTTTGTCGGCCTTATTCTTGCACAACAATTTATGGCGGCCCTTATCCACGATGCCACCAACAATGTACGTCATTCCTGGCTCTAAAGTCTCGAGCTTTTCCTCTGTGTCTGCGGTGAGATACACCACCCTTGATAAATTTTCTGGTAGCACGTTCTCCAGCTTTTCCTCGGTAAACTTCATATGCTCTGGCTTCCAGTTCTGGTAGTGCGGGAGCACGCGGTCAAAGCGCTCCTTCATTCGCTTTCCAAAAGAAGTCACTGTTATGTCCACTCTATAGGGGTACTTTTTGTTGTCTGCGTAACTAGTCACCAACTGGTTGCTCATGGAAACGATTTCCTTCTCGAGCATAAAGTCGTCAAAATCGCAGTCCACAATAACCGAATAGCCGGCTTCCTGCTGCTCGATCTTGCAGCGCTTCGGCTTATCAGCATTTTTCAGCTTCCTGGTCTCCTTGAGAGCTTTCCGTTTCTCCCTGCGCACCTCGCGCATTTTTTCTCTGTTTTCCTCCCATCGTAGCCGTTTCTGCTCCTTTTTCCACGCCGACTTGCTCATCCCTTCCGGGATGACCGGTTTCTGTCTCCGGTACGGCTCTTCCATTGGCAGCAGTATTAAAAGTATTTTCCCAAGTCGATCGACGCGAGGTCAAAAATTTTTCAGTTCTGAAACTCCACCATTGCTCCATGGCTCCTCCTCCGAGCCCGCTCATTATAGATGCCCAGGCCGTGTCGGGGATCACCGGTTCTATCTCGATAGCCTGCTGGATCATTGTTTTTGCGCCCCAGATCTACCAGAATTTTGTGCGCTCGAGCGCCGAGGGCCTGTCGCTCATGTTCGTTATTCTCTGGCTACTCGGCGATCTTTTTAACGTTGTGGGCGCCATTTTGCAAGGAGTCCTGCCCACTATGATCGTGCTGGCCATTTACTACACGCTCGCAGACGTGGTTCTTCTCTGGCAGTGTCTCGTGTACGGCCATGGCAAACCCAAACATGTGGACCCTATCCACCTCTCGCCCGCCAATCCGCTTACCGAGCACGAACCGTTGCTTGAGAACGTGATAAGTCGCGGTGAGGAAGACGCTGCAGACACGACTGGCGACGTGGGCAGCTTCAACGACATCGACGGCGTGAACATGAAAGGGCCCCAGGAACGTAGCAAGGAGCTGTTTTACAACCTGCTGATGGTGCTGCTCGTGGTGGTATCTGGATTCGGCGGCTGGTTTTTCGGTGGGTCGAGAGACGACAATTCGCCGCCGCCAGACGACGACAGTCTGGTGTTCAATCCGCTAGCCCAAACGTTTGGCTGGCTTTGCGCAGCACTGTATTTGGGTTCTCGGGTTCCTCAAATCTTGCTCAACTTTGAAAGAAAGTCCTGCGAGGGCATCTCGTTCATGTTCTTCCTCTTCGCATGTCTCGGAAATATCACCTACGTGGTGTCCATTCTGAGCGTCAGCACAGGCTACAGATACCTGTTGGTGAACTCGTCGTGGCTGGCCGGGTCCCTAGGGACTCTGGCGCTGGATTTTTGCATCTTCATACAGTTCTTTTTGTACAAGCACGAAGAGGAGCCGGAGGAGTTCGATACGGATGACGAGAGTGCTCCCATCGCCTCGTCGACACGCTCTTACGACGCTGCCTGAATTCCGTACACCTCGCACCATTGAAAACACGAAGACGCGTTACATTTAAAAAAATAAAAATCCGTAAGCAATAGTAGTATGTCGAGCATCCGTCCGGAGCTGAAATTCGCCGACGATCGCGACCAGTCGTCATTCTACAGCAAGTACTTCAGACTGCCTCCGAAGTCGGCGCGCACTTTGCGCGTCGTCGACAAGGGCGAGTACTATATTGTTCTGGACGAGGACGCAGAGCTGGTGGCCGATCTGATATACAAGACCCAGTCGGTGGTGAAGACCGCGACCGCAGAGCAACGCACGGTGCAGTACATCACTCTGTCGCCTGCTGTTTTTGCCAATTTGCTGAAATTGGTGGTGGTGGACTCCGGCCACAAGCTGGAGATATATTCCAAGAACTGGGACAATATGCGGACCGCGTCGCCGGGAAATCTTTCAGAAATTGAGGAGCTGATTAACACAGCCGATCTGAATGCCGTCTCGATCCTGGCAGCTCTCAAGCTCGTCAGCTCGTCCTCTGAGGGCAAGAAACTGGGACTTTCGTTCTACGACCCCAACGCAAAAACTCTCGGAGTTACAGAATTTTACGACAACGATCTATTCTCGAACCTGGAGGCCCTGTTGATCCAGACGGGCGTCAAGGAGTGTCTGGTTCCTGCGTCTGCCTCCTCGGACCCAGATATGGATAAGATCAAACAGCTTATCGATAGATGCGACATCGTGGTTTCTGAAGCGCGTTCCGCCGACTTCTCGGACAAGAACATCGAGCAGGACGTAGCGAGACTGACCGGAAACGAGCTTGTGCTGTCGGCGAACGAGCTCTCGTCGCTGCACGTGGGGCTTGCCTGCTGTAACGCTATTCTGGTTTATCTCTCGCTGTTGGCCGACCAATCCAACTTTGGATCCATCAACGTTATCAAGTACGATCTTGAGCAGTTCATGAAGCTCGACTACGCTGCTGTGAGAGCCGCAAACCTGTTTCCGCCGCCGAACTACAACAATACAATGAATAAGACGTCCTCTCTTTTCGGTCTGCTCAACAACTGCAAGACGGTGGGGGGCACCAGACTGCTATCGCAGTGGCTAAAACAGCCGCTAGTCGACGTCCAGGAAATCCAAAACCGCCATTCTATTGTCGGCCATCTTATTGACGACCTGAACCTCCGCGAGTCTCTGCAGACGCAGTTTTTGAACGAAGTGCCGGACATTTCAAGACTGGTCAAACGGCTGGCCAATCCGCGCGGAACAAAATCGCTCGACGACGTCATTAGACTGTACCAGCTGTGCATCCGACTGCCAGACCTGCTTGACTTCCTGAACACCTCGATGGACAGCTTGGAACCTGATAGTGCCGTCAGGAAGCTCTTCCAGGACTTGTGGATCTCGCCAATCAGCCAGTACGCCGGCGCGCTGTCGAAGTTCCAGGAGATGGTGGAGACCACCGTGGACTTGGAGTCTCTGGACAACGCGTCGTCGGTGCAGGGATCGATGGTGGCAATTAATCCTGAATTCGACGCCAGTCTGACGGAAATCAGCCACAAGATCGAGCACGTCAAGTCCCAGATGCGCCGCGAACACGAACTAGCAGGCGATGACCTCGGAATGGAGCTCGACAAGAAACTGAAACTTGAGATCCACCATGTCCACGGCTGGTGTTTCCGTCTCACGAGAAACGACAGCTCGTGCATTCGCGGCAAGAAAAAGTACAGAGAGCTGTCTACGGTGAAGGCGGGAGTCTACTTCACGACGGCTGAGCTCAGCCAGCTCAATTCCGAGGTCAAGTCGCTGGAGGAACAGTACGACAACGGCCAGTCTGAGGTGGTGAAGGAGATCGTCGCCATCACCGCAACCTATTCCTCGATTTTCCTCAAGCTGTCGATTGAGTTGAGCAAGCTGGACGTGCTGGCCTCGTTTGCACACACCTGCGCGTTTGCGCCGGTTCCGTACACGCGGCCGGAAAAGCTCCACGGTCTGGGAAGCCCAGAGCGTCGCGTCCGTCTCAGGGAGGCGCGCCATCCATGCTTGGAGCAACAGGACGGACTGATGTTCATTCCCAACGATATCAACTTTTGTCGCGACTCGCAGGAATTCCTCATCATCACGGGGCCCAACATGGGCGGTAAGTCGACTTACATCCGCACCATGGGAGTGATCGCCCTGATGAACCAGATAGGCTGTTTTGTGCCTGCCGCAGACGGCGCGGAGCTCTGTATTTTCGACTCTGTTCTGGCCCGTGTTGGCGCGTCGGACTCGCAGCTCAAAGGCGTCTCGACCTTCATGGCGGAGATGCTCGAGATGTCCTCAATTCTGAAGACGGCCACGTCTAACTCGCTCATCATTGTGGACGAGCTCGGCCGCGGAACCTCGACGTACGACGGGTTCGGGCTGGCCTGGGCCATTTCCGAGCACATTTGCAAGGAGATCCACGCGTTCACGTTGTTTGCCACGCACTTCTACGAGCTCACCGCGCTGGCCGACAAGTATACCGCGGTGAAGAATCTTCAGGTGGTGGCCCACACAGATACCAGCTCCGACTCGAAAAATATTACGCTGCTCTACAAGGTGGAGCCGGGAGTGAGCGACCAGTCGTTCGGCGTGCACGTGGCGGAGATCGTGAAGTTCCCTACGAAGATCATCGAGATGGCCAAGCGCAAGGCCAGCGACCTGGACGATATCAGCAGGCGAACTGCCAAACAGACGAAATTCGGCAGTCCGGAGATTCTGGAAGCCAACGAGGTGCTCAAGAGGGCGCTGAAAAAATGGAAAAACCGCGTCGAAGAGCGCGGCGGACTCGAAAGTATCGGCGCGGACGAGGCAGAAGCAGAACTGCGCAAGGTGGTCGAGTCAGACTTCCAGAAAGACTTTCAATCGGGTGTCCTGCAGGAGATGCTAAAACTGTAAAGCAGAAGAAACCAACGGTTTCCACGCGGTGTACGGATGTACTAGATCTGGCTACGTAAAAAGAAACAAAGATAAAGAGTCTACAAGCCAGCATTCTGAAGTGCTGCAACACCTTCAGGCAGGAACGGCAAGTGCAGCGACGACGACCTCCGGCCACGTCGCTGAGCTGCCACCGCTTGGCCTCTCGGGCAGCCGTTATCAGTGGGGTCAGGTGGTAGCTGCTGATAACAAACCTTCCGCATTCGGCGACACCTTGCACCTTGTACGGAATCCACCGAAAATGTTTTAAACCACCGGGCACGCTGTAAATTAACCTTATGAGCAAAGCCATCTCCTCTTCCAGAGTAGTGGCCAACGGTACGGTTGGCCCAGCAACGATTATCTATTCAGACTGCTCTGGCAAGATTCTGACCGTTATTCCAAACATCCTGGACGATGGAGATCTCACGTTAGCCCAATACCATGTGGTTTCCTACCGCAAGTTGGATCCCCTGGTCATCATGCCGGGCCTCGTCGATGCACATGTCCACTTGAACGAACCCGGCCGGACCGAGTGGGAAGGCTTCGCAACTGGAACACAGGCTGCTGCCAGCGGAGGTGTCACCACCGTTGTGGACATGCCCCTGAACGCCGTTCCCCCTACAACCACCCTTGAAAATTTCTATCTCAAGCTGGAGGCTGCTAAGGGACAGTGCTGGGTTGACACCGCTTTCTGGGGCGGGCTGGTCCCTACCAATCTTGACCATCTGGTTCCTCTTATCCAGGCTGGCGTCCGCGGCTTTAAGGGTTTTTTGATGGACAGCGGTGTCAGCGAGTTCCCCATGATCACCCCTGAATACATCCAGCAGGCTCTCAAGCGCGTCAACGGGTTCTCGACAGTGCTTCTATTCCACGCTGAAATGGATTCCGATTGCGACGCGTCGATCGACGCGCACCACCATTACGACGGACTCACCGACCACCAGGCTCAGCTGCTGGCCTCGTCGCCAACGCTGCATCCCGTGGAGCCAACAACAGGTACCATCTCGCAGCTCGCCAAGTCGCCCAAGATCCACGCCCTCTCGTTGGACGACGAGATCACTCCGCTCGAAAAAGCCATCGAGGACAACAGCGAGCTCGAGTCTGTCGATCCAACGGCCTACTCCTCGTTCCTCGCTTCCAGGCCAGACTCTTTTGAGATTACCGCGATTAAGAACATCATCACTTGCTCCAAAAAGTATCCCTCCACAAACGTGCATATAGTCCACCTTGCTACCAAAGAGGCACTGCCAATGCTCGAGTACGCCCAGAAAAAGCTGAACTTGCCAATCACCGCAGAAACGTGTTTCCATTATCTCACTCTCAAAGCAGAGGACATTCCTAACGGCGCCACCCAGTACAAATGCTGTCCCCCAATCCGCACGGATAAGAATCGTAGAGAACTGTGGCAGGGACTCAAGAAGGGAATAATCACCTCAGTGGTGAGTGACCACTCCCCGTGCACGCCTGAGCTCAAAGGACTGGAAAGGGGAGATTTCTTTGAAGCTTGGGGAGGAATCTCCTCGGTCGGTTTTGGCTTGCCTTTGCTCTACTCCGAGGGCCAGAACTTTGGCATCTCGTTCACAGATATTGCTAGATGGTGTTGCGAAAACACAGCCAAACAGGTAGGCCTAGACCATAGAAAGGGGTCCATTGCACCAGGAATGGATGCCGATTTCGCCATCTTCGATCCTGAAGCTCATCATACCGTTGCTAATGTCCGCACGTTCTTCAAGAATAAGCTCACTGCTTTCAACGGCCGCAAGCTTTGCGGGCGCGTGGTGGAAACCGTGCTTCGTGGCCGCTCGGTATATGCTCTTGGTAAGGGAGTCAGCGACGTGCCGATCGGTGAACTGCTCCTGGAACCAAGAAATAAATAGATGTATGCAAAATTAAATAACTTAATTATTTATTATAGTGTATGATATTTTGTTCTGCTACACCCCGTATTTCATCTTAAGGATTTCGCCAACAAACGGATCTAGCTCGGACAGCAACGCGTTCCACTCCGCGTCGCCTAATCCGCTCTTAAAACAGGTGAGAAGGTGATGTAGCTTGCTTCCCAGTCTATTGGACGGAGCCTCGTAATATGCAATGCAATCGATGAAGTGCTTCATAGCCATGCGCCCGGAAACATCGTGTGGGTTCAAACAAGTGGGGTTTGCTGTGATGATGTTGCACATTCCTTCGAACGATGTTTCTTTTTCGTCGTTTTCTTCCAGATACTTCATGAACGAGCACCAGGTGACAAGCACCTGAGGAACATACGGACCCATATCTGCGGCGTTGTGAACCCCCATGCGTCCAATGGTAATGGAGGTGTTGTCAAGAATCGTTTGTTCGACGTCCGTGCTCAGAAGAAGAGGAATCAGCACATTCATGAAATTTGCGATGTACTGCTTGAAGATGTCTGCGGAAAGACGCAGGCACATTTCGCCCAGCGCCCACACCGCGTTGTTGCAGGCCGCGCTAGAGCGAAATGTCCTATTCGTCACTTCGTTCCCAATACAGACCATCACCTGGTGTAGATGCGGAACCACTAGTGGCTCCATGAGAAAGATAGCAAAATCTCCGAGAAGAGCATAAGCACTTTGACGAACATCGTCTGTTGGGTCGTCGAAACAGTATATCACAAGCTTCATCAGCGAAACTTCGTTCGTGTCAAATTGCTGGATAAGCTGAGCGCTGTGCTGTTTGAGGCCTTGCACCAGACCATCGATCAGGTCCAGGGAAGTAACGATGAAGTCCTTCTCAGGGGCTTCAAAGCCTGGATTGTCATTTGACAATCGTGCCTGCTCAACGCTCATAGCCAGAATCCGGAACGCACGCTCGTAAACTGGCACCGCGTATGGAGCGAACGACTCGCCCAAGGCAGCTGCAACAGAAGACATACACTCCAACAGTGGCCACAAATCCTTATCGTTGTCGGTCAGCTGCTGCCATTTCTCTATGAGTGGAGGTAGGAGAATCTCGATATAGTCCGGCTTGTAGCACAGTTGGTCGCCAACTTTCTCAGCGAATGTTTGTACGGTGTCGTAAAGGATGATGAGGTTTTTCCGTTGGTATTTCTTGAAATAGGCTTGGAAGTGGCTCAGTAATGGCTCAATGAACTCAGCCAACAACTCGGGTTGAGCTGAATCAATGAAGTCGGCTAACGAAGAACAGGCGCTCTCCTGAACAACTTTCTTTGTGTCCAAGGCGCATTCCATAATCGACTGGAACGTTGGAGCAAAGTAGTTAGCATAGGAGCCTCCGCTCAAAGCTTCAGAGCACACCCACGAAGAATAGCGGCCCAGCGTCCAGCAGGTGATTTGACGGACCCGGGTTTCAGAGTCTTTCAGTCTCTCTACCAGGAACGGAATCAAAGATGGAAGCTCAGCAGAAGCCTGGTCCAAACAGCCCTCGGCTATTGCTCCCAAAGCAAGGATTGAGGCTTCTCTTACTGGCCACTGTGGAGAAACTATTCTCTCCCTGATAATCGGAAGAGAAACTTCCAACACCTCATAAGGGTAGTTTGTAGCTAGAATATCCATGGTGGCAGCTGAACACTTTCTCAAATTCCATTCCGTGGATCCATCGATGTCGTCCTCGTCGTCAGAATCGTCCGAATCTTCTTCTTGGTCATTGTTTGCGGCATTCTTGCTGGCAAGCTTGTGGGCCTCTTTTCCTTTAGCCATTTGGGGCTTGATGTCGTCGTCTTTGTCCTCGACATTCTCGTTGTCCTGCTCATCAGAGTTCTCAATTAAAAACACATTCATCTCAGAGTAGACCATCTTCTCCAAGAGCACTGGGATCAGAATTGGAAGCTTGGATTTGACAATTGCCTCAGGCATGTCGGACGTTGCCAAATTCAGCAAAAACTCACATGCTTCCAGAGCCACTTCCTCGTTCGAGTCTCCCATCGAATGAATACAGTAGTTGATGACGCCATCCAAATGAGGCATTAGCTTATCTGGACGTTCTTCGAGAATGCTGGCGAAAGCAGTACACACTTTGGTTCTAACGTTCGGATCTTCATCCGTTGCAAGTCCAAATAAACGTGCCATGAACTCATCCAGGTGGATATACATGCTTTGTGACTTTATAGTCAGAATCTGGTTGATACACCCAATTGCGCTGGCTTTCACCTTTGGATTGGGGGAGCCTGTCAGCTCAATAAATTGCGGCACCATAAAATTTACAGGCCGTTCGCCATTATATTCGCGGTCCAAGAGGCGAGCGGAATCTTCACAGATTTTCATCAAGGCACTCATAGCTCCCTCTTGCGACTCTGCAGTACCTGCAGCACCAGAAGCAAGCTCCATCAAGTTGGGCAAAATATTGGGCCACTGACGGACACCGAATATGGAAAATAGTGTTGTGATGACATTCCCTGTGATGTTCCTCACTAGGTTCTGCGAGTCCAACAGCCCTTTAGGGATCTCTTGTAATAAATGTGACTTCAAATCCTCAGACTTTGATTGAAGGTTCTTTATGAGGTCATTTTTCAGCAAGAGTCCGGCAGACGCCCTAACTTGGGACTCGAGGGATTGTCCGTTAATCAAAATATGCAAAAGATAATTGTCGAAGTCCGTTTCCTGTCTTACTTTTTCTAAAGCTTCTGTGGCCTGCAACCGCACGTTACTGTCAGACGATAATGTTCCTGCAAGAATAAGTACAATCTGATCCAACGCCTGTGCGTTAGGCGTCCATTGGGGCATTGTAGGGGAAATCTGATATTTTGTGTGGTAGGAGTTAAAGCTTGTACCCTGAAACCTCGTCTTTGATGCTTAACGGAGCACGTATATATCACAGATGTAATCAGGATCACGGTTGAGCTTAGATGAACAAATCTGAATCCTTCCCCCCGTTAATTTTTCAGTAAATCAGCACTTGTTAATTGTTCAGAAAAATTTTTGGAATTTTTTTTTTTAGGCCTGTGTAAAGATGTGTATTTATTTTACATCGAGCTCATCAGTTATTATAAAATCGTTCAGCATATTTTCCAGGACCTCCAGTTGGTCGAAAAGAGGATTGAACAGCTCACTAGCCACAGGATGCAATGGTTTGGATCTAAGAAGATCAGTCTGGGATGCTTGCGGTGCTAAAGGATCGGAAGAAACACTTGACAAGTTTTTGCGTTGCGATAAGCTTGATGTCGTAGAGTCATTGGAAGCCTCTCTCTGAGATAGCTTGCTATCTTTCTTTTCCAAAAAAAGTGTTCGCTGCTCCTGAAACGACAGCGTTCTGAACTGCTTCTTTGTCGACTGCGCAGTCTCATCAAATGTAGTAGTAGAATTATCAACCTCTGTCGTCGAGGTAGTGGGTGAAAAGGAAGCAGCAGACTCGGTACGCTCTTCTTGATCCGACTGTTTATCATCAATGAAACCCCCGTAGAGGTCGGAGTCAACGGATGATATGCTGGTTCCGTCGTCGTCGACATCGTCAGGCCTTTTCTCCTGGAACGAAAACCTGCGATGTTCTTGGTAATCATCGAGGTTTTTCACCAAGAAATTCGAATTGCTGACTCGTTTTTTGACTGTCAAGGGGACAGGCTGAGGCTGCGTATCGCTCCCAGGCTCGGACTTGGTATCGTCGACCTCTTTCAGCTCGGAAAGAATTTCTGGAACGAAGGACACGGTCTTGCGCATGGACGATTTGCTACGTTTGAGCGAGCTTTTGCGGCCCAGCAACGAGTTATCGCTCTTGCTGCTATCATTCTGGTTCTCGTATAGTGTCAAATTGGAACCAGAGTAAACCTTTTGCGAGTTCAGCTCAAACTCTTTCAGATCGTCAACCGACAGGCACGTTGTATCCTCTCTTTCGATGACCTCATTTTTCCAGCAATTAAGTCTGGCAAGACGCTCTTCAAACGTCTCCAACACTTCTGCGGGCGCAAATCCAACTTGATTATTAGAACTTCGTTTCACCAACCACCAGTAGCTGTCGGAATCATTAAGCAGGAGCACGGAGTCATCTTTAGACAGTTCCAGGTGCGATGGGTCGGGCCCGCTGAAGTCGTATAGCGCGTATAGCTTATCAGGATCCAGTTCTCGTGGAGGAGAAGAAGGTGGCGATGGCAACATCCCCTCCATGTAATCGTTGTAATCATCCTCTTCTGGTATATTCTGAACAGCCTCTGCCACCTCTTCCGCATCGTCGCTCGTCTCGCCACACTCATTCTGCAGGGCCTTCAATGTATCCGCGAACATCTGGTCTGTATTCAAGGTAGCAGAAACTGCTTGTTTCAGATCCTCAACGGTCCGCTTTGCTTCCGCCTGGTAGCCTGGATGTATCACTGTTGATGACGCTTGTGATGAACTATTAGACATCTCGTCTGGCAGAAAATTCCGTCGCGCAGGAGGCATCTGTCGCAGATCTATGGCTAGAGAATCCTGCTGTAACCAGAATTCCTCGTCCTGATCCAGATCTTTTCGCGTGTACTGTCTTCGTTGATCTATGTTCATGGCTAGTGGTGACGCGCTCTATGTGAAAAGCCGTCTAATTCCCTTTTTAAACCGCGCCAGACACTCAATTCCGTCACGAATGCAGTTCTAAACAGTATCGCGACCTTGTGTTTTGCCAGGGAATGGTGTTTTTCTAAACAAATAAATCTTTTGCATCTCTACACCCGCAATAGAAGTCAGGTACTACGTCAAGATCTAGGCTGTTGGGATAGCCGCAAAAGGCATATTGATGCTGACACGAATGCAGCGTTTTTTTGCTCATGCTCATGCTAAGCTGGGCTGCGCCATCTTGCTGACATTGCTGTGCAACATCACTTCCGTCCGCTACCGTCATCCAAAAATCAGAAGCACAGCCACCGAAGCCATGTGGCGATACAGGAAATACAATCTGGCAGATTCTAACATAAAGAATCTTCCGAAGTATAAAAAACTGCAATAGATTTTAGTCTTAGTTGAACATGTCTGAATACAAAGTAAGTACGAACAGGTCTTGAGACTAACACTACAGCCACCATCCGGCCCTCCGCCCGCAAGTAAAGGCGCAGCAGCAGAATATTACAATTCGGGGACCACATATAGCGCACAGCCTCCAGAGGAGAGAGGCATGTATTCAGGAAATCAGTCATACTATCAGCAGCAACAACCGTACTACCAGCAATACCAGCAGCAGCCGATGTATGGGCAGCAACAGCCATACTATCAGCAACAACCCTATTATCAACAGCAGCCGGTGTATGCTCAGCAGCAACACCCAAATAATGACGGGACCGACTGTCTAATGGGATGCTTGGCTGCAATGTGCGTGTGCTGTACACTGGATGCGATATTCTAGTCTGCCGCTTTTGCCAATATGGAGAGAAAGTGCTCTAACACTTTATTTTCGAATGAAATCATCTCCAATCTCGAGTCTTTATTGAGTGTAGAATTAACAGACGCGTCCACGAGGTTATGATGAAACTGTTCATTTTGTATCTTTAATTTAGCCACCAGTTGATCATAAGCTTTCAGTTTTTCCTCTTTGCTTTCCAGCTCGGTGAGTAGCTGCTGTTCTTTGAGCTGACTCGTTTCGTGTAGCTCATTCAACTGTGATTGGAGAAATCGAGCTTGTTCCTCTTTCTCTAGTAATGCTTCTTCCAGTTCTGCATCTTCTGAATTTTCCTCGAAGCCCTCGAATTCAGACCGCTTGTCGGCAATGAGACTAAACTTTTCCAACACCTTTTTATACTCCAGCGGCAGGTAATTTATATTAGTCATAGCCCACGCCATTCGCTTTCCTCGAACGCTACTAACCAAGAGCAAGCAACAATAATGGTAGATAGCTTCGGTCAAAGCTAAGTCTTCGACAAACTCGCACTTTGTCTCCCCCTTCACGTACCTGTCCAACAAAGAAGAATCCATAGCTTGGAGGTGCGATTCTACCACCTCAGTGCCAATAAACATGTCTGCAAGAAATTCGGTTAATACTTTGAAATACTGCGTGTTGTCATCAATTGAGCTTGTTTCGATAGGCCGCTCACCAATGATACACTCAACCACTTCGTTGACAAATTTTGGATCTAAAAACTCCGTAAGTCGCGGTCTCGAAGAAACCGCCAGCGCCTTGTACTCTTGCAACCATTTGATTGTGGCCTCAATTATCTTGTACTGGCTGTTTGGATTGCTCGTTTGAGGGATTGAAACATTTGGATGATTAGCCATTTAAGTGATCTGAGTTTTGGCTGACGGCTCGACCTGGACGCTTGTCTTTAGTTCACCACTTTTTTGATTGGATTTGAACTTTCTAGCCTTTGCTTTCTTTGGCTTCTGTTGTGCGCTTGTATTTTTCTCTTTCTCCTTCTTTACGCCCTGCTCCTTTTTCTCCCTCTTTTTTTTCGACGCGTCTTTCTTTTTCTCCGTCGCTTCATTTCGCTTTCCAGCAGATGAGCTACGACCCTCTTTGGGTGCTTTCTTTCTTTTAGCTTTCGTCAAATAGGGACCCAGGAACTCCTCTTCAGTGATCTCGCTTGAAGCCATCTTCAGATAGTTCTGAAATAAGGGTGATTGTTCCAGTTTGGTTCTGCTTTTTCGATGCCCTGGAATAAAGGGTGCAGGAACAGATTCGTTAAGAGCTCTCTGTATATCTGAGTTTGCAAATGCAAAATCAACTGACTGAATGGAGTTCCGAAGTTGGCGGATAACAGACTTGCTATGCTCTGCGCTTGCCATATGTAGGTAGGCCCGTGAGTGAACTGGAGACTCATTGAGGTCGCATGAAACTTTACCTTGGACAAAATAGTAGGACTTGACCCCTTTCAGGCTGGCTATTTTCTCAACAAAGCGGTCATAATCCATATCAGCAGGGAGCTTGCGCAAGACTATCCTACATGGATCATGTACCAACTTAGATACGTTTTCTGATTTGCGTTCCTCATTGGATCCAAAGAAAATCATACTAAAAAAAATAATCCAAAAATAATTATCTACTGCATGTCGCTCGCTGATTATTTGCAATTGGTCCATAATGCGATTCAAACAGACACGCTGCACACCGCTCTTTCAGTGAACCCTGCTACTTCACACCTTCCTCCATTGCAAAAGAATCTACAAAACTACTCGAACAGTCACCTCATGAATCAGATAGAGAAGGCCTCATTTTTCGGCGGAGACTGGCCGTCGTTCGAAACACTAGTTCAGAGCTACCTCATATTTGTCCGCGATTTTGATCCATGGTCGCTGCAAAAGTCGATAGACCTTCTTATCAAATTTTACGAGAGCTTGAGCGTTGCGCTCAGTAACAGCCAGAATGCCAAACTTTTGAGACTAGTACAGGAATCCACCACCAGCATTCTCCGCCTAGCCAAGTTGGTGGATGAGAAATTAATGAGTATCAATGGACGCACGAACGATTATCCTCGCTTATCATACATGACGACATTGCTACTGAAGAGTCTGAACAACATAAGAAACGACCCAGAGCTCAACATTCCCTCCAAGAGGTATAAAATCTCGATTTTAATGTTTCTCAGCATCACGCTCTGCCAGACCTACATGTACATAGACTCCGTCATGCTGTGCAACAACGTTTTCTCCAATATCAACATTCTGGCGCTCGACAAGAGTCTCATCTCGCGCAAACAGCTGATACAGTACAGATTTGTGCTGGGCAAATTCCACTTGCTCCAGAGTAACTACTACGTCGCATATCACCATTTCTATTGGTGCTTCAAAAATTGCCACCAACAGGCGCCGCTGAAGAATGTACTTCTGATTCTCAAGTACTTGCTGCCGTCGGGGCTGCTTGTGGGAAAATGCCCCAACTTGCCGTATTTGGAGGCGCAGCTTGGTAACCATGAACTTCTACAATTGTATCGTCCATTGATCCAGTGCTACAAAAATGGAGATTTATTTGGATTCTCCAAAATGGTGGCAGAAAAGCAAGAATATTTCATTAAACTTGGAATTCTAATAGGGTTTTTGCAACGGGTAAGGATTTTGGTGCTCAGAAATCTGGTGCTCAAAACGTACAGATTACAGGGGGGCCTGAGTTTCGATTCTGTACGGAAGGCATTAGAAGTGTCACTGAATCCAGAAGCAATGACGAGCGAGTTTGCTGCAAGAGATCAATGGTTTTACACGGTTCTCAATAAGCGTCTGGATGAGACGTTCGTCGAAACATTGTTGATGTCGCTGATAGATGCAAACTTGCTTAAAGCCAAGCTCACTCCTTCGAAAACAATAATTTTGAGTAAAACAGCGTTGTTCCCAGCCGCGTACTCGGTGTACGAGAAAAGCATAAAGAGAAACGACAGGGAGAGGTGGCTCGACTGAAATCTTGTACAATATTTCCTAATTCGCTACAGTTATAGACGTTCCAGCGTGTAGATTTCGCTATTATTGATGATGCGCGCGTCAAAGCGTTAGCACGCGTCAATGGAAGGAACAGGTACGGTAGCTCTTATTGTTGTCGCACCTTCACACCGCATTCTCCTTTGAAAATAAATTGAAAAAAAATAAACGCGTCCTCGGGGATGCCTTTATTGATACAACAAACAACGCGTATATATTAATGAAAAATTTGAAGACGGTAGTAGCAACCGGAGATTTAACAGAGGCAGAGGCCAAGATCAGCAGGTGATGGACTGCAACGGCGACCTCTTACTCTCTCTAACAACGCGTTTCTAGGTCCATTTCGTAAAATTGGTTCCGAAACTATTTTAAAGGAGTTTCAGCCAAGCATGCACACTCCTTTGCAAAGCCATTACTAAATTTAGCCAAATTGACAGCCGAGGTATATATAAACGCGAGATCCACTAGGCCTTTTCTTCAGTCAACTCGCTAACACCATGAAGATCGCATCCTCACTCGCTGCCATCAGTCTGGCCTCCAACGCATTCGCTGCCTATGTTGGCTCTACCTTTTGGACGACCATGACCCCATCCCAAACCCTGGATGGTGCTATGACTAGCTACTCTGCCACCTTCGGTATTGCTGTTGAGCCCCTAGAGACCAGTTCGTCCGTGACCGCGTCTCTCAACGTTGAGAAAAGACACGTTGCTTCCCAAATTGATGATGGCCAGATTCAAGCTACCACAGGCACCGAGGAAGAAACCTCCAAATCGACTGCCGCAGCTGTTGTCACGCAAATCACGGACGGCCAAATCCAAGCCACCACTGCCACCACCACCTCTTCTTCCTCGAGTTCCAAGAGCACCGCCGCCGAG
This sequence comes from Ogataea haglerorum, assembly GCF_019207285.1. Lineage (NCBI taxonomy): Eukaryota > Fungi > Ascomycota > Pichiomycetes > Pichiales > Pichiaceae > Ogataea > Ogataea haglerorum. The sequence continues at coordinate 111,136 of NW_025065158.1, forward strand.
GTTGTCACTCAAATTGGTGACGGTCAAATCCAGGCTACCACCTCCACTTCCTCCAAGAGCACTGCTGCAGACGTTGTTACCCAAATCGGCGACGGCCAGATTCAGGCCACCAGCAAGTCATCTACCTCTACTGCTGCAGACGTTGTGTCTCAGATCACTGATGGCCAGATCCAAGCTACCACCAGCACCGAGGCATCTTCCACCACCAGCGGTGTGATCTCCCAGATTTCCGACGGTCAAATCCAGGCATCTTCTACCACCGCTTCGACGACCTCTTCCGAGGCCTCGTCCACTGCAACCGGTGACTACATCGACGCCGTCTCCTGTAAGAAGGAGGGTGCTCTGGCCATGACCTTGAAAGACGGCGTCCTGTATGACTCTGAGGGAAGAATTGGCTCTATCGTCGCTAACAGACAATTCCAGTTCGACGGTCCTCCACCACAAGCTGGCGCCATCTATGCTGACGGATGGTCCATCTCCCCAGAAGGCTACCTGGCCATTGGTAACAACACCATTTTCTACCAGTGTCTGTCGGGCACCTTCTACAACTTGTACGACGAGTCGATTGGAGGCCAATGTAATGAAGTCCACCTGAAGGCGGTCGAGTTGGTCGACTGTTAGGCATCTACTGTAATAGGTCGAGCAAAGAGATACAAGGTTATATAAATGATTAGTCATAAGAAAATTATTCGTACCTACCTATGATTTGGCACTGGAACTGGGAGACAGTCTGGCAGTGTTTTCACATTCTTTGTTTGGTTTTCCGACTAGAGGCCGTTGCCTGGCTCTCTTACATCCACCCGGACGAGTTTTTCCAGACCTTCCAGCCGCTGTTCAACGACAATGTACCGTGGGAGTTCCGACACGCATGTCGCTCGATCGTGCCGATCAAATGGATCCAGATAGTCGTTGAAAACCTTGGAGAGTCGCCAGTCGGTTCCTACAAGCTTGTCAAACTGATTTATGCGCTCATGACACTGATCGCCGTCCAAGTGACGCTACGCAAATTGCATCCTCGCAGACGAGACTTCTCCAAGACCCTGTTCCTGGCAGACACAAGCTACGTTACTCTGGTGTATCAGTCACACACATTCTCCAACAGCATCGAAACCTGCGTTCTTCTGTATACTGTTTGGATCATCAATGACATGAGAAAGGCCTTGGAGAGCAAAGACAAGAGGATCTATTGGTACAAGCTTCTGTTTCTAGGCTTTTTGGTTGCCTTTGGAATCTTCAACAGAGTCACGTTTGTCGCCTGGCTGGTCCTTCCGTCAGTCTTTGTTCTCAAGTACGGCCTCCAGAACAAGCTTCAATCGCTGTTGGCGATCCAAAGTTTCCTGTTTTTCAGTCTCGTTTTCATCGCCGCTGATTCCTACTACTTTACAGGCTCCATCAATGCTTCCATAATAACTCCGCTGAATAATATACTATACAACAGCAAAACCTCTAACTTGGCACAACACGGTCTGCATCCGTACTACCAACATGTACTAGTGAACTATCCAACTATGTTTGGCCCGCTTATATTCCTAGCCTTTCCATTCACGACAAAAAACATCAAGTCTACCTCGTTCCTGACAATGGCATCGGGGATCATAGTATTGAGTCTGGTTCCCCACCAGGAACTTCGTTTCCTCATTCCTATGGTGCCGCTATGGGCCAGCTGCGTCAACATATCGCGGTCCACAGTCAACAAAGTGTTCTTGATGCTCTGGATTCCATTTAACCTCGGAATGCTAGTTTTCATGGGAAAACTGCATCAGGGAGGCGTTGTACCTGCTATGCAGGAGTTGCAACATCGCCCAGGGAATCTTGTGTTCTGGAAAACATACAAGCCTCCAACATGGTTCATACACAACGATTCGTTATCGTTTATCAACAAAGATGAGCCGGACTTTGAGGATAGAGCAAGAAACGCGACATCTCCATTTGTGATAGACTGCATGGGCTTTGAATACGAGTTACTGGAGCCGTTGCTATCGGACATTACGCAAACGAACGGACATGTCCTTCTCATCGCTCCAGAGAACGCCATGCTTAATTTTAGAAACACTAGTCTCCATTACCGTCAAATTTGGAGCTATAAATGGCATTATAGTATGGATCATTTTGAATTCGATAAATACGGATGGGAAACCTTCAAACCAGGCATTGGAATCTTCAATTTCACTGCTTATTTATAGAATTCAAACTTATCGACTTCGTTTCCTGTCTTGACTTGTGCCGTGTACGCCTCTTCCAAATCGCTCTGTAAGATAACGTATCTGTTCTTTCTCACTGCACGGAGACCAGCTTCTTGCATAATGGCAGCGATGATAGCTCCACTCAGCGGCTCATTTCTCATAATCAACGAATCCAGATCCACCTCTGGAGAAAGCGACATCTTGGCTGCGATTGTACTGAAAATCAACCTCCTCTCCCTTCTGTCCCTCAGCGATGGGAACTCAATCTTTCTGTCCAATCTTCCAGGTCTCAAAAGAGCCGGGTCCAGCGTATCTGGTCTATTAGTTGCCATGATCACCTTGACATTGGTGGATTGGTCGAATCCATCCATCTGCGTGAGAAGTTCTATCAGGATTCTTTGCACCTCTCTGTCTGCACCGGTCTGGGCATCAAACCGCTTTGTGGCAATTGCGTCGATTTCGTCGATGAAAATAATCGATGGCGAGTTTTCCCTGGCCAGTCTGAAAACGTCCCTCACCATTCTGGGACCTTCTCCGAGGTACTTCTGCACAAACTCTGAGCCGTTGACTCTAATAAACGAAGCGGTAGAGCTGTTGGCAACGGCCTTGACCAGCATGGTCTTACCTGTACCTGGGGGGCCATACAGAAGGACACCTCGAGGAGGGTCTATACCGATCTGCTTGTACAGATCTGCTTGCGTGAGGGGCAACTCAACAGCCTCTCTGATTTCCTGTTTTTGCATGTCTAATCCGCCAACGTCGTTGTAGGTGACATCTGGTTTTTCGTTTTCGCCGACTATGGATATCGATGAATCTGCCTCTGGTGGTAAGATGTCTACAAGGGCGTTGGAATGACGGTGGAGAGCAACAGATGCCGAAGGTTTCAAAAGCTCTCTATCCAAGGTCGACAAGATTCTAACGACGTAATTGGAACCAGTAGTCGACGAGACGATACCTGTGTGCTGATCGATAGGCTCCAGGAATTGTCCAATGACAAGAGGAACGCTTTGAATTTTCTTCACTTCTTCCTGTGCTCTGATCAATTCTCGTTTTAAGTGACGCTGTTCGTCTTTGATGTAGTCTTCTTGCAGCATCAGAAGTTGCAATTCCTTCTCCAGCTTCTTCAGCTTTAAATAAACGTCTGTGCTACTCTTATTGGCATTACCATTGGCACTCGAGTTTACACTTTGCACAGGCTGGCCAATACCAGGAGTGTGAGATGGGTAGATACCAATTTCTTCCATGCTGGATTGATATTGTTATAAGGAGGATTCAAGTTTTTGTTACGCTCTAACCGGTGGCAAACTGATTTATCCAAAACTTTTCGCTCGCTTGTCTCTTGCTCGGTGTAAGGCGGATTTAATTGTCGACGCGTCGGTAGACTCTATATATTTATAAGAGCAGTCTAGATACAACCATGCCTAGGATGAGGAAGATAGAGCTAATTGCGCCGCAGAATGCAGACAGTTCCACCGACGACACATCCAGCTTGTAGACTTTGTCACTGAAAAATATAAGTCTCAGCCTGGTGGCCCAATGTTTTATGCTACTCCAAGATAGATCGGCAGGTAGTATACCTTCCACGTGCTCGAACTTGTCAAGTCTGTGCTCGATCTTCTGTAATCCTGATTTTAGTTGGGCCCAATTTTCCTGTTCTTGGGTCTCAAAGAGCTCTTTGACTTTCGATTCGAAAGAGCTCAATAGTCTATATCGTTTCCAAGGCTCGAATAACAGCTGCACCAAGAGCATAAGCAACAAGTTTACACACACGATGAAAATGGTGCCCCACGTAGAAAACTGCCGGATCTTGTCGGACCACACCTGCTCCTCGTGATACCTCTCCATAATGCTCTGAATCAATTCATTGTGCAAATCATTCTCCTTGGCCTCCAACTCAGCCACTTTGTTGGAGTTCGCCTGCACACGGCGCTCCAGCTCGTGGCCATTTCTGTAGAGGTTTGTGAATTTCTCGAGATCTTGGGAACTCCAGTTGTGTTTCCGCTCAAGAAGCTCGTTGATCTGTTTTTGTGCCGACGTCTGCTCTTCAACAGCACGCGCATACTCCTGCTTGCTTTCACTGATCAAAGCTCTCAAATCTCTCATCTTCTGTTCGTTCTGCACTATCTTCTCCTTCAATTTGTTGATCCTCGTGTAGCCAGTCAAGTCGTTCATGAGTTTGGAGGCTATAGTTGCACTTTTTCTAAGCTCACCGGCCGTTCGGTCGAGCTTCTGGCTGAAGGAGCTGTGGTACTCTTTCGCTAGTTTGGCTCGCTCGGCGTGAAAACGTGCAAACTCGGCCTTGAGCTCTTTGAAATTTTCGCTTCCAATGACAGCGTTGATGTAATCTTTGAAGGCAGACCCGTTGTTTTCGGGGCTTTTGGATTCTATGTCATGGATCAGCTCGGCTGTCTGTTTATTTTTTCGTTCTGTTTGTTGTCCGTCTGAGGAAACCTTGTCAGTTTTGCTGGAAAGCCGGCGAAGGAAAGCGAGCGGGTTCTGCGAAGGATGAATTCTTCGCAAGATCAGCATGGGACTGATTATTTTTTTATTTCCATTATGAACTTCTCCACGAAAAAGCCGGCGCCCAAGGTGGGATTCTCGCTCAAGAAGAAGTCCACGTCCTTGAAACGGAACGAGCTATTTGAGGACGAAGAAAATAAGGACACAAAGATAGAGATCAGCAATGTCGACGACATACGACATAAGAAAGATGAGCCTCTAGTAATTAAGCCCATTATAAAACAAGACGGCTGGGAGGCACGACGGAGAGAGCGAACAGAGCGCGAAAACAAAGAGCTACATTATGGCCTGAACAAAAGAGACACCGAAAGGCCGCAAGCAACAGGCTCACGACTGCTACCCCCCAAATCGACGGAGAGCCAGGACGGCGAGGTCCCTACTTTGAAAAGTTACGAGAAGATGCCAGTAGAAAAGTTTGGCGAAGCAATGCTACGGGGAATGGGCTGGAAGGGTTCTGGAACTCGATCGAAAACGCCTGTATCAAAGCCCAGGCCGCCATACTTAGGCTTAGGGGCCAAGCCGTCGCCAGCTCAGCAGGGTCGCGCTTATAAGCTTGATACCAACTATGTACCCGTTGTCAAAAAAGAGGACATCGCCAACTCGCGAGAAAGGTCTCCAGCAAGAGATCAGGAATATAGGGAACGAGGGGACTGATAATTTGGTAATGTTGAGTATGATGATATAGCCTGTAATCTTTCTTATTTGGGTCGATCGACCTAGAACAATTATGGGGGAATTGGATTTGGAAGATATACTTGAGGTAGAAAGACGAAGGGATCACGAATTATTGGACTCCATGTATGCCACGCCACAGCAATCGGCAGCTCGTGGAATGAGCGACGATGAGGATCCCGCTTGGGAGGACCTTCGCGAGGTCCGTCTCCAGGACTTTGACCACCAGCGACGGTTCGAACGGTTTCTGGCCCTGTGTGGCGTTAAAAGCAAGGTAATCAATCGAACTAGTGGTTTCAGCACCAGGGGATCAGTGGCAGGAAACAGTGAGCGCTATAATTTGTTTCCCGACTCTAGCGATATGAGTGATGGGTACGATGACGACCGGTTTGACCCAGACTTGGAAGACAATGCTTTACAGCCGTTAGTGGTCACGGAGTCAAGTTTGCAGGACCAGGACTTGTTCTACACGGAGAATCAACTGTCGTTTCCTCCACAGGACGGAGAGTACGAAGCCGATACATTGTTAGACCGCAGAATACGCAGATCCGGCGAGAGCAACACAATTTATATCAGCGAGAACTACTACGAGCATGCTATGATCGGGGGCTACGAGTATGTCAGCCAGGATGCATGCAAACATCCGTGCCCTATAAATTCCAACGACACGTTCAAAAACTTCGAAAACCATCACAGTGATGGGGAGATAGAACTCATTCAGGACTTCGCTAAAATAGACTCGCTCGAATTTCCTCTGAGATCGCAGCCGGCCCAGAAGTTCAAAGACTCTCTGGAGATTGAGTTTCACGGATTTACAAAGCTTGATTTTGGCAGGCCGGATAAGTACAAGAACAACATTGTGTGCTGTTCCGCCAGACATGATCTTTTATTTGTTGCTGTCGGAGCGTGTGTCTACGGGTTTACTCACAAGAAGGACAAGTACCAGCCAGACAAGCTGCCTCGCCTGCTGTTCTATACACATCCTTCTGTCACAACAGAAGCTCATCGCCAAAGTGCAACCAGACCGCATTTTCCTCACACAATTAATTACATGGTGATCGGACAGCTCAAAGAGCAGGAGACACTCGGCCTTTGTTGTGACGACGGCAGAGTACTTCTATACAACGTGGATAGGCTGGTCAAGAGCTGCCAGGACAAAGGAATACCCAATATGGGCGAAACACCTGATTTTCAGTTCTCCGCTTCGTCCTCTGTCTGGGGTCTGGACATGTACCAGAATATGGTTGTAGTGTCCGATAATAGCCAGAGCATTCTGTTGCACTATATCGATGAGAGCGGAAACGATTTCCATGTCCAGACACATCAGATTTTGCACAATATTCCCTCTGTCAGTTTCATAAAAGGAGAGGACGAAGTGTATGTTAGTGGGGCTTCCATCAGTGGAGAATTAGTTGTCTTCAAGTTCCCGATGGTGATTTACGAGGGGCCATATAATAAAGAAAACGGAGATAGGTTTGCCAGGGTCCGGTTCCGACGTCCGTACGTCATCAGTCGAGCATTACTGGGAGACAATGTGTGGATCACCAAATACGTGGATCCTAGTTGCTTCAAGAAGGTAGACTCCCTAGAACTGATGACTGGCGATCCATGGATTGACCAACAGAAAATGGTATTGAACAAGATGCTCAACGAGAGCAAAGTGCTCGACTGTGAGTCTGACGAGTGCTATTCTAGCCACATCGGTATCTCAGCCAACTTCCACAACTTTTTTACGCCAACCGTGGCGCTCGACCACCTGAGCCTGATTACTCAACAGAAGCCATTTACCTCATTGTCTGATAACTATCGGCGGATTAAAAAGGTGTACGATGATTATTACATTTCGAAACAGCGCTCAAAGCAGAAATCGCACATATCGATGAACTCCAAAAAATACTGGGAGCCGCAGATCAGAACGCCTCAATTCACCGACAAGTTTCTGGTTGTGTCCACAGCGTTACGCATGGGGCTTTTCCGCGTGAACAAGCTTATCTGCAACGCGACAGTGCCCAAGGTTTTCCAGTTCAAACCATTTAACGAGGACTGGCTCCATTCCAACCGACTGTCTCTGGGATTTTTGGTTCCTGAACTCAATTGCTTTGTGGTGGGCTCGCAGTCAGGTTTGGTGTCGGTATTCCGTTTGACCACATTCCGGGGCATCTACGGAATGCGCCAGGAGTATGTGGTTCCGAACTACGAGCGGCTATGCCTGAGTGGCGATTTCGGCGTGCGGACGCTCATTGGCATTGATTGCAGAAGAATAGCACAAGGGCGGTACGTGTTGTATCTCGTCTACATCGATGGGATATGTCTCAGCTACCAATTGAGCGACAAGTCTATTGGTTTCTACGACGATATGTGGATTAAGTAACACTATTTTTTCTCTAAATTTTTCGTTTCTGACTTTTTCGTCATGAATAAAGAGGAGCTACTTCAACACCTCCTGAACACTCTGTCTCCGGACAATGCCTTGCGGAGCTCGTCTGAACGGAGCCTTGTGAAAGCATTGGCTGAGACAGGTGTTCTTGCAGACTGTCTGGAAATCTCTACCGAGCAATCGTTGCCGTCTCATATTCGGCTTGTCGCCATCACTTTCGTGAAGAACCGGATCCGCAACTCGTGGTTCATCTCCGAGCGCTCTCCAGAGCAACTGCTAGGGCAGCGCATCAAACCAGAGGAGAAAGAGCGGATCAAGCGCCAACTGATCCCGGCAATTATTAGCTGCACAGGGAACCAGGCTGTCCTCAAACAGCTCACCTCCTCTATGGAGCACATTCTTCGTTTGGAGTCCACGTGGGATACAGAGCTGCTGGAGTCGGCACACAGCATGCTCAGAGAGCACTCGGACAATTTCGACTACGTTTATGCCAGCTTGCTTCTGATCCATCAGGTCTCGAAATACCACCGTTTTGATGCCCTGGAGAACAGAGCTTTCATGAATGCTCTCGTGGCCAAATTCTTCCCTGCACTAGAGACACTCCTAGAATCATACATTACCCAAATACCGTCCAGCATTCAGGTGGCTCAGCTGATTCATCTGGTTCTGAAAATATACAAGTACTGCACTTACACTGAAATGCCAGACTATTTCAACAGTGACCTGAATCTGCTTAGTAAATGGTGCGGCTACATGTTCCAGGTCATCGATCTGGACAATACCAGCCTCAGGGACCTTGACGCTGTTGAGCGGGCAAGCCACCCTGTGTCCAAATGCCAAAAATGGTCATTTGCAAACCTTCATAGACTTAGGTCGCGACACTGCACTAACGACAACAACCAGGCACTGCAGCAGAGCCTAATAGCACATTTTCTTCCTTCCATTCTCCAGCACTACTGGTCAGTCATTGGCAGATGGACGCAATCAAAGAATGACCATTGGCTCAGCGAGGTGTCTCTCTACCACCTTGTGGCATTTATCAGCGAGTGTTTACAGTACGACGGCATCTGGGGATCCATCAAAGAACAACTCGATCCGCTGATTCGTCACGTGATTGTCCCTATGCTCAGCGCGTCTGAGGAGACCGTGGAGCTGTTTGAGGACGACCCTCAGGAGTACCTCCGAAGGTTCTACGATATAAATCACGACTCGAAGACGGCAGACGTTGCTGCCAACGAGTTTGTGTACGCGCTGACGTACCGGCGCTTTGAGGAGTCTGTTGTTGTGGTGATGAGCATCTTGAATGAGATTTTCCAGAGCAGGCAGCAAAACCCGGCTGACGAACATGTTGCGTACAAAACTGAAGCCGGCTTGAGACTTCTCAGCAATGTGTGGATGAAGCTCAATAAGCCCAACAGCCCAATGAGGGATCAGCTGGACGAGATCACAAAGTCGTTTATCCTACCCCAGCTCTCAGACAGCAAGTATAAGTGGCTGCAGACGAGGGCCTGCGAGACGATCGCCCTCACAACACATAGCTGCAAGGATATTCAGCTGCTTTCGAGCGTATTCGAGAATGTGATGACCTGTTTTGCGAAAACCAGCCCGCTTCCGTTGCGGATTGAGGCCGCCGATGCTCTGCGGTATCTAGTCTCGTTCGAGCCGATTGCGAACGAGCTTTCTCCTAGAATATCTCTTGTGATGTCTGAGCTGCTTGAGATGAGCAATAATTTCGAGTTTGAGCTTATTAACGAGATCATGGACGATATTGTTTCGAAGTTTGCCAAGGATCTCGAGCCGTTTGCCACGCAGCTGGCTTCCAACCTCAATACGCAGTTCTTGAGGATTGCAGAGGAGCTGCTGCGGTTGCAAAATGTCGACAGTGACAAACAAAGCTCAGAGGAAACGGATAAAGAGTACCAGGCTGCGTCGATTCTGAACACACTCACGACCATGATAACGACTATGACGTCTCAAAAAGAGATCACTTTTGAGCTGATGAAAACTATCGAGCCGGCAATTAGATTTGTGCTGGAGAACGGACTTGCAATCTTCTTGACGGAGATGATGGATCTCTTGGAGTCCATAAACTACACGCTGAAGGTGATGATTCCTGAATCGTGGGTCATTTTCCAATGTGTGATGGACTCTTTTGAAAATTACGGATTCGAGTACTACGACAACTACGAGCCTTATTTTGAGACCGTGTGCATCCACGGGTTCAGGAACACCGACATCGCCAACGACGTGCATTTGCAGCAGTTCCTTTCAGCCATCCTGAGGCTACTCGAGACCGATGACTATGAGGCAGATGTTGGCCTTGTGGAGTTCGTATACAATTTGCTTTCTACTGTCATTTTGTCGGTAGGCCCAAATATCGAGCCGGCCCTGCCACAAATTCTGCAACCAGTCTTGCAGACGGCTGCAAAAATGCAGGCTGACCCCAACGATGACGAGATCTTTCAGGACACCCTTAAGCCGTTCCTGAAAATATTTATTTCCTGTTGCTTTGTTCGTCCGGTGCAGACCTCGCAGCTGATTGGCGAGCAGTTCATGAAACTAATCGAGCTGTGGTTCAATAGCGAAAACAGGCTCACTACGGTTTTCGATCTCAAGCTGCAGATTCTGGCCCTGATTTCGCTCTTGAGCGTCGATGTGGGCATCCTCTCAAACCATAGTGACGTGATTTTGCACCGCTTGATTGCCTGCTTCGAGAAACTTCCCGCAGCCATCGAGAAGCGCGTCATGCTCATGAAACGTGACATGGCAATCTCGCAGCTCGTCGAGACCGGAGAATACGACGGAGAAATATTCGGCGAGCACGACGACGACGAAGAACTGGACGAGCTCACCAAGGACTCGCCCCTGGATCCAATCAACGTTGTGGAGGAATTCAAGTCGTTTGTGTCAAGAGAGCAGCAGAGACTAAAAGACCTGCTGCCTCCTGAAAAGCAACAGTTTGTGCACGACCTGATCAATAAATAAAATATATTACTCGGCAGTGCAAATCTGGTCAATAATCGTACATCTCTATCTATCCACTAGAATACATTACTCGCTCTCATCCTTGACATTCTGTTGCTGAAGACGGTTTCTGCTGGCGCGGAATAGCTCTTCCTGCTGTCTCAGCAGCTCTTCCTCGGACAGCCCGCTATTCTGGAACTTGCTGTTCTTGCGCTCTTTGAACTTATTGCTCTCCTTGAACTCGCTCAGACATTTCTCAAGCACCGGGATGTAATCGACAAATCCGAGCTCGGTCACTGCCTTGAGCACATGGTCTGTCGAAATGGTCTTCTTGAGCTCCTTGTCGGCGATGTCGTTCGATTGAGTGGACAGAATCATGAGGAATTCAATGCAGCACTCGATCAGTGCTTCTCGCGCGTCCTTGGTGAAACTGAACTCAGACGGTAGCACCTCCGAAATGATCTTCTGCACGGTTGCCTTCGGGAGGGACAACTCCTCCTGCGGTTGCTGGTTTTCTGACATTAACGATGGTGGTAATTATGCGGGGGTCCTGGTGTACTCTTGTTAAATTATGTCAATACTGACCCGCGTCTCTGCCATTTCGTGCACCAGCCGGACTGGAAAAAAGTGCTCTTTTTATACTGAAAAATAGTTGCCTGCCAGACGGCTTCCGGGCAGGGTAAGTACGGCTCATAGTTTCAGGCTGTGTTGAAAAATTTTAGAATTAAATATACCACAACCATGTCTCTCGTTGCGTCGGCCTTCGATGCGACAGGGCAGTTCTACGCGAGTGTATCGGTATCTCTCGACTCGCACGTCCTTAGGGTACAGAGCTCCAGAGATATGGCGGATAATCTCTCCAACGTATATCCATTTGAGAAAGGAGTCAAGGTCCGAGCTCTTTCCTGGATCCAGGCCCCCTCAGAGGCGTCAAAAGGTGTCAAAAACAGGCGTGTAGACGCCTCCTTGGAAGACCAGCTGATTGCCGTCTGCTTGGAAAATGGCGCTGTTCATATATATTCCCCAAGCAGAAACGAGATTGTTCACAAGCTAGCTACTTCTAACCACATAACCACATCAGACTTCCATCACAATGCGCATTCTAACGTGGCATACAGTTGCGATATACAGGGAAATCTCTACGAATTCAACCTCAGAGACTGGCAGCTTTCCAAGACTCATAGACCGTTGAGCGAAGAAACAACCTTAACTCGTCTGGCGACAACTGCGTACAATGGTCAGCCGCATCTTATCCTTTGCTCCCACTCCACGTACCTGGTGAATGCTGATGACAACTTTGCTGTTGTCAAGACTCTTCCCGGGCACGTATCTCCTATACATACAGTTCTCAACTATGGTGACGATATAGTTTTCACTGCTGCGCAAGGCGATCGGTTCATTAACGCCATTTCGATCTCGAAAGCCACCACTGTTGGGGTTTTGGTTGCTGAAGAGCCTGTTTTGTCGATAGCAATGGCGGACAATGGGTTTGGTATGACCATCTTGGCTGCTACCACTGAGTCTGGGGCAGTGGAAATATTCAACAGTCCGCTGAAGAAACAGGAGAAAACTGCTGAGTCTGCCAGTTCGCCTTACAAACGCAAGAAAAAACCAGTCAACACACAGAAAAGTGTCGCCAAGATCACGGTCGCTCGGCCTGCATCAGAGGTTGCGGAAAATCTTCCAATTCAGGGCATTTCTCTGGGGCCAAAACACCTCACCTTGACTTGGCTTGAGGATTCCAGCGTTCCCTTCTTTGATGCTCTAGACTGGTGGGTGCTAGCCGAAGATGGCTCAAAAATCTACAAAATAGTCGAGGACGTCAAGCTGGAAAAACCAAAGCCTAATCTCAAGGTTTCTCAGTTCTCTAAAAAGGGCCACGACATTGCTGCTCCAAAAACCTACAACGAGAGCAACGCGGTCGTTTCATCGGGTGACAATCTTAGAGATCTCGAAACAGCCGAGGACGACGACGAAGACGAAATTTCTCTTGCAGAGAGACTGCGAGCAATACAGACGAACGGCCACGCGAATGCCGCTGAGAAGACCGGAAAAGCTTCGACAGGAACCTTGACAACTGTGCTGTCGCAGGCACTCAAATCGAACGATCATTCTCTCTTGGAAAGCGTGCTGAACAACAAGGACGAGACGGTAATCCGCAACACTATCCTAAAACTGGACACGATATATGTTGGCCCGCTTCTGGACAGGTTGGCAGAAAAGATTGCCAGAAACACCAATAGACAAACGAACCTCGCCTACTGGGTCAAGCACATTTTAATATTCCACGGCGGATCTCTGCAAAACTCAGCCAGCTTGAATTTGCTGGCCACCACCATGAAAAGAAAAGCAGGAAATTTAGACAGATTGTTGGAGCTCAGAGGCAGGCTAAGCATGATGACAGACAGATTCGAGCTGAAGCGAGAGCTGGTAGGTCTCGAGACACGCGATGATAACGAGGAAGACGCGGACGTCGAGTATATCGAGGAACTGGACGACGCAGGTCTGCTGAGCAGCGAGGAGGAAGATGAGGAAGAGGACGAGGAGGAGCAGGAGGAGCAGGAGGAGCAGGAGAACGCGGACGGCGCAGTGCCGGGGGACGACTTCTCAGATGACCAGAACAGTGATTTGGAAGTTGAATCGAACGGGAGAAAAATAGACCTTAGCGACTCTGAGGAGTCGTCGTAAAATAGACTGCATTATAATTACGGCTGTGTAAGCAAATGAAATTCTCACGCAACTTTTCTGGCTATAATAGTGAGTGGCCAGAAAAAATGATTATTGTTAACGGGATATTTTATTAGTCGCTTGTCACGGCAGTGGTTATGGGGACCGAAAAACAAATTCCGCCTGAAAAGCCTGATTTTCTGACGTACTCGTCGTTCCCCTCAGGGAGAAATGAGGGCAAGACGCATATCGTGATTGTTGGCGCAGGAATAATTGGAGTTTGCACAGCGTTCTATCTCACGAGACATCCCAGCTTCGATCCGGAAAGTTACCACATTACCATTGTCGAGAGCAAGCGTGTCGCAGGAGGAGCCTCTGGAAAGGCAGGTGGGCTACTGGCCTTATGGGCATTTCCGCAGCAGATTGTGCCATTGAGCTTTCAGTTACACCAAGATCTCGCGACCGAGTTTGACGGAGAGAAGGAGTGGGGTTATAGACGATTAACAACGGTAAGCGTTCAGGGAGATATCACCGAGTCGCGATTGAATAGTCTGGACCTTAAAAAGAGCGGAAGAACAACCAAACGCAGCCAGAAAGCAGAGGAGGACAGGAACGAGGTGAAGTCCACTACAATCTCGAAAAACAGTAACAGTATTTCCATTGAGAGCCAGAACTCAGCTTTTGGGCCGAAGCTCCCTGACGATCTGAGCTGGATCGACCGCAGGCTAATCGATGACTGGAACCATCTCGGTAACAAGAACACCACGGCCCAAGTGCAACCTTACCAATTCACCACATTCATTTTAAAGCAGTGCATTGCCACAGGAGCTGTGGAGCTGATTATTGGCAAAGTCGACGACATAATGATCGATGAAGAAACGGGTCACTGCAAAGGTGTTTCCTACTATCCTTCCAGCGCAAAGGCAGAGTATGACAAGACCTCCAGCGAGAAAGTTGAGCTTTTCGCAGACAAAGTTATGATGTCGGTCGGCCCTTGGACATCCAAGATCCTTCCCGACTGTCCTATTTCTGGATTGCGCGCCCACTCTATTACAGTCCAGCCTGCTAAAGTCGAAGAAATCACGCCTTACGCAGTTTTCACAGAATTACGACTTAGTAAGAGTAAATTTGTGAGTCCTGAAATTTACGCAAGGAAAGACGAAGTTTACGTGTGCGGAGAAGGAGATTCGTCAGTTCAGATCCCAGAGACTACAGACGACGTCGAAATTGTGACCGAAGAATGTGATAAATTGTTTGGCTATGTTTCCAAAGTGTCCGAAAATCTGAAGAACGGCAGAGTGCTCAAAAGACAGGCGTGCTATCTCCCGGTTTTGGATGTGCCTTCTTCTTCGGGTCCACTTATCGGTGAGACGAATGTGGAGAATCTTTATTTGGCCTCAGGGCATTCGTGCTGGGGTATCAATAACGCACCTGCTACGGGTCTTCTTATGAGCGAGCTGCTTCTTGAAGGTAAAGCGACGTCCTGCGACATCAGTGCTTTGGATCCAAGTCTGTACTTTGATGCGTCATTAGTTGTCGATGATGATGGTGAAGAAAGTGAACACGAGCTTGACGAGGAGAACGAGGAGGATGAGCAAGAGGAAGAAGAATGATCATACGAGCAGTTTGGCTACACTAATTAAATTGTGTGATCTGTCAGCTAATACACGGGTAAACAAGATTTTTGTATGCAAAACAAAAAAAATTAAATGTATTTATTCTTTGGGGAACACTAAGCAACCTTTTATTAGTGAAATGTGGAAATTAGTTCAATCAGGACTGTCGGTAGTTGCTGGAACCGCCGAACCGGAATTCGGACCGGACTCAATTCATCCAGTCTGTTCCAATCTGTCTGAAGACGAGCCTCTGTACTCTCCTTTGTCACCAAAAGACTTGGAGTATCAAGTGCCGAGCCACACCTGTGTGGAGACCCAGACATTTTACTTCAACGATGGCGTATACGCTGGTTTTGCCCAGGTGATTCACTCGAATTTAGTTGGTTTGCATACAACGGCTCAGTTTACCTTCAAAGTCTTCAAAAAGAGCAAACCTGATGCCTATGTCTGGACCTCCACCAAGTTGGAGAACTTCACGGCTGCCGGTGCCAACTTCTACGCTGATAATCTATCCGTTGAAGTTGATGATGCGCATAAAGTTTACCGTATCAAATCATCCGTTAATCCTGCAAGCATTGTTGACTTGACTTTCGAGCTTATTGGCGAAAGCGTGAAATTCGGAAAGGACGGTACCACCTACTATGGGACGGATCTTGCCAGGCCATGGGGAGCAATGAGGCACATCTTCTGGCCTCGTTGCAAAGCCTCCGGAACTCTCAAGCTGGAAGGAAACCAGCAATTTGAACAGGATGTCACTCTGAACTCGGGACTCGGAATGTATGTTATGGCTCTTCAAGGCATGAAGCCACATCATGCTGCCGCGGCATGGAATTTCTTGAACTACCAGTCCGAGAACTATTCAGTCGTCGTGATGGAGTTCACCACTCCTAAATCGTACAATACTACCACTGTTAATGTTGGCATTGTTACAGACAAGGATGGAAAAATCCTTCTGGGATCGATTGACAACACGACGAAGCATCTCAAGACATACACAGACACTGTTTCTGGCTGGAACGTTCCTGAAGAAATCGAGTTTACTCTGAGGGGAAAGGACCTAGAAGTTCAGGTTTCAGGTGCCCTTACGCACTTGATTGAGCGTGTCGATGTCATGAATGAGCTGCCTCAATTTGTGAAGAACATTGCTAGCGGAGTGGCCGGCACAAAGCCCTACATCTTCCAGTTTAGCAACGAACTTGATTTCAAACTCATTAAAGATGGAAAGGTTGAAAGCGCTGAAACAGGCTACGGATACACCGAGACAACGTTCATCAGCGATGTCATTAAACCATCAAACTAAGCAACTGCGTTATCACTTATAATGCGTTTAATTAATGTAATGAGGTTAATAATATGCTATATTGCAATGTAGGGGTGTCCTGCAAAAGAAACAACTCTCCCGTCCGAACGGAGGCTCCTTACAGGCGTCTATTATTTTCTTCCGGTTTGCGGGATGTGTCTCGCTCAATCGGATCCTAAATAAATATAGGGGAAAGCGATAAGACAAATCTTAACAATTGTTAGCAATTTGATTCATAGAAACTCTTTCTCAATCCTTTTGGTACTGCTCGATATCCATTAACTAAGTGGAAAGTCAAATAGGGGAAACTCTACAGAGAAAATGGCCTCAAATTCAGTTTCGTTCGTGGCTAATCCGCAAACTCCTAACAAGCCCAAATACACTTCGAACGAGCGATCCTCCGTATCTTCCACGTCGTCTTTGCTTTCAGCGGGCTCGCCATTGTTGAACCAGAACATGGACCTAGCGCGGCTGGGTTCATTGCCTTTCCGTTCTGGAAATTCCAGGGGTAAGACACAAAATGTTAAGTTCTTTAGAACGCGCTCCTCACGGGCCTCTAACTTGGAACCCGATGATGCCTACGATATCAGCACTATTGATCAGGAGGGCATGGGCTCTCAATATCGCGAGAGTTTTTCCTCCGGCGGTCTAGACTCGTCTAGTGAGTGGATCCTATTTTCTCCGGGCCCTTCAGAAACGGGAAAGCCCGCAGAGGATCCTTATTACGACGACGTTTTGAGCACGTCTCTAGAGAAGACCTCTACACAGGATGCGAACGAGGAAAGCTTCGTTAATGTACAAGATGAAGCGGACGATGACGACTCTCTGATCGAAGATCTTCAAGAACACATTAATTTTGACATACCGTATAGAAAGGAGGATTTAAATTCTCGGATCGACAGCTGGCGCAAACAGCAAGTCTCCATCCTTCTCAAGGACCTTGCTGGAGACCAGAGTGAACTGGATGATGACACAATCGAGCTCATTAAGGCCTGGGGAATTGACGACACTGGGCCGGGAGATATCTACCAGAACATATGGTTAAAGCAAACACCTGTCATTGATACGCATTACGGTGATGGTATACTAAAGAGCTATTCAAAGGAGGATCTCAAGGTACTTAGGCAAATATTGGTGAAGCTTTCTGACTCTCTGAGGAGGACCGTCAAGTCTAGATACGTCAAGCCACAGTTAAGCCAGGCGCCAACGAGAACAACTTCGATGGCGACAATCACCGAAGCTTACACAAACACAGCCAAGAAACGGGATCCTGACCAGTTCATGAACAACAAGAGTCTTCAAAAGTACATACCCTACTTTTTGAAAAACCTCATCATCACTTCAGACTTGCTGCCACAGTTCGAGAACTTTGATGTCGATGACGCAAGCGAAGACGAGCGACAGAAAATAATCACAGACGATGGACCTATGGCACCCTATGTTGCTGCTCGTAAAGAGAGTATAATATCTAATTTTTCGGAGGGAGTCAGAATGCAGGCAATTGATGGTGGTCGTCGGAGAAGCAAAGGGCTTGCCAGACGCAACAGCAGCGATAATTTTTGGGACGCGTCTGACCTGAAGAGTGTCAATTCAAGTATATTGACGTACTCTACAGGCAGCATTGTAGGCTTTTAGTTAATATGTAAAGTACATGTTTGGGAATAAATAAGCACAGCTTACACAGCTTTCATACTAAACTTTGCCAATTTGTAACGCGCAAGCACAAAAAGCAAAGTAGCGGAACATGATCCTGCTCCTGCAAAACCAACCATACCGTCATACCCAGCAGCGGTATTTGTGATTGCGATACCGATAGGAATGCAGATCAAATTGCCGAAGCTGACAAAGAAATATGCTGTGCCGTATCTTTTTCCGAAATCTCTAGGATTTGAGATCTGAGACGTGCACAGTGGAGTCAGCGCAAGTGTTCCTGCCGTAGCAAACCCATATATGATACAGAAAATAAAAAATAAGGGCTTGATATGGCCAAATGGCAGCCAGAAAACCAGAATTGAGAGCGCTTGGATGGCTGATACTGCCACCATTAAGTTGAACTTCCCGTAACTATCAGAGAGATGCGAAGGGAGGTATCTTCCAAAAACGCCAGCGGCATTGACCACCGTCAGCGCAATCAGCGACAACGACTCGGAATAACCGTTGTTTAGGGCGTAGGATGGAATGTACGTGAAGCACAAAATTAGTGAGAATTCGTTCATGAAAAGGCCCCCAACAAGAAGTAAATAGACAGGGTCCTTCAGAGTCTTGAAATCAATGCTATGTTTCACTCTATCCCAAACCTGCGAACTGCCATGGTTTTTCGAGTCCCTATCAATTTCGTCGAGACGGTCATCGATCAACAAACAACTCACGGTCAGCAGTCCAATAAAAATGAAAGAAAGCACTCTCATAGTCCATGTGAAGCCAATCTTGGGATAGAGAGAATTACAGACCAGAGGCCATACTACTCCTCCAATGCTGGCTCCGGGCATAGCGATGCCTAGGGCTAACCCTCGTTTTTTGCGGAAGAAATGAGCTATACAACTGACCATCGGTGCCATAAGCAATGCGCAGCCCACCCCACAGCAAATGCCAAACGAC
Source organism: Ogataea haglerorum (assembly GCF_019207285.1). Taxonomy (NCBI): domain Eukaryota; kingdom Fungi; phylum Ascomycota; class Pichiomycetes; order Pichiales; family Pichiaceae; genus Ogataea; species Ogataea haglerorum. The sequence goes on from NW_025065158.1 coordinate 130,033, forward strand.
AGGATAAATTGCCAAACTTGTGTGCAGTTGGCTGTCGCCAAGAGACCAGCACAGACTAGTAAGGCACCCGGAATGGCCACTTTTTTCGCTCCAAAGGTGTCAAATAGAGCACCGGAGAAAAGATTGCAGCCAAAAGTCAGGAAGGTGTAGATGGCAAAGATCCACGATATAGTGGTAGTTGGGGTTGTTTTGAGTGTATTTTTCTCAAGATACGACTCGATCGCACCCGTCGAATTCATCAGTCCAAAGGAACAGATAAGCCCCACTAGTGAAGCAAACACCGCGGAGTATGCCTTGAATCCCCCATCTGGATAGTAGATGCTTTCACTGGAGTCCTCCTGAGATAACTCGTGGGAATTTTCCTGGGTATTCTCTTCAAATGATTTATTGCCTAGATTAGGGTTTCGGGACTGGAATGCCGACGAAGACCCAATTGGCCGTTCGTCTAGCCTTGAGTGTGTCCCATCAAGATTCTCAAGCTCTACAGACTCTTTTCTATCTCGAGTTTCATGAGCAGGGAACATGAAGAGCACAACTTGCGATAAGAAATCTTTTAGGAAATTGGCGATTTTTTTATTAATACATCTATGTCATGTCCACGTCCCGCGGAGCAGACTCCGTGATCTGACCAGCATCCTCATCAGGATCAATTTCGTCCAGATAACTTAGGTCTTCGCTATCGCGGTACTCATTCATGGTGGACTTCAGAGTTTCTCTTGCCTCATCGAACTCCATGCTGATATCTCCATGGTCAAACTCGTATTCTCCCCGGCTATAATTATTGAGAAAAGCTCCCCTGCTTTTCAGCTGATCGTATTCGCTTAGAGTCTTCTTGAGGAGCTTCAAAATGGACGTGGAGTTTGCCAACATCAGACCGCTGACCTGCTTGTGGGATTTGTTCAGGAATGGTGACTTCTTTCCCAAAGCCATGTGGATAGCCGATGAGCTCCAGGGCACGTAATTTATCCGCGTGCGAGCTTTCACAAGCGCCTTTTGTACATCTGATTGCTCTATCTCTCCAATAATAATGTCCAGTACCGAGAGATTCATTCCTGTGTCGCTGCAGCTGCACATTCTGAGCTTCTTGTCCAGCACTTCCAAAATTACATCGTACGCCGTGCTACGTCTAATTTCGTGTGCATTGGAGACGTAGTCGCTCGTAAAAGGAGTGTAGCTGGCTATCAGAAAATGCAAGTCTGGTGTAGGTATCAATGTGGAGAGTATACTCGTCAACGAGTTGTACGAATAACCTGGAAATCGCAGCGTATTCGTTGCAGCAGACATCACTGTGGAGATAAGCTTGTTAGTGTCTGTGTACGAGGGACTTGAAACCTGCAAGTTCGTGGACGCTATCGACATTAGCGCGTTGTTGTCGAACACGACATTAGCGTCAGAATTCTCAATTAGCCGTTTCAAAGTGAGAACTGTGTTATACGGTTGGACCACAACCTCAGAAGCTCCAAAAACGGAGTATGTCTGGACCAACTTTTTGGGAAAACGATCGCTGAGCTCCTGCAAGAAAAAGGACCCGATTCCTGATCCTGTTCCTCCGGCAACTGAGTGGATTAGCTGGAAACCTTCAAAAGAGTCGCACGCGTCGATCTCCCTATTGACCATATCTAGAAACTCTTCCTCGTGTCTTTGCGCATGGTGATACCCCTCCGCCCATTTGTTTCCCGCCCCTCCGCCTTCTGGGGCAACGTAGATGTTCTTGGGGTTAAATAGACTGCCGGAGTTGCTGCGAATATTATTTATCACTCTTGGTTCCATATCTATAAGAATTGCGCGAGGGGTGTATCTGTTATTATCATTGCGTTGGAAGAAGATGTCTGTTTGATCCTCTCTGTATAAATTATGTGTTTCTGGGGATGTTGTCCCATCGGGTAGTATTCCGTGTTCACTGCATATCTGGCTCCAAAACTGCTCACCAACCTGGTTACCACATTGACCTAGGGCATTAGTCTTTTAGAGCAGCCGCAATTCTACTTACCTGCTTGCAAAGTGATTATTTCACCGGGCATGGTGTATAGTCTTGTTTGTTTGTTTCGATAATTATTTTGCGCGTCGCGAAATCTTGCCAGGGCTCCAAACTAAGATCTATTTTCCACAGCTCAATTTCCTGACAAAAGCATGCATTGGACCCCTTTCGTATTAATCCTGCTGTCTTTGCTACCTGTGGAGGCAGTGAAGTCATTCCTGTTCAAGAAATGCAGTGAGTCCGGATTTTGTTCCAGAAACAGACATTTTGCAGCTGAGGTCGAGAAGCTGGGAGCGGAGTACGATTCAAGGTACTCTGTCGATCTGGAGTCGCTCAAGATCGACTCCTCAGCGGGAGATCTGCATGCCACACTACTGAAAATGCTCAATGATGGATCTTTCGTGTCATTGGATATGAACATAAGCGTGCTGGAGGACGACAATCTGCGGTTACAGATTGACGAGGCGGAGAGAAAACCCGTTGTCGACCATGTGACCGCTCGCCGGTTCAACGAGACGGCTAAATGGGCACTAGCTGACCAACCTCACTTGCAATCATTCAGGCATTCGGTGGACTCTGAGAAAATCACCCTTGAATTCCACGAGTACCGTGCCGAGATTGAGCTCCACCCGTTCAAGATCACGTTTCTGCGTGACGGAAGAGCTCAATTGGTCCTTAATGACCGAAATCTCTTGAATATCGAGCACTACAGAACAAGGGAGCAGGAGAACGCAGAAAATTCTATTCACGTGGCTCCAGAGGAGTCTACTTTTGATGCCTACACAGACAGCTTCAAAGATTCTAAAGACGACAAGCTGCCGCTGGGCCCAGAATCTGTTGCCCTGGACGTCTCTTTCCTTGGTGCGAAAGCTGTTTATGGTATCCCTGAGCATGCGGACTCCTTCGCACTGAAAGACACGACCGACACAGAACCTTACAGGCTGTACAATGTGGATATTTTCGAGTACGAAACACAAAGCAAATACCCAATGTACGGCTCGATTCCGTACATGATTGGTCTTGGCGAAACAGGAAGCGCTGGCGTATTCTGGCTCAACAGTGCGGACACCAACATTGACATCAAGAAATCGGAAAGTCAGATCCAGACCCACTGGATTTCGGAAAGCGGAATTTTGGACATTATCCTTTTTGCTAAGAAAACCCCGACCGAGGTTGTGCAGTCTTACAGCAAGCTCACGGGCCACTCCGCCCTACCAAACATTTTCTCTCTTGGATATCACCAGTGTCGCTGGAACTATAATGACGAGGAGGATGTTCTGGACATCACGGCCAAATTCGACGAGTTTCTGATTCCGTTTGATGCCATATGGCTGGATATCGAGTACACGGACGACAAGAAATATTTCACGTGGAAAAAGGAGCTATTCCCAGACCCTGAGCGCATGATGGGCAAACTGGACGAGACAGGACGAACCCTGATTGTAATCATTGACCCCCATCTCAAAGTTGGCTACGATGTCAGCGACGCGGTTGTTGACAAGAAACTAGGTATCCGCAAAAACGACGGCTCGGAGTTGTACCACGGACACTCGTGGCCAGGCGAGTCTGTGTGGATCGATGGCATGAACCCGGCCGCACAGCCGTTTTGGGATAGCTTATTTGCCAATGGGTCGCGCCTGCTAGGGTATGCTACCAACGCTCATCTTTGGAACGACATGAACGAACCGTCGATTTTCAACGGCCCAGAAACTACTGCTCCTCGGGACCTAATCCACTACGGTGACTGGGAGCACCGGTCGGTCCACAACGTGTGGGGACTTACTTTCCATCAGATGACATACAATGCCCTCATAAAGCGGAACCCTAAACAGCGGCCGTTCATTTTAACCAGATCATTCTATGCGGGCTCCCAGCGCACCGCTGCCATGTGGACAGGAGACAACATGGCCAAATGGGAATATATGCGTGAGAGCATTCCAATGGTGCTCACCATGAACGCTGTGGGCTTTCCGTTTGCGGGGGCAGACATCGCCGGATTTTTTGGCAATCCGGATAAAGAAATGCAGGTCAGATGGTATCAAACAGGCATTTGGTATCCGTTTTTCCGTGCTCATGCTCACATTGACTCTCGCAGACGGGAGCCATGGGTTGCCGGCGAGCCATATACGGGTATGATGCGAGACGCGATCAAACTAAGATACAGACTGCTGCCATTGTTCTATACGCAATTCTACAAGCATTCCGTCTCTGGAACTCCCGTGGTGAGTTCTCTCGCATTTGACAGCCCTGAGAACCCAGACGTGTACGCCATCGACGACCAGTTCTTTGTTGGGCCGCTGTTGGTGAAGCCTGTCACCAGCCCAGACACACATTCCGTGAGACTTTACCTGCCAGACGACAAGCCATACTACGATTTTGAGTCGTTTGAGAAAATTAGCGGGAAGGGCTACCATGAGGTGGAAGCTCCGCTAGAAAAGGTGCCTGTCTTTCTTCGCGGTGGCTCGATTATGCCTTCCAAGGAACGGTACAGACGCTCGTCCAGACTGATGAAAAACGATCCATACACGTTGTATATTGCTGAAGACGAGGGCAGAGCCACAGGCGAGCTATATGTTGACGACGGCGAGACGTTTGCCTATCGGGAGGGAGAACAGGTATTTGCCCGGTTTGAGCTGGAAGGAACCAAAATCACGTCTACCGTTGAGAGTACGTACAACACGGACGTGAGGATCGAGCGAATCGTTCTTCTAGGCGGCCCCCGGGCCACGACAGCCACTATCGAACAGGACGGACAAAAATGGACAGCTGAAGTTCTCGACCAGGGTACTCACGTAGTAGTGAGAAACCCTAGACCTCTCGTTGCCAAGGACTGGACCATTTATCTGAGCTAGACTAGTGGCACGCAACCGACCCAGGAAAAGCAGCTCCATTGTCTGTGAACCCGAAAACGTATCTTCCAGCGATGCTGCCGAGTACCACCGCAGCCATCAGCCACACATTGAACGTCATGAATATCAACATGATCATAAACGAATATAGCACAGACACACCGTAAAGAACCGAGCTTTTGACCTTGTAATTCTGCAGCGCCTTGCCGGAAAGCGAGGGCTGTTTATATGTGCGGGACTCCCAGCGAGCGGTCCAGTTCTTGAGCAACTCATATCCAGCCGATAAGGCAAACACCGCAATAAGAGAGAGGACCAATGACTGCGCGGAGGTGATCATCCAAGACGAGGAAAGCACACAGACATTTTTGTAGTCTGTGGTGAGCGTCATGGACATCTTACACATGGGCATTGGGTCCATGGGATCCATCATATGGTGAGAATGGTCCATAATAAATTTATATAATTTATTTATGATTTTTATTTGCTCATTCTTCTATGTGTATACACCCTCTACGTATTCCTGCAGCGTCTTATCATTGACCGTGTAGCGCACGTGCGTTTCTATTGGCTCAATGGCAATCGACTCCGGGAACTGGTTCAGCTCCAGTGGGTGCAAGCTTGGCGATTGTTCTTTAGCAGCTTCTATCTCGAACATCAGCAGAAACTTGCAAATCAGTACATACAGTTCTTTGAAGGCCAAGTTGTTGCCAAGACACATGCGCGATCCCACACCAAAGGAGAAATGTCTTAGGTTTGTGTCCACGGTTCCCGTTTCTGGGTCCAGCCATCTTTCAGGAATGAATTCCATAGGCTTGAAAAACCGCGTTCTGTCGTGGTTGCCAGCCCAGGCGTTCATAAACAGTGTGGTGCCTCGTGGAATCACCGCATCGCCTACGACAATGTCTCTAGTCGTTTCTCGGGGTAACGACATGGGCAAAACCGTGAAAAGCCGCAAGGTCTCCTTGACGATGGCCACCACATACGGACACAAAACGTCTGCGTGGCATTTATTCCATGCCTCTATGGAATTATTGTTGTAGCATTCCAGAAGCTTAGCACGTGCGTTGGCCCGTATGTGTGGTGACTCGCTGAGCTGCATCATGGCGTACTGGAAGTTCAGCGGAGTGTTGTCCAGGCCAGCACTGACCATTGTCAAACATATGCTACCAAGCTGGCTCCCGTTTAGCAGTTCCTGGTCGTTGTTTTTGACATAGTTGAAGATTAGACTTCGGCGCACGTATTCATCTGGCATGTCTAGACGCGAGGTTGTGAATTGGCTGAACTTGTACAGATAACTGTTTCTTCGATGGTACAGTTCCCTGGCAAATTTTGACTTGCCGTGAAAAATGTCAAACACCAGACGGAGATACCAGGGCAGATAGTCCTGGACGTTCTGGATGTGTGAGCGGATTTTTGTGATGTAGTTCTCAACATAGACCATTTCGTCCGCCAGCTCTTGCTCGTCCCTGTTCGCACGAGCGTTTATTTCGTAGCCGTAGGTTAGAATCAATGCCACCCCCAAATGGAAGTACTGACAGTCTCTCGTGATATCCATCTCCACAATGTCATCTGTCGTTCTAGACAGCATGTATCGCACGAGCTTTGTGGCTTCCTTGTCGATGATGCTGGAATTGTATTTTCTGTTGCTCGACTCGTTCAGTAGCTTGCTGGACATGTATTTCCGGCTTTTGAGGTACGATTCCCCAAAAGGGGTAGTCCCCACGGTGAATACCTTGGACTGGGACAAGACGCCGTGAAATGTGTGCAGAATCGGCCGCGAGTTGTTATTTCGAATGTTGTGGTAGCACCAAAGCTGAAGAATGGAATCGTAAGAGTTGGCTACCACAACGGTCCTGGTCCCCAGTCGGACTTGAAACACATCTCCGTGTTTTTGGGCTAGCTCCGCAAACCTGGAGCACGGCGACTGTGTGTAGTTGTGGGCTTGAGGGAAAAGTATGGAGAGGTTTCCCCAAAAGGGGATCATCCAGGGGACGGACGGGAGATTTTTGATTCTATGCGGGCGAATATATATGTAATCGGCAGCCACGAGTGCCAAAAGTAGCAGTGCGGCGATGAGTGAGAGTTCAAGCTGAGACATGTGCATAAGAAGTGCGTTTGCTATGCGGGAGATGGCCGGTATCAAGAGATCCATAGAGGTCTTGTAGTCCATTGAAATAAATACAGGCAAAGGATTTTATTCTGGGCGGCACGCTATTTTACATCTTTAGTCTGCCACCCATGCAGAATAAGGTTCTCTGTGGGGAAGGACAATGCTGCAAATAACGCACGGTGACACAATAATTTGACACAAGGTTCAGAGAAGGGCTTTCGCATCAGAGTTGGGTGTTTGACCACAATGCTCGTGAGTAAAATATTTTTCCTATCTTGCTATGATCCTTGCTCAGAGCTAAGTTGTAAATAAATATTTTTTTGTTTATCTTCAAATGTCCACCGCAGGGGAGTTAGAGCAGTCGCTGCAGAGCTACGAACAGCTCAAAGAGAAAATGCAGATGCTCAAGACGCGTTTGTCAGAGTACTTAGAATCCGTGCAAGCAGACCTGCTCGCCAAGAAACGCAATTACGAAACGTCTATGATCCATCTCCAGGAAAAAGAACGAGACCTGAACACGAAACTCCGCACATACGAGGGCCTCCATAACGAGCTTCTGGAGGAGCTGAACCGGCTGATATCCGATCGAGACGCGTCGATGTCACGCGTACAGCAACTGAAGATCCAGGAGGAGAAACTGCTGAGAGAAAAGAAGGAGCACGAGAACAAGATCCAGGCGATAAATGACGAATTGGAGGACAGCATGAAAGCTATCAGTGAGCGGGAAACATTCATAACCAAACAAAGCGACCTTATAGAGGATAAGGCGTTCCAGTTGGAGCAGCTTTTGGGACTACGTATGGAGAATGCTGGTCGCGATAATCAGATACTGTTTGTGTTCCGCAACGTGGACAGCAGAGACTACTCTCGCGAGGTCTCGTTTGTCTTCGATCCCGAAAAATACTCGATAGTTGAGACTGACCCTGTGCTGGACCCAGGAACAGTGAAGAGTGTGATGGACGATTTTCTCAGGCACCAGGAGATCGGTTATCTGTGGAGAGACATGCGCAGGGAGTTCAAGCGCAAGGTGAGGTCATGAACTATATGAAGGTTAATTGTACTATAGTGTTTGTGGATTGAATATTTAATTAAAATCCTTAAAAAGAATTTCTATGGAATCTGAGAACGGTGACGGTCCGTCCGTGAAGAAAATAAAGACGGAGTCTCCGACGCCGCAGCCAATTCCACAGCTCAACACGCAAGTCTCTGCACAAACAGCAAAGACCACCAAGGGAGTGGACGAAATCGTGGATGGATCAGATTTGCGCAAGTTCCTGAATAAACATTTCACCGAGGAACTCATCAGTGGGCTAAAGTACGTTTGGGACACACATCGGAGCGAGAAGCTGAGTGATGGAGAAGTGCTACAGAAGCTTGGAGAGCGGCTTATCGAGCGCGGGAAACAGAAATCGGAGACAGGCAACTAATTACATATTACTTAAAATTTCTCAGAATTTCGAGACTCCTGGGCCAGCAAGTTGAGGAAGAACCGCGACACGAGCCGGATCAGCTGGATTCTCCAGCCTCTAAAAACGGCCTCGTATCCCTTGTTGATTTCGTCTGTGTCCTCGATCTCCAGAACAACGTTTTCTGCGAACGAGTTGTCGGCGCCATAATCGACAGGTTTCGTACCCGTCACAACGTAGTAGAGAGTTGATAGGTAGCCATAATAGCCGCCAAACTTAATGCATAGTTGATCTGGAGACAGTTTCATCGACTGGGGAAGTGTCGAGCATGTGAGAAGATGGCTGACCTGAGCTCGGTTGTATAGCGTTTCGAAAGGCAATCTGACGAACAGACCCATCACCTTGGATATGAACACCAGCGCGTTGTAAAGGAACATGGAATTGTATTTGTTAACCTGCCATATGACAGTCAGGAAATAGGTTGGATAGTGGATCGTGAATGATCTGACGGCATTGGTGATGATATTTGGTATGATGAGCTCTTTTGGAGGCGTGAGGATGAAGAAACGTGGCAAAGTCCAGATGATCTCTCTAAACGACCGTGGGCCCTTCCCAGAGTTTGTAACAATGAATTTCATTCTGATGAGGTTGAGCTGCGCCAGCAGTAGTCCCGTGACAACGTCGGCACCGACGCTAAAGGCCAGACTCAGACCTGCGTTTGGTGAGTGTATCATGTCCACGTAGAATGGGTCCGGAATGCCTAGCAAGCCCGAGATAAAGCCGCTGACCCACGATCTGATGGTGTACTGGAGCGTACCGATGAGAAACGAGGTGTTGACCGCTTTAAACACTCCTCGAGGGCCCTCTTTGGACACGAGAGCAGAAAGAATGTCCAGAGTGTTGAGTGAAACAGGCTCTATCTTGTCAACCATCACTTTTCTCGGCAGGTTGGTTGAATGGCTGAGTCTCGGCGCGCGCTCGATGTGCGATTGTCTCATTTTGCTTGAGTTATCATCTTCCTTGGTGAAATAGTTGTCGTCGTCGTCAGACTCGGAATCATCTTGAATTGCACGGCTGGAGAGCGATATGTGATTCTGAAACGATCCTACCTGCAACAGAGTGGTGGCAATTTCGAAGGGCTGATTGAGCACCAACTTGAAATAATTAGTGGCAAACGAGTGGAGCAACGAAGACACCAATTGCTTCAAATTGTTCCAGTCTAAATACTCCTTGAACTCCAGATCCAAATAGATATTCTTATGGTATGTTGTTGGAGGCCTAGTGACCAGCGGTTTGATAATTTTGCGAGCAGTTCTGCCAGACCCTGAGGAGGACTGGTTAATGAAAGGGAGGTCCAGGGAAATAGACTGGTTGCTTGTGTTGTCTATGATCCCCACATACGGCTTGTACGATATTGGGTAATGGAGATCAAACTCGTTTTTATCCTTATACGGACGCAGAAGTGTTTCGTAAGACTCCTGGAGAGCCATCGGGAATTAATTAAAGTAAAAATAATTGAGGAATTCTTATTTTTGATATTTATGTTTCCTACTCGTCTGCAACCCTCCAGGACTTTAGGACATTGAGGTATTTGTAGTTTGCATTTGGCCCATCCATACCAAATGTGAGAGGCTTAAGGAATATGAACCAGCCAATCACAAGAGCGTAAAGGAAAATGTACAAGGCACCGGCTGCCCAACGGTTCAGTTTCTCCGCCAGCCTATAGACGGTGTAGCAGTAGACAATCATGGCAAAATAGAGCGCTGGAAGGTAGTGGTGAACGTAGGTCACCCTACCCATAATGCAGAACGGAAGATAATGGAGCAGCCATCCCAAGAACGGATACAGACCGCCCATCACAAAGAGATCGGCCTTCTTGGGCTGTCCTTCGAAATCATTGATTTGGCGTTGCCATCTCAGTAGATAGCGCACCACCATAATCACAAAGACAACAATAGCAATCGACGAGGTCCAGGTAGTGGCCGGAGAACCAATAAGGAAGTACTTCACGTTATCGTCGCCCCAGCCGCACAATCTGATACCAACATGAAGTGTAGGCCATTGCCAAGCACTGGAGGCCAGGTCGTCCTGTTTCTCCGGATCCGGCACCAGAGCGTTGTTGGTGGCCATCATGGCGATGTTGAGCTGGATGAAGTCTTTCAAAAATGACGTCTTGGGCAGCTTGAAGTCTTCTGGAGGATTTGGAAGCTCAGGGTTGCTGTGGTTTTCGATGTTCCACCAGGTCCGCTTGTCTCTCTTGAACGGATTGCTAATACACACGACCTCGCCCTGACGGAATCCCCACGGAGGCAGCGCTATTCCGGAAGAAGCCAGGTAGCAGCCCAGAGCCTCGGATCGAAGTCTGAACGAGGTGGTCAATGGGTGTAGTCTAAGCTTGTCCTCTGTTCCGTACTGGTCCACCACTTCGACGACCCAGTTGTCCTTGAAGTCGCCAACTGTCAGGTTTCCGTAGCCAGACACCTCGTAGTAGGATGTCGACACAGGAGCAGGGATCTGGTGTGTGTGCAAGTTTCTGCCGGTCGACTTGTGGATCAGTCTGACCGACATGCCGTCCACGACATAGTGAGGCTCGGTGAACTCGTTTCTGGGGTCTTCTCTCACCAGCTCAAACACCCAGTCGTTGTTCGCATCCTTGTGCGAGTAGGTGGTGACCTGCTGCTGGTTGGAGCCTTCAGGATACGTCTGGACATGAGAGTGAAGAAGGCCGCCAGTGAGACCCTGGTTCTTGATGGTGACGACAGAATTGAGCGTCATGACGTCTCTTGGACCGGATTGCAGTTCCGAGCCGACCAGGTTGGCCTGGAACAGCGAGGACATGTTGGCGTCACCCGGACCCGAGCCGAAAAGCAGATCAAAGTGGACTTTGAAACACACCACAAAGACGGTGAAGGGAACAATGATGAGCGCCACGATTCTGGCAACCCAGTGGTAGAAGTAGCGTTTGAGAGGCATCGTCGTACGTAGCTCGCCAAACTTGATCCACAGGTCCACCATGGTGTACACGCCAACCAGAGCAGTCACAAACAGACCCACCATCTTAACGGAGCAGGTGCAGCCAATACAGATACCCGTCAACAGAAGCCATTTCCACCATTTGCGTGAGAAGGAGTTTGCTTCGTCTCTGTTCTGGTTGTGGAATCTGGCCATGCTGAAGACGGTGGCGACCGTGAAGAACAGAAGCATGGAGTCGAGCAGAATGAAGCGGCCGAGGGTGGTGTATGACGTTTCGAGGGTGACCATCAAGGTGAAGAGCCAAACGGTCTTGAGATCAAAGCCCAGCTCTTTCATGGTGAAATAGGCAAAAGGAACACAAAGAGAGCTGAACGTGGCGTTGAAGAGTCTCATCTTGACGTAATCGATGTACTCAGGGTAGGCCTGACCGGACGGGAAGTCCCAGGACCCGTTATATCCTGCCAAGTACCCGGAGAGTCCCACCAGCATCTTGCCCAATGGGGGGTGAACGTCGTGGTAGAACTCGTGTCTGAGGTAGTAGGAGCCAAATTTGCCAAAGTGGGCCTCATCCCAGACGACGTTGCTGTTGATGCCGATTTTGTACATCCGGACGAAGAACGACACGAAAGTGAAGACAATCGGCGCAACAACAGCTTCGAGCTTGCGCCAATTAACTCCGCTGACAGGAGGCAGCTGTAGCTCTGGAGTCGGGGCAGCCAGCTCCACAAGCTTTTCCTTCACCTCCTGGTCGGAAATAGTGTCTTTTTTGGACTGCATGGGCACCATGGACACTAAGGAAAACAAACGATTTATTCGACGACACGTAAAAATAGCGAAAAATAATTCTATCGAATAATACACTATGTAAGCACCGTGGGTGTTTATTTGACCTGACACCAATTTCCGTCAGTTTGCGTCCCTTTTCTCGTCGGTGCTGGAACTGTCCCCAGACGAGTCTGCAGGATCGACTGACCCCGTGGGCACTCTCCTCAACCTCGGCTCTGTGGGGCCTGGGTAGGACACGTCTATGGAGTTCTGGTGGATACCTGCAATATCGTTAGAGTGGCTGGCGATTTTTGCGGTGATTCCCGCAGCAGACAGCCGTTTGCGCATTGCGTCCATGTCGTCCCTGCTTGAGTTCCTGCTCAGATGGCGGACAATCCGGTCTTTGATAGTTTCCTGGCTCCTGGAAGCGGAATCGGGCTGTGCCTCTGCGTCTGTCCGTGTAGCTCGACGACGCCAGCTGCCGCGGGTCAGCGACAGTCTGAGGTTTGTGCCGTCCTCAGTTGCTTGTGCTATGCTCCGTTCGCGCTCCAAGGGCTCCCCCATGTCATAAACAGGGAACACTCCGCTAGGCGACCGTTCTGCGGTGGACGGAGCATACGGTTGCACCTCTGGCGGGTTGTAATTGATAGTACTGTTGAGCGAGGCGACGGTCGAGTGGCCAGGAGTGCGGACCACCCTGGAGTCCATGTTCAGCTCCGGCTGCTCGTCGCGCTCCTCGTAGTCTGGAAGATGCAGTTGTTTCATGTCCTGTTCGATCACCACGAGATGCAAATACCACGGAATAACCACTCCAAAAAACGACCCGCCGACCATATTCCCCAGCGTAGCAGGAAGAAGCAGCTTCCAGAAGTACCGGCCCCACCCAAACGAGCACTTGTTGAAAAGCCCAGCAGGAATCAGAAACATGTCCGCCACGCAATGGGTGAACCCCATAGACACAAATGTGAAAACCGGAAGGTATATCATTATGAGCTTGACGTGCAGCGGTTTCACCATTATTTGCAAGTAGACAGCGAGACACACAAAGAAGTTCCCAGCAACACCTTTCAAGAACGTCTGCATGAAAGAGAAGGACTCTTTGTCTTCTGCTATTGCACGGGAGCCTGATACGTAGGTTCCTGAGGAAGTGATACCAGAAACATGGCAAAATAAATACACCACGAAAATAGTGGCACCCAAGTTGACCCAGAGCGAAACGAACCAACTCGTGAGCAGGTCCACCACCGACACTGCACCTCGCATCACCCCAACAGAGAAAAATAGCACGTTAGAGTTGAACAGCTCCATACCCATGGAAATGACAAAAAATAGACCGATCGAGTAAACGCTTCCCTGCAACAAACTGACCACCCCGACAAACCCATGATCAACGAGCCCTGGATTCAGTGCCTGCACCATCAGGTCCAGCATTCCTCCGGCGGAAAAGAGAATAGCGCCGATGATCGAGTTGATTACCAGGATGTGCGGCTTCAGTCTGGACTTCTTCATGGCTGTGGCAACTACAGCCAGGGCGGCCTCGTGAACAGTTAGATAGTATGTGTCATCTGCCATCAGCTGTTGTGCGGGATAATTTCGGAGTATAAACGAAATAGCTCGAAGCGTCCCACCCCTTGTGGCTCCTTTTTGAATGCCTGGAATCTGAATCCGTCTTACCCGGTGATAGATGATTGGATGTTTACTGGTTTGGGGTGTGTTTGTAGGGGTGTCGGGTCTTTGGTGTGCATTTCTGCTGGAAATTTTCAACGTTTTTGGGACCACCGTTCGGATAAATTTTTACGTAATACCAAGTCAAAGTCGATCAAGGCACAGTAAACTAAGAACTAAGTATCTTCGCGCGGCAAAGTCAATCTATTTACGTGATCAGCGTCAGAAGCAGCGTGAATATGAGAGTCGATAGGCAGTTGAGCGGGAATATCAGATCTTCGCGTATATGGAAAAAGCACAGATACGACACGAACGGCCACATCATGTAGTAGTATTTGAGCGACTGGATATATGTTGTTCGCAGATGGGCGAAAAGGTCCTGCCGTTCCCAAATGCAGTTATATAAGATGAACAAGAACTGAAAGATGAGCCCACCAAATGTTTGGTCGTACACAAATCTCATAAGTTTGGTGTCCACCTGAGACACCAGAAATTTGATCCATAAAGTGGTAGCTGCTCCGTTGAAAATTCCGTAGACGTAGAATTTGATATGCTTAGATATGCTGATTGTGCGCTGGTAAAACTGGTTCAACGACTGTGCCAGACATGACGTTTGTGCTCCCAGAAGAGCCCCGGCTAATAGCGGATGGTACTCGTTGATGTGATCGTAGTAGAGGTAAATTAGGTACAGCAGAAACACCTGGAGGACGATCACGTAGCTGAAACGCTCGCGTATAGGGTCGTATTTCTCATACTCAGATGCCGCCAGTCTCTTCTCTTCTTTGTGGTAGGGCAGCACTTCTTCGGGCATTGACGTTATCGTGTCTTTTTTCAAAAAATACAATTCCTGTTGCACCGCCGCAAACGAGCGCGTACCAAAATATTTTCCTGGAGCTCGCTCGTTCAGTTCGTAAAATCAGATCATTTTGCGCTATAAAAAGCTTCGTTTTGGAACCATTTTTCTCAATGTACGACGTGATAGTGGTTGGTGCCGGAGTGGTCGGGCCATGCATTGCCACAGTGATGGCTAGGCAAGGCCGCAAGGTTCTGATTGCCGAGCGGGAATGGACAAAGCCAAACAGGATTATCGGAGAGCTGTTGCAACCGGCAGGCCTGAAAGCACTCAAGCAGCTGGGTATGGTCGGTGCGATCAACAATATAGATGCAATCCAGGTCGATGGGTACTATGTCTCGTACTACGGCCGCCATGTGCAGATCACGTACCCCGACAAGAGCGTCCTTGCTGAGATCGACACCGAGCCCGTGCCCGGGGCTTTGAAGCTTGGAAATGAGGACAAGCTGGAGACAGACAGCACTTTGAACATGTCTGAATGGGACCGCACGCCCACAGTCCGCGGAGTCGCCTTCCACCATGGGGACTTCCTCATGAACCTACGGGGTCTGTGCTTGGCAGAGCCGAACGTGACCAAACTGGAGGGCAACGTCACGGAGCTTATCCGCGAAGACGGCAGGGTCGTAGGTGTGAAGGTTGCCGGCAAAGGAGAGTACCGCGCGAAGCTGGTGATATGTTGCGACGGCATCTACTCGAAATTCAGAAAGGAGCTCTACCAGGACAAGCAGCCGGAAATCGAGTCGTATTTCGTGGGTTTGGACCTCGAAGACGCCGAGCTGCCTCTCAAAAATCACGGGCATGTGATACTCGGCAAGCATGCCCCCATTCTGATGTACCAAGTCAGTCCCCGTCACACGCGGATCCTGTGTTCGTACCGAAGCTCCCAGTTACCAAAGCAAAAGGAGGTTCTTGAGTACCTGAGATCGCAGGTGCTTGTGTCCTTGCCTGAAAAGCTGAAACCATCGTTCGAGAAGGCTTTGGGCGCCGAGCAGAACGTGTACAGAAGCATGCCAAATCAGTATTTGACTGCCAAACCAAACACGGTTCCTGGCCTGATCTACGTCGGGGATTCGCTCAACATGAGGCACCCGCTCACGGGCGGGGGCATGACCGTTGGCCTGAACGACGCGGTTCTGCTGTGCAAGCTGCTGGCAGACGTTCCAAGCGACGATTTCCTGGACGAGGGCGTCATGCTAGAAAAAATGCTCACCTTCCATGGCGAACGCAAGCCGCTGGATGCGGTCCTCAACACCCTTTCTATTGCGCTCTACACCTTATTTGCAGCGGAGTCGAGGTACCTCGAGCTTCTGCAACGCGGCTGCTTTGCGTATTTCGAGCTTGGAGGCAAGTGTATCTCGGAGCCTGTTGGGCTCTTATCCGGCATGCTGCAGTCGCCTGGTATGCTGTTCTACCATTTCTTCAGGGTTGCATTCTACAGCTGCTACCTCAACTTCTGTGACAGAGGCCTTTTGCAAAGTCCGATTGCTCTCTGGGAGAATATCTGCACCCTGTCTATTGCCGCGTGCGTGCTACTGCCCTATCTGATTAAAGAATTAATGTAGATGCTAGAATATAGATGAGACCCATAAAGATGTTGGACCGCAGCGGCGCAACCCTCTGCAGGCGCCAGACGGCTGCTAATTGCATTTTAAAGCGGAAGCGTGCGTCACTTTTATTAGCACACGAACCTGCCATAGCTTATTTTGTGCAATCTCGGAGTACATAAATGGCAGGGTCTGCCCAAGATCAGCAAAAACTAACCTACCGAAAATGGCTTGCTCCTGTTGCCCAAAAAACTCCGACTGTGCTACCGAGTGTGCTTGCGATAAGTGCAAGAACGGCCAGTCTGCTGACAGCTCGTGCTCCTGTCGCTTGTGCTCGTGCAAAGAGAACTGCAAATGCACCGATTGCAAGGTGTGCCAGGCAAAACACTAGGCGTGGGCGCGATGTTACGTATGATAGCTGAATTTATGGCTTTCTATTTCATTACCTACGGACTTGCTACTCCGTAGTCGTAGACGAGATTTCGGATAGCATCCGGGCTTTGCGCATGCGCTATTTTCGCCGGACTACGTAAGCTGCGCACACGGCTAATAAAAATCAATTGCCTACGATAAGCTTGGATACCCGGATATCCGATCATGCATTTTCGTCGTATAAATCATGCAATTGTAATAAGGAATGCAAAACCGGCCGGAGGCTGTGCTACTCGAAAATTATTTTATTTAGCGGAGACCCTAAATTACCTCGAATAAAATGCCTTGTTCGTGTTCATCTACTAAGGACTGTGTCTGCGAAGCAGGATGCTCGTGTTCTCACTGCCAAGACAAGAAGCCAGAAGCTGTGTGCTCCTGCGGAAAGTGCGCTTGCAAGGACGACTGCAAGTGCACTGACTGCAAGACCTGCGAGGAGAAGAAGTGAACGGTTTGCCCTTGAAAAAAGGATATGCTAGTGTTGACCTTTGCTGGTGCTATGTATATAGATACTGTGAATATGGCTAAGCATTATCGCTCATTCCGCTGTAGCGACTTTGTAGCATTGCCCCAGACGCAATTCTAACGAGATTTTCCCCGTCCTGGCTGTTTAGTCGCGACGATTTATGGAATTCAATGGCAACAAACTTTTCTGCAAATGAGCGAACAAGTTGTCTATTCCTCGTCCTTGCTGTTTGGAAAGCCGCCTCAAGAGGCCATGGAGGCACTCAAGCTGCGCCATGCGCAGTCGAAAACCATCAACCACGAGCTGGCAGAATGGTTTACCGCGTACGGCCGGCTCCGGCTCCAGTATGTTGACCAGCTCAAGGCCCTACTGAAGAAGGGAGACGGTCTGCTGACGAGCCTTGATAACCCAAAACTGCATAATGCGACGGTCGATTCGCTTGGGCTTGCCTCGCCAATGTGGACAGGAGTTTTGAATATAGTGCACAAAGAAGCCGAGCTGCTAGACTCCAGCACCCGGAAGATGGGAAGGGACATGATCGCGCCGTTGAAAGTGTTTGGCCGCCACAACGACTCGAATTTGATTGAAATGGATGATCTGGTGGTCCTCGCTTCGTCGATTTCGCAGAAAGAGGCCCATGGCGACGCAGATGCCCTTAGAACCGAGTGGAGCGAGAGAGCGCCCTACTTTTTTGAGGTGTTCGAACGCTACGATTACAATCGGCTCGTGCTACTAAAGGACGTATTCCTCAAATACCAGACCGACGTCAGCGACGTTCTGGAGACTTTCAAAAAGCTAAACGAAACGGCACTAGAGCACACTCTGAGTTTCAATCCGCCGGACGAAATCCAGCGTTTTTCGGAGGCCGTCTCGGCCAAAACGCTGCCAATTGAGCTGACCAAAGAGGCTCCTCCAACGAAAAAGGCCCAGGACAACGGTTTCACCGCGACTCCGAAACCGTCGCACCGCAAATCCCGGATCCTCAGCCTCGCCAGCTCCAAGGCCGAGCACTCATCCCCAACCAAATCGAGACATCCGGCCGCTCCGTCCCCGTCTCCAGAGAAGAAACCGAAGGAAAAGCACGGTCTGCGGCTGAAATTCGGGACGATCATGCGTGCAAGCAGAAAGAAGAAGAGCGACGCTCACAACCTCAGCAGCACCGCCATCGCAGAAAGCGAGGACTCGTCCGTGGTTAGTGGCCCTGTACCCTCCACCGAACGCAGCGAGCCAAGCGTAAGCGAGAGAGCCACTCCTCGGGCTTCGACTCCGCCGGCCCAGCAGCCTTTGGCGGAAAAGGTGCGGGAAAACGTTCCCGAGATTATCCACGAGACTGCCCCTGCCTCCTCCACGCTGGCCAATGGCTACCCGGCCATGCAGCCTACGAAGCGATCCAACTCGACCGCCAGCGAGCTCACCAACAGCTCCTCCATCCAGCCGTCCTATAGAGGCTCCGCCAGCTCTCTGGCCTTTGCTTCTGCGGGAACAGTTCCTACCACGGCGCCGGAACCCGTCCAGAAGGCCGTTCCTGTGGCTGCCTCTGTGCCTGAGGCCGCTACTGAGTCGAGCTCCGAAGCAGCAGCTCCGCCAGTGCCTTCCGCCAGGAAACACACGTCAACGGACGTGGGTCTCGGCCCGAGACAGCCACACGGCTCCGCGCCTGCTCCTCCACAGCAGCGCAGAGTCAGCACTCTTGGCAGCTCGCTGGAGCCGGCGCCGATCGCTGCGACTGCGACAGGGTCGACGATGTTGTCCAGAACTAACACCGGCACCGGTGGCCTGTCCAGCGGCCAGATTCACCACCCTAACCTCACTCAGCCCGGCTTAAACGCATCGATCGTAGAGATCTACAACGCCTCCTTCAAAGACGGCCAGGTCACCGGGTCCAACGTGATTGGCGAGATTGCCTTCAGCTACCTGCTGGATAAGAGCGTCCAGAAAATTCCGTCCAAAGTCGAGCTCCAGGTGTCTTCGTCCGGAGCATTGCCAAGCTTTATTACGAACCCGATGTTCATCCAGCAAGACCAGCAGCAGCCCAACCATTTCACGATCGTGGATCCGTCGCAGATCCATCTTCGCACAGTTGGAGGACTCAAGTACATGCTGAATGGCTCCAAGCCGCCGATCGTGGTGCATCCAATCTGGAAGCACGAACAAAGCCAGTCGACAGTAATCATCTCGGTCAAGCCGGCCGACGAGCTGCTGCCACTGCTGGAGTCCGGCTCCATCGAGCTCGCCAACCTCATGGTGTCGGTGTCGATCACCGGGGCACAAGCGGCCTCTGCTGCTTCCAAGCCGTCCGGGTCGTTCAATAGAGAGAAAAATAGAGTCACGTGGAACCTGACGTCGACTCCGTTCGTGTTCTCGGCGTCGCACCAGGAAGAACGGCTTATTGCGCGGTTCATGACCAACGGCGTCGCCAAAGAGGCCGACGCCGGGATCCAGCTGCGGTTCACCATCAACAGCGAGGCGGGAGCAGACCTGGTCTCGAGACTGAACACCGACATCGGCATCAAAGCGCTCGCCGACACCGCGGAGGACCCATTCAGCTCCACAGAACACATCCAGGAGGACTGGGGCCCCGTGACGACGCTCCAGACGGTCATCGCCGGCAGCTACTCGGGACACGCCTAGCTGCTTTGTGGTGCAAGGATGTGTAGGTTGTGTGATTTGACACGGAGAACGACGTATTTTTTCTATTCTGTAGTCGGTCGTGCACGCTCGCACCCTTAGGTACATAACAGCTCACATTATTTAGATTTCTTTTCTATTCCATCAGATATAATCGTTGTGATCTCCTCATTCACCCGCCATGAGTAAGCACGCCAAGTCCCAGAGCACCTACGCTTTCGAAAACACGAGCACCAGCGTTGCTGCGTCGCAAATGAGGAACTCCCTCAACAAAATGATCGACGCCGTGGAAGATCCCGAGGTCAGGGCCAAGTTCGAGGTCGAGATGGATTCGTTTTTTTCCCTCTTTAGGCGCTACCTTACCGACAAGGCCTCAGGCACGACCCTGGACTGGAACCAGATCCGTTCCCCTACTCCTGACGAGGTTGTTGCCTACTCGAGCTTACAAAACGCGGACAATAGCAACCTTTCGAAATTGGCCGTGCTGAAGCTGAACGGAGGGTTGGGTACCTCAATGGGCTGTGTGGGTCCGAAGTCTGTCATTGAGGTGAGAGACGGCCAATCGTTCTTGGATCTGTCTGTTCGCCAGATCGAGCATCTGAACACAACCTACGACGCAGACGTGCCATTGCTGCTCATGAACTCGTTCAATACCAACGACGACACCCAGATCATTGTCAGAAAGTACCAGGGCCACCGTATCCGGATCCGAACCTTCAACCAGTCCAGATATCCTAGAGTGTTCAAAGACTCTCTTTTGCCCGTTCCGCAATCCTTCGACGACGATTTGGACGCCTGGTACCCGCCAGGACACGGAGACATGTTCGAGTCGCTTGTCTCCTCTGGCGAGCTGGACGTCCTGCTGGAGCAAGGCAAGGAGATCCTGTTCGTTTCCAATGGCGACAACCTCGGTGCCACCGTTGACACCAAGATTTTGAACCACATGGTCGAAACGGGAGCCGAGTACATCATGGAGCTGACAGACAAAACTAGAGCCGACGTCAAGGGCGGCACTCTGATCAACTACAACGGACAGGTCAGATTGCTTGAGATTGCTCAGGTTCCTAAAGACCACGTCGAGGACTTCAAGTCCATCAAGAAGTTCACAAACTTCAATACTAACAACCTGTGGATCAACTTGCGTGCTATCAAGCGTCTGGTGGAAGCCAACGCCCTGGAAATGGAGATCATTCCAAACAGCAAGTCTATCAGCGTCGGAAACTCAGAGACGCAGGTGTTGCAATTAGAGACTGCTGTGGGTGCTGCCATCAGACACTTCAAAGGTGCTCATGGCGTGGTTGTTCCAAGATCCAGGTTCTTGCCAGTCAAGACCTGTTCCGACCTGATGCTTGTCAAGAGTGATCTGTTTAACTTGCAGCACGGTGCCTTGAAGCTGGATAGTGCCAGATTTGGTGGCGCTCCGCTGATCAAGCTGGGATCGCACTTCAAGAAGGTTTCCAACTTCCAGCAACGTATCCCTCACATGCCAAGAATTCTTGAGCTCGACCATCTGACTGTCACTGGTAACGTTTACTTTGGCAGAGGTGTCCAGCTTAAGGGTACTGTTATCATTGTCTGCTCCGATGGTCAAAGAATCGACATTCCTAACGGCTCCATTCTGGAAAACGTCGTCGTCACCGGCAATTTGACCCTTTTGGAACACTAGTAAAAACTAAAGAAATCAAAATGATGTTTATCTACTTGCGTCACCGTAGTTGCGTTCAAACTGCCGCATTTCCTTTCCGAACCTCCGTTTACGTTTTCTCTCCAATACCTTCTCACGCTGCTTGCCCTTCATGTTCTGGAATCTTGCAACTTGGACCAGCTTCCGTTTGTCGCTGCGCTTCACAAACTCCTTTCCTGTCTTCTTTTTGTAGTCTTTTATCACCTCACGCTCCAAATCTTTATTCTTGAGCGCATCCAAACGTGATTTCGTGCTCTTCGCAATGTAATCCAGGTCCTGCAACTCTTTTTCGCTCAGTTTGTTGCGCTTCTTCGGATCTTTAAGAACACTTTGCACTTGCTCCAGCTCCTTTTGTCGATACTCGTCCAAAAACTTGTAATTTCGCCGAACCTCGCTCTCGTTCACTTTTCCAAATGCAGAGTCGAATCGTATGTCATGGTATTTTGTCTTTGCGTACTTTGTGCCATCAAGTAGTCCGGGAATTTCTCGCACTTTCGAAACCGGCTTTTTCGCAGACGTCTCGCTGGGAGCGTGCTTATTCTTCTTCTTTTTCTGTGTATGGCTTTTTGGTGTTGGCTCTTCGAAAAACCCGCCATCCGAGTCGGGTTCTGATTCCGAGTTTTTATCTTCTTCTTCGTCTAGTTTCTTCTGAGCAGCAGACAAAGCTCCAAACGACAGCGACAACAAGGAGTCATTAGAAGCCTCGCTCGAGTACGCATCTTCGTCCTCGCTGTCCAGATCATGGCGCGAAAACTGAGGCCTTCTAGACATAATACACTTTTTATTATCTAATTTTTTGAAAAAATATTTTAGTCTACAATACAAGGCTGTGAAACCTATTGTTACATTACTTATTCAGAGAATAGTACTTATATATGCCCCGTTCGGTGAACTCGCCGGGGAACGCCAACTCATCGTTCTGGAAGAGACCTTTGGAGCAGTTGATTTTCCGTGAGGCGTATTTTAGAAAGGCCGGACGCTCAATCTTTTGCATAATCTTCCTACCTGTGTTAATGTCAAAATACACCAGGTTATTATTGAAGTTCAAAGATTGACCATTTAGCTCCTTCTTCAGCTGCTCCTGGTTAAGCTTGAATACCCAAGCTCGTCTGCCTTTTCCATTATCGTTGTAGGTTTTCCAGATCTCAAGGACACCGTTATCGTAGACCCTGAGTTTACCTGTGGTATCGTCAAGCAAGTCAACCACTTTGTAATCCACCTCGATGGCCTGTAATGTTGGACAGCACGTGAGCAACTGGTTGTTGTCCAGAGACCATCTGGTGATATTTTTGTTTCCTGTGAGATCAATAAATTTGAGATTGTGCAAGCTTGACAACACTAGTAGCAAATCATCAATAGAGAGTTGCGAATGAGCGATCACGAGACTCTCGAGCGCTGGAAATCTTTCGGCAATAAGCATCAGATGCTTGGGCTCGACGTCGATGCCGGCCAAATTAAGGTAACGGAGATTTGAAGCGTACATGTTTTCAAGCAAAAAGGTTAGTGTGTTTGTGTTGAATGGAGATGCAATGTTTGTGTCGACTTGCAAATTGAGCCAGAGCAGAGAATCGTCGTTCACTGCTGGATGTTTGGTGAGAAACTCGATCAGGTGTCGAGCTGCTCCAAGACGTGAGCAACGTGCAATGGACAAATGGGTGAGCCGTGCGGAGTCCTGAAGACTGTCGTTAAGAGTCTGGATGGTGACCTGTGTGTGGCTGAGATCAAGCCGTTCCAACGCGGTGAGGTTGCGTAGAATTCTGGCAAATGCTTCGTTCGTGAGATCCGTACATTCGTGGAAAGAGAGGTTTTTGACGTTAGAGTTGGGGAATATGTGCAAGTTCTCAAAGCTTTGAGAGAATCCGATACCACTTGAGCCGCAAAAATCAACGGCCTCCAGTTTAGGCAGTTTGTTGAAAAGGTGGTCAACTACCACACTGTCGATGTCGCCCTCGATGCTCTCACTGGCAAGAAACTCTGTAAGGTTTGGGGTGAGCTCCAGACACTGGAGGATGGTTTTGTGTGTAACCATCTGGATCTCTTGCATCATCTGGCCTGTCCTTCCCAGGCCAACTGACGTGAACTCCGAGAAATCCAGAAATTTTACGTAGCTCCCGAGAAGATTGTTCTTTTGCAAATTCTTGAGGAATCGGTCGAAAAAAGTGGATCTGGTAAAATTAGCGTATCTGAACACATACTTGAGACTGAGCAGATAGAATGCGCTGTTTACCAAGCTGACAGACCGACAAAGATCCTTAGTATTAGCATTCAAAGAGTAAATTTTGTCGGTGTCGTTATAATAAACATATCCAATTATTTTGTCCAGTAGTTCATACGGAAGAGGAGAAAGGGCATCGAGGTGGTCCAGCTTCTGCTGCTGGGCCAAGAAGAACTCGTTAGGGGTATTGGTAGACTCAGGAATACCGCCAAAAATAAGCTCTTGGGCGGAATTGAGTTCCAGTGTAGTCATAAGAAGGGGAAAGTTTTTTTCGAGGGGTTCGAGCCCTAATTATATGCAAGGTTGCGGTTACACAATGAAGAGCTATTGATTACCTGCACTTCTTGAAAGGACAGTCCCCGATCTACGAGTCCGGCAATAACAGCCAGCGCGTGCCCTGATGGTGGTGTTGGCAACGATATTTGTGCTCGACGAACGGTGGGCTTTTGGGCCGATATATCACGGATGTTGCACAGCCTTGGCGCCGTTGGATTAGCACAGAGAGCAATTTTTTTTAGACGGGAAAAAAAAACGGTCCTTCCTCGTCTTGACAGGACATCCGTGCACCGCAAAGCGCACTCCCCCGAGCCCCACCAGGCTTAGTGGTTGCCGGCAAGCCACAGCAGATGCGGTTTCAAGTTGTCTGTGCAGTACTTGCTGATAGCCTCCTTCGATTTGCGGTCGTGCGGGAAGTGTTTGTCCAGGTATGAGCAGCGCACCTCGGAGTAGCAGATATAATCCACCATTATTCTCCATAGAGTGGCCTCAAGGTCGTTGCCAAAGTTTTCGTTCTCGCCAAACATACGGATCCGGTCACCGTTCTCCTTGACAATGAAGCCGTCGTTGATGAGCTCGATCGGCAGCAGTCTTGGAAAATTGACTTTGAAGAAGAGCGCAGACTTTCTTTCTGGAGCGTCGTTGAGGTACTTTTTGAACTCCTGGTTGGTGATTTTGTCCGGGTTTGTCTCGTACTTCTCTTTGAAGGAGTTCAGCGAGTAAAAGTCGACGGTTGGGTCGAATTGGAGCATTCCTACTCCGCGGAACTCGCCGTTATACCAGAACCCGTTGGCTTCTGTGGCTGTTCTCGTCTGGTAATATGGCAGTTTGAGCGCAGTCGCAGCAGCAGCAAACGTCTCTTTTTCTCCCGAGGCGCTTGACTGGATAAGCAGCGGGTAGAAATAGCCCTCTCCGTACAGATTATAGTACAGAGCGAGCAGCATAGTTTTCCAATGGGTCTTTTTATTGATCATCAGCTCGCCGCTGTCATTGGAGACGTCGGGAATAGCTCCGCGACGGTCGTGCAGCGGGTAAACGCTCTCTGCTTTGGACGAGCTGACGTATTTTGATTCTGGCAACTCGATCACCGAGTCCCGGACCAAAGTGTTGTCCACAGAGATACCGGCCGCAAGGTACCAGAACGGAGACGTTTTTCTTTTCCAGAAGTCTGGCCACAGAACCAGGCCGTGTGAATTGAATGGCTCAGAAGTGAAAATCGACTCGTCCAGAGACTTGATGAGCAGGGTCTCGCTCTCCAGGAGCAGCACGTTCTGGTAGTTGGACGTCAGCAGAGCCAATGACCTGTACATGTTGGAATTGATGTCGAAATCTGAGAAGAACAACTCTTCCTCCTCGGGCGTCTTGATCCCCAGCTGTTCGGTCATCACCACGCATTTTGCGTTCAGCTGCGGGAGATAAATGTCGCAGATCTCGCGGTCTTGCAAATAGTCCGACATCCGTGGAAGCATCACTTCAACAGGCAGAGACCCACCCATGCGTCTGAACATTCTCGTGCACAGCAACGCCAGCCACGAAAGATCGCCGCCGCCTAGAATGATCACACCGTTGCCCCTGTACCGCATCACCTCGTCGTACTCCGGCAGAAGCTTGACAAAGTTGTGGTGTGCGTTCTTCATGCTCGACACAAACTCGTGCGAAAAGCTGCCAATCGCAGAAAGCCTCCTGGAGGTGGGAATGATGTCCTCGCTGTGGCCAGACTCGTCGTACTCAAAGGGATCCAGCTTCACAGGCGGCTTGTTCTGCTCGATGAGCTTGAAAATCTCTCTGAACTTGTTGGTCTTGGCCAGCTCGCGGTCCAAAAGCTCCTGCTGTGGATCCACGTTCGGAGTAGATTTTTTATTTTGCGATAAGTTGTTCAGCCATGAGGTGTAATTAGAGGGAATTATCTTTTGTTGGATCTGGGGAGAGGTGGAGGTGAATAGAAAGAGGAAAAGCGACACGACGCCGGCCGCCAAGAGCAGCACCCGTGCCGGATAGCGATAGTAGTACGCTAGCGCACGGGTCTTGAAGTACCGGTAGTTCTTATTGAAAGAGCCCATACTTCCACCTGCCAAATAAAAACGCGATTTTTTCGAGCGAGGTGCAGTGCGCTCGAAATTTGTGTGGGATTATGTAAGCCGTCGTGCCGTTTAGGGTCCTCCAGATCTCATGAAAGGGTTACCCGGCCTTCGACATCTGTGGCTCCCGTGCGGTGGCAGCGTGGGCTTGCACGGCGTGCAGCGCAAAATGCGGGATAGGCACAAAGGAGTGAATTTTTCCAGGCGCTGCTGTCCGCGGGCCCGTTGCCCGTTTTATGCATCCCGCGCTATCCCGCAGCTCTGATAACTAATACGCCCTGTCGCTATCGTACAAAAGACCTGGATAAGCTCCTTCGCGTGGAACTGGATGCTCGTGGAAACGCTGAATGGATTAAAGGCTTCAGGAAGGCCTGTGCTGGTCCACATGTGGCGCAAATACGTGCTTGTGCCATTCGGGACGCTGCTGATGATGCTGCTTTTGTATGGCATCAACGAGATAATCAAGAGGACCACAATCAATTTCCCAGCATCTGTGTGTCTGATGCTGCTTATGTATGGCGGGCTCAGCTTAAACTCCTGGCTTTTTGGCGAGCATCGCACGGATGTCTTTCTGAAATACATTGAGATTCCATGTGGATTTGCACTTCGATGGATGAATTTGTACTTCACGCCTCCCTTTGTGACGCTGGTTCTGTCAGATAAGGTGAATGTGGCGGAGGCGTTCACCATCATGGCGGTGTTTGTTGTGGGCTACATCTTCACGTTTGGGTTCATGGCCTACTTTACGTGGGGGTTGCAACTTTTGCTAGGCACGTACAAGGATCACGTGGAAGCGGACGAAAAGGACGAAGAGTGCCGGATTTCGGAGTCAAACCACAACAACAGCGAACAGTCTTCGAGTACCGACAAGGAGGAGGTTGCGTGGGAGGTCAAAGTGCGGGACTTTGTGCTTGAGTGGATCGACTTTTTCGTGTACGGTCTCGTGTTTGTTGCCGGCCTCCCCGTCTACTTTGTTACGGGCTACGAGATGCCTGTGCAGCTGGCCGCTGCGGTGCTCCTATTCCGGGCGTGCTTGCTCATCCCTGCCAAGCTTCGCCGCGTCCTACATCCGATTTTGATCAGTTTTTCTCTTTGTTTGCTGGTTTACTACATTCTTTCGCTGATCAAGGGCCAGAACTATTTTACTTGCATCAGACATTACAAAACGGGACGGACCTACCTGACGCTCTTCGACAGCGAGGCGTACCGCGAGTGGCCGGGCGCAGGCGATTTCCTTATCTCGCTGATGGATATCTCCATTGTGTCTCTTTCTCTGTCAATGTACAAATATCGAGGAGACCTGAAACGACATTTTGCCTCGGTGCTTCCTCCAATCGTCGTGTGCGCATTTATGTCATTTTTCATATACCCGCCGCTGTGCTATCACCTGGGCATCTCCTCGGCCCGAGCGCTGGGCTTTACGGGCCGGTCCGTGACGATGGCACTCGGCATACCCCTGGTGACGGCCTTGGGAGGATCCACACAGCTCATGGCGGTGACCACGATCATCAGCGGCATATTGGGGGTGCTGGTGGGCGATTTGATTCTTTTCAAAGTGTTCCGCGTGCGCAAACACGACTTTGTGAGCCGCGGTGTGTCGTTTGGTTTGAATTGTGGAGCCGTGTCCACGTACTACCTCACGGTGGTAGACCCGCGAGCAGGAGCGATGAGCGCATTGAGTTTTACCTTTTACGGAACTCTCATGATCGTTCTGAGTGCGATCCACCCATTGGTCAGAATCGTGCAGAAGCTTGTTGGGTGGTGACTATGACGTTGGTGGGGCACCCCCAAGCCCCATAGCGGATTGCGAGGCGTCCCCGTCGGGGTGCACCATTTGTGCGCTGCTAATCTATGTAAATTTAGTCTGACCCGCGTCCGTTTCTCCATCCACTTCTCGCGCAGTTCTATTGTC
The DNA here is from genome assembly GCF_019207285.1 of Ogataea haglerorum. Taxonomy (NCBI): domain Eukaryota; kingdom Fungi; phylum Ascomycota; class Pichiomycetes; order Pichiales; family Pichiaceae; genus Ogataea; species Ogataea haglerorum. Next base: position 157,864 of record NW_025065158.1, read on the forward strand.
CGCGAGGGGGTGACGTGTCGTGGGGAAATACTATTCGAATTCCGTATTATTTAAGCTTTCTTTTTCTGCGCCCCTAATTGGTCACGCACACGAAATTACCCAATCTATTGTTTCCCCAGAATTTTACCAAGGTTTGGCGGGGGTGCAGGTGACGCATTCGAAACCGTCCATGTCAAATTATAAAAGCTGCCACCGGCCCTGGTGTGCGCCCGTGCGCAATTTCCCCATGTCTTGCGATCGAAAGAATCCCTGGAACATCATCAAGAACCCGGTCAACGGCAGAACAAGAATCTCCCAGGCCTGCGACAGATGCCGCAGCCGCAAAATCAAGTGCTCAGGCAAATCCGAAGACTCGCCTCGCTGCACCAATTGCAAGCGCGACGGCTTCCAGTGCGTCGTCAGCGACAAGCTCACCAGAAACAGCTTCCCCAAAGGCTACACCAAAAACCTGGAAAAGAAGCTGCTGGAAGTCGAGCTCGACAGAAACAAGCTGATGCTCGAGTTGCGCGAACTTAGGAAAAAAAGCGGGGACGAACAGCTGACCGCGAATATGCACCCCTGCCGGGCGTCCCGGCCAGAGACCCCCCTGCTGGTCGATGCCTCCGGCGTCCTGGTCATCGACCAGAACCTTGTCTCGCCGCTGCAGAAGTACGTCGACCAGCTCCAGCTCAACATTTTCAATGGCTATGAGAAACAGCCCTCCGCAGCTTCCGACTCAGAAACCAAAATGCTGGCCAACTACCACATGAATCTCAACCGGTATCTGAACCTCGTGCTGTACAAGCTTGTTTTCCCGCTGCTGGCAGACAAGGCCGAGCACAGTGTCGACCACCTGATCTGGCTCTTTTTCAACGATCTCAACAAGCTCATTCCGGTGCTCGACTTTGAGCTTTTCTACAACGACTATCTCACCTTTATCAACAAGTACACCCCGGAAAGCTCGACGTACATCGAGAACGGCGAGAAAAAGAAGAAATACCACGAGTTTTCGCCGAAAGAACAGGACTTTCTCGTGAAGCTCATCCTCGTGCTCAAGTTCGCGCTACCTACGCCTCGCACCGTGGGCCAGTCCTCGATCCTCAACAAGCAGTCGCTCAACCAGTTCGAGGAGGCCATCAAGCTGATCAACACGAAGAACCTCGCGCTCCTGTTCCGCAACATCAACTTTGTCATGGACCCTTCGCTCGACAAGTTCGAGGTGGCCCTGCTGATGCTCTACTACCTGCTCAAGTTCGAAAACTTCCACATCAAGAAGGACGAGCGGCCGCCTATCTCTTTCCTCAGGGACGTTCTCAACGTGTGCGTCTCGCTGTGCCGCCTGCTCTCGCTCAACAGAGACGCCGAGCACGTGCGCTTCAAGCCGGAGCTGGCCGAGACGCAGAAAATCCACAGACTCAAGCTCTACTGGAGCCTGCACTCTTTGGCCCGGCTTTTTGAAATCTACTTCAACTTCAAGCTCGACCTGTTAGAGCACCAGCCACAGTCTCTGGAGAGCGTGCGTCTAGCCGCGAAGGACCTCGACATCACCATAAAATTCGTTGACTTGCTGGATCTGGTGCCCCACAATTTCATGGAGCTGGGCGACCACGAAATGCTCCAGTTCGACGCCCAGCTCGAGACCTGGAACACGCTCGACCAAATGGCTACAAAAGAGAACGCTTTTGCCGTCAACAAGCTGAAAACGTACTACAACTACTTCAAGCTGCATATTTGCCTGAGAACAGACAGTCCCGAGCTTGCTGCGCTCTGTGCCAGCGTGGTGCAGCTTGCCGGCGAGCTTGTCGAAGGCGATCTCAAAAAGCTTGCCCTCAACAGCTTCAACTTCCACCTCACCACCCTGCTGGCCCTCGTCAACGTGGCCAAGCTCGACAATCGCCCTGCCGAGTACACCTCGCTTTGTACACTATACTCGCAACTGGTGTCTGAGATGCACTGTGACCCAGTTATTATCCAGCTTGTCAAACATATCACCAATTCCACAGGCTCCGACGACCTGTACTCCTTCAACTACCACCTCGCTCCTTCCTCGCTGTTCAGACGCAAGGACACGGACCTGTTCGATCTCTCTGCCTTCGAAACGCCCTCCGAATACCGCTCCATTGCTCCTTCGACGGATCCGGACGTCGACAGGTCTGCGAAGCGCGCCAAGCGCACCACGTCGGGCTCGCCGCCTTCGCCGTCCTCGAGCGTCTTTTCGTCTGCGTCGAGGGCCTCTTCCACCTCCTCCAACAGGCTGTCTGTCGGCTCGGCCGACGCTCCGTCCTGTCTATTCCCGTCTGCTTCAGCCCCTCTGCAGAAGGACGACTTGCTCGCAAAAAAGGAGCGCAGCGCTCTCTACGAGACTTTTAGCCAGTCGGTCACGGGAAACCTCAACAACGGGCTGAGGAAGCTGCGCCACGAGGGCCGCAGCCGGTCAAAATCGGTTGTCGAAAGGTCCAAGAGCCACTACGATTTTGTCAAGCCGGAGTCGCTCATGCTGAATGACTTCAAGTTCGAGCTCAACGACCAGCTCCTCGAAACAGAGCAAATGGACAATGCCCCTACAGACGCCCTTGAGCAGTTCAGCAATCTCGAGGCTAACTTTGGGAGCTTCGATATGCTCGCCACTGTGGACAGAAAAAGGTCTGCCTCGTTTAGGGACGACGACGACCTCACGAAACTCAAGGAGAAGGTTCTCAACATGAAGTATGCAACCACATAATATTCAATGACGATATATTCTATTTTCTTTTGAAGTCGAACTCACAGCATCACCATCTCGTTCTTCTCGTCTCGGGCGCTTCTTTTGAGGTCCCATTTGCTCTTGGCAATGACAATCTTGCGCAACATAAGATGAATCAAGAACGAGACCGAGCCCACGAAACGGAATAGCGCAAACCCGAAAACGCTCCATAAAATCACCGCCAGATACTTGTTGTTCTTGATCGAGTCTGGCTTGTAGATCTGCGTAATCGTCATCACCAGAATCACGTTCATGATCGTCCACAAAAGCACGACTCGCGAACGCACGTCTCTGAAGTAGTCCTCCGAGCTTATCTTTGGTTTCACAGCCCCTCCGTCTCTCATCTTGACCGGGGTCTTTCTTCTTTCCTTCAGCTGGTACAGATTCTCCGTGTACATTGAATCGATGTCTCTCTGGTCGCCCACAATCTCCAGCTTGATCACCTCTTGGCCCTCCTCATTGGTCACAATCGTGGCAGATCCCAAGCTTGAAATAGGCTGGTTCTCTCCCTTCGTACCCCACGTGACGTCATGAGTGTTGCAAAAAGCGTAGATCTGCAGAAGACAGGTATATGCTGGCAGCAGGAAGAAGTACTGGATGGACGACGAGAGAATGTGCCATGGGTCCAAATACAGAATCGACATGAGCACGTACAGACCGTACGTGGAAGCCAAACTGACGCACATGGACGCAAAGGTGAGCCCTCCTGCTTTTCCAGCATTGTGTTCTTGCACCAACAGCACCATGAAGTAGAACCCGGAGATGATGGCGTAAGCACCGCACAGAGTGAGCAGGATCACCGCTGTCAAAAATAGTTTTGGAGCTCCCTGCGGTCTGTTGCCCATGGAGATCACCAGCATGCTTAATAGTGTGCACAAACACAGGTAATTCATGATTTCAAACAGCACCTTTCCGCCAGTTCCAACGAGATTGATGAGCGAGCCCGCAAGGTAGTAGAACGTCAGGTAAAAGTTGGAGATGGAGAAGAATGTGAACACAAGCGTGAAGAATTGGTAGATGAATTCGATGTGCAAGAAAAGCTTTCTTACGATCGAGTGGTCTGTCCTCCAGATCTGAAGAAACTTGCTTTGCGAATAAACGGCTGCAAAGAATGCGCCGTTCAGCCATCTCCGTCTCTGCGAGATAAATTCAGGTAACGCCTCAGGAACATCTGTTTCTCCCTGGGCACTCTTAACGTACTTGAGGACCCATTTGGCGTCTTTCTTGGAGACGAGCTCCCAGGCAAGAATTCTGTCCTCAGCAAGATACATGTTGGCAGAGAATATTCCAGCGTCTGCTGCGCCGTCGGTGTTCTCTCCCTTGAAGTAGGCATTTAGTGGACCAGTGCCGTCTTCGTGATTCTTCAGAGCGGCATACCTGTAGGCAGAGAGGGCACCTGGCAAGACGGAGATGTACCCAAACACGGACTCGCATGGCTTGTCGAGAATGTTTGACATCTTGTACTCAAAGTTTTGCGAAGCAACCAGTGGATTGGCCAGTTTTCTCCACAACTTACCTTTCATAGCAACAATTTCTCCAGCTGCACCCGCGACGTTGGAATCATAGTCGAACGCCTTCCATAGGTTGTAAACGGCGCTGTCGCAAGGACGGGTACCGACATCAAGGAGAACACACACCTTCGGCTCCAAAATAGGGCAAACGGCGTTGAACAGCCATCTATGGGAGTTGATCTTTTTTGCGTTCTTTTCTTTCAAACAGAAAACCAGCTGCACAGGACAGATTCCTTTCTCGATGCCGCTGAACTTCAAATCCTCGTCAATGGACAATTGAGCAGTGTACTCAAATAAATGGGCCTGGACCTCCTTCTGATTGACAAGAGATTTGGCAATTCCCTCTTGGTAAATACCAATTGCAGAAAGAACCTGCAAGACACCAGGAGAAATCTTGTTACGCCCGTCAGCAACAATCACAACAACAACTTTCTTCCAGGAGTCCTTGCCCCAAGTTTTGCTGTTTTGTCTTCTGGAAAGATAGGCTATGTTTCTGAACACCGCATGCAAAGTTCTTGTCAGAGCAACCTCGTCCTCGTTATACATTGTAATGCAGACAACAATTTCTGTCTCTCTTCCCATGTCGCATGTTCTCAAACTGAAACCTTCTTCAGCAAAATCATCCGGGCCCGTAGTAACAGCCGAGTATTTCATGTAATCAAACTCATCTTCTCCCTTGACCGGCAAGAAGTTGTACAGCGTGGATGGAATTGGGTTATCGAGTACCAAATTACCATTTTTCGATTTGAAGGTCTTCTGGGTGGTTCTGTAGTTGTTTCTTCTTGGCTGGAAATCCTTCGGAAGCTCATCGAAAAGCTTTCCATCAAGACTAGTGGTGAAATTGTACTCTTCGTCGATAGTCTGGGATCCGAGAGTATCACGATCAAAAAGAGACGGATTGGTATCTTGCTTGGCCAAGTCGGCCATGGCCATGTCCAGAGTAGATTGAGACGACTGAGAAGATTCTCTGGATGAGTCCAGCCTAGGAATAGACGACTTAAATGGGCTGGCATTGGCGGCTGTGTAGGCAGAAGCGGAGAATATAGGCCGTGGGGTGTCTAGAGTTCGGTCGCTGCGCAAAGACTTGGTGAAATCGTCAGTCTTAGCACTGAAAACGTCGTCATCGTCATCAGAATTAGTCCTCACAAAAGCTGGTTTGGATCTGGTCGGAGACTCGCTGGTGGTGTAGGCTGCTCTCGGAGTAGCTCCTGTTTTTTCAGCAGCCATGATGAACTTGTTTGCTGTACTATTGCTAAACAGCTCAGAGTCACTGCTTTTAAACGAAATTGCTGGCGAGTACTTCAAAGCGGCCTTCGAAGGAGATTCTTGATGGTTAGCCAATGGAGATTGCAACTTACGCTTTCTCGGGGATGAGACCGGGGTATAAATGCTTTCCGGCTTTCTTGGAGACTCCGGAAAGTCTTCAAAAGGGCTTTCATTGAGATTGTTTGGCATCCCTAGCAAAGACCAAAAGAACTTGCGATGAAGATGGGAATCTGAATTTGTCTCTGAAAAATCAAATGTTGTAGTGTTTTCAACTTTCCGTAATAGGAAGCTTTATATTTTTCGAGGCTCACCATAAACATGATTATGTCAGCGGAGACAGCGCAGCTTATCGTCCGCATGTGGTAAATTGAACGCGTTGACATGCAGAATCCGAAACATCTTGAGCACCTGCTGAAAATTTATGCCAATCGAAATTAGACTCCAGTGCAACAGCCTGTATCACTCCCATCCCTTTGATGCCCTAAAAGGGTAAAATTGGTGATGCTCAGAAAATATACGACATGGAGACTTCACAGTATATATTTGTGGCAAGCCCTGCTTCCAGGGTAAATGCTGCTGCTTGTGTGTCTGAGTTTCTTCCTGCGTACTTGTCTGTCCGCCACCACCATCACCACCACTGTTGCCTCTGCAGATGCACAGGATTTGGTTTTTAGTGCAAATGCGGGTGTGCTCCAGGTGTTCTTGAACGATTTTGCATCTCGCTTCGACGATTATACCTCGTATATGAACTCTGTCGGGATACCTTTCCCAGGGTCTCTGGTGCAATTTTATATGAACTTCGAGCAGGCCAGTACCAACCAGGCCGCAGCCACCTCGATGTTGGTGAGCGACTTCCCAATGTCTGAATTCAAGACATACATTTCTGTCTTCCCATGGTACAGCTCGCTTCTCTCTGCTGGCGGTGATTCGACAATCTATTTGACGGAAGATGTGGTTTCCAAAACTGTTGCCGTATACGAGGAGTCTAATCGGTTTGATCTGAAGGTGGTCTCGTCCACTGCTGCGGCTTCGTCTTCGGCAGCGTCCAGCAAGTCTAGCCCTTCTTTTTCCAGCTCCTCTTCTTCTTCCAGCTCCTCTTCTTCCAGCTCCTCTCTGTTGGCAAGCTCCACAGGCGGCGCTGCCAGGCTGGTTGTGCCCGGTTTCGGACTTATTCTGCTGGGAATAACAATATGATATTATTTTTTCAGGATTCTATCGAGCTTGTAAAGCAAGTATTTAAAATCCTCGTCTTTTAATTTTCCCAAGATGTAGCTGTAAAGCTCTTTTTCACTGAGCGCGCAAAAATCCACAGTCGCCACCTTCGTCGACGTGCTAAGGTCACCGATATCCATGCTTGTGCTGTTGAAGTTCAGCGACGGGTCCTTTGTGAGGTCATCGTCCTGGAACGAGGTGTAGTGGATAGAATTGAGGAAATCTAGGTTTGGGGTGGGCTCGATCGCAGGGATCTCTGGAATCTGGCTGGCAGACTCTGCCACACCCTGTTGCTCTGCAGGCTGCGACCAGCTGTTTACCATCCCACCTCTGATAACGTCGTCGCTTTTCCTGTCTTTTCTCTCTACCTGTGAGCTCTGGGAGAATGCCATTTGGCTGCCGAAATCGATCTGCGATTGCATTTGCGACTGAATCTGGCTGCCCAAAAAACGTGCTTTTTCTTGCTGCTGGGTTGGAATGCCATGAGAGTCAAGCACCTGGATGCACTTGCTGAACTCGTCGTGTGACGCAAACCCCAGCTGGAGCTTCTTACAATATCTTGCATTAGGATAGTATTTTAATGCAATTGAGGGATATTTTGCATATGCTTTGACCATCTGGTGCTCATCAAACACGAGCCGTTCCAAAACCTCTGCCTTCCACATGATCTTGATCAGCAGGTCATCTCCCGGCTCCTGTGTCTTCTTGCTGCCGCTTTTCTGGCCCACGTTGAGCGACAGGTCGGAACGATAAGGAAAGTGAATCCAGTGGTTTTGGTCGCTTATATACGAAAACTTGCGGAAGGAAATTGAGGTGTACAGGGAGCCCATATCGAGTGAAAAAAGGATAAGTGTTTTTCTTCCCTGTATCCCCCTTATGTTTTCCCAATTTGGCACACCTGGAACCGGCCTTATCTAAAAAAACAAACATATATATGCCCCAGTCTCTGACAAAATGGATAACGAAAATGACCATTTGCTGGGGCCTTTTGACAAATCCAGGATCGGAAGTTCAGAACATGTGGACGAAGAAAACCCCCTGACACAGCAGCTGGCTCCCGAACTTGTTCTCCAGCAACACATGCTAGACGAGATGAATTATCTCCAAGAGATGGAAGACACTCCGCATGGCCGCCATCTGGGCGTTTTCTCCATGACCATGATGATCCTACAGCGTATAATTGGGTCTGGTATCTTTGCCGTGCCTGCTCTGATCTACCGCGATGTTGGAGGGTCGCCTGCGCTGTTCTTTCTTGTGTGGGTCATCGGTGGCTATATGAGCTTCGCTGGACTGTACTGTTTCCTGGAGCTAGGACGGGTGATTCCGCGCAGCGGCGGAATGAAGGTGTTTCTGGAATACATTTACTACAAACCGCGGATGTTCATGAGTGTGCTCTACAACACGTATTCTGTCGCGTTCGGCTTCACTATTACCAATGCAATTATATTCGGCGAGTACACGCTGTATGCGCTTGGCTGGGACAACGTGGACGGAATGGCCCCAAAATACGTTGGCTGCGCGTACGTCGTCGCGGTATCTGTCGTGATCGGGTTCTCGACGAATCTGGGGGTCAGGATGTCAAATTTCACGGGAGCTTTGAAACTGGTGCTTTTAGCAATCATGTCGCTGACGGGGCTTTACGTGCTTTTGCTTCCTTCCAGCATCACGGGGGTAACGAACAACCTCCATTGGGACGGGTTCTTCTCCGTGAAGCGCTCGTTCTCGTCCAGCTCGTTCATTAGCGCCTTGCTCAAAGCCATATTCTCGTTCGGAGGCTGGCACACAGCTCACATCGTCACCAACGAAATCAAGGACCCCGTGCGAACCTTGTCCATAGCTGGGCCTCTTGCGCTTCTCATAGTCAACCTGTCGTACCTCCTGGTCAATCTCAGCTATCTGGTTGTGATTCCGGACGCGGAACTGAACGGTTCCGGTGAACTGGTGGGCAGTCTGCTTTACGAAAAACTATTTGGCTACACCCTTGGCCGCCAGTGTCTCACCCTGACGGTAGCCATTTCCTCCGCGGGAAACATCCTCACGGTGATGTTCCACATCTCCAGAATGAACCAGGAGATCTTCCGCGAGGGGTTCTTGCCCTTTAGCAGGTTTTTCGCATCGAACTGGCCCTGCGGCGCGCCCCTGCGTGCCTTGCTGTTCCCCTTGGCCATATCATGCTTCTTCCTTCTCATACCAACCCCAGACAACGTCTATGACTACATCATCAACCTCGAGAGCTATCCATTGCAGCTCTTTGTCGGACTCACCGTCGCTGGTATATTTGTGCTAAAATATAGAGTTCCTGGCTACCACACAAGCAACCGGCTTCTTGTCGTGCACGCGTCCGCCACAATTGCACTCTCACTGTTTCTGTTTGTGGCTCCGCTCAACCCCTTCAGACAAGCAGACTTCAAGGGGTTCCCGAACTACGCGTACACTTCGCTCAGCATCCTGCTACTGTGCGTGCTTTACTGGGCGTATACATTTGTGTGGGCCCCAAGATGGGGGCGGTACACGCTCTACCCGGTCCAGGACACGCTGAGCGACGGCCTGGTGGTGAAACAGTGGGAAAAGAAACAGCAAGAATAAAATAATTACTTCTTATATGCCTGCTTGGCGAGGTTGACCAGATCGTCGAACTCGCCCGTATCCTGACACATTTTCCGGAAGTCGGATTTTTTGTTGGTGATGAGCTTGTAAGGATGGTCGTACTCCTTGACCTTGCCGTGGTCTAGCAAGAGAATTTTGTCGTAGTCGATGATGGTCTTGAGTCTGTGCGCGATCGTGAGAACAGTGCTGGTGGAGAACTCCTCTCTGATGGTGGCCTGGATCTTGGCGTCCGACTCGTAGTCGATCGACGCCGTGGCCTCGTCCAGCATCAGGATCTTTGGCATTTTCAGGATCGAACGGGCGAGACACAGCAGCTGCCGCTCTCCCTGCGACAGGTTGCTGCCCCCCTCGGAGACGGTCGAGTCCAAGTCCAAGAACTTGTTCACGTTGTCTCCACGGGCCCGGGCGGTCTCGTCTGCGACAGCGGCGCCGTTGCCGTCCACGATTCTCTGGTAGTCGTCGACCGAAATGAGGTTGACACGGCGAAGAGCCTCGAACATCTGGAGATCGCCGTACTCGCCGAAAATGTCCAGGTTCGACCGGATTGTGCCCGAAAACAGGGTAGGGTCCTGCGGGATGATGGTGAGGCCCTTCCGCAGCGACTTGAGACCGATTTTCGAGATGTCGAGGCCGTCAATCTTGATGCTGCCGCTTTCGAGGTCCACAAACCGGAAGAAGCTCGTGATGATGGTGGATTTTCCAGCACCCGTGCGGCCCACCACCCCGATCTTCTCGCCCGCGTTCACGTGGAACGACACGCTGTCGATCACGCGCGGTAGCTCCGGGCTGTACCTGATGCATATGTCCTGAACGTCGATCACGCCGTTCGACGGCCACGAGTTGACTGGGTCCTGCGGCAGGTATTCCGGCGGCTCCTGAGGAGTCTGTTCAATGTACTCTTGCACTCTCTCGACAGAGTTCATGCTGATCTCCACGTAGGCGTACATTCTGACCACCCAGACGGCTGTGTATCTAAAGGACACGGCGAACGAGAGCGAGATACCAGCCAGACCGGCATCGATCTTGTCTGAGTACGCCACGGCAAAGGCTGCCGCGAAGAAGATGAGGAAGGCGCCAATCATGTCGGACCTGTACGCCAGCCACCTGTTGTTGACCCAGACATACCAGAACGGACGGTTGTTGAGGTCTATCTTCTCAAAGTTCTGTGTTAGGAACCGTCTTTCGTCTCCGTAGGCTCTGATCGTGGTCATGCCAACAAGCGTCTCGGAGAAGTGCTGGTGAATAGGCGACTTGGTGATCGACTCGTACCGTTTCAGGTCTCTCGAAAGCTCCAGGTAGAGAGCGCCCACGGCGTAATAGACCAGCAATATCAGCACGCCGGCCACCAAGAAGGCCGGCGTGACGGCACAAACCACAACGAGCGTCGACAGGCACGAAATCAGCTGCGTGACAAACTCTTCGGCATAGAGCGCGAGCTCCTGGTCGATCGCCTCGATGTCCTTGGAGAACCTGTTCATGATACGGCCGATTGGGGTCTGGTCGAAGAAACGCAGTTTTGCATGCAGTAGCTTGTCCAACAAATCCTTGAAGATCTTTCTCGACACGTTGAGACCGCCCATGAACGTCAGAAACACGCGGCTAGACCCTAGCGTCGCGAACGCCAGACCAATCAGGCTATAGATGGTAATATAATACATGGTGCCGCGCTCCTCCACTGCCAGTCCGAACGGCTGCAAAACATAGTTCACGAGCGGCCTGTGCCAGTTGATGCTGTCGAATGAAGGGAAGATAAGCAGACTCATGTCATTGGCGTGGGATAATGCAGCAATGCCGCGCCTGTCTTCCACAGCCGACCAGCGTCTCAGCCAGTACGACTGGTACACGTTGACGGACTGAGAGCCAATGAACAGGATAGCTATCATGATCCACAGGGCCACATTGCCAAAGTACCTGAAGTAAGCGTAGTAGATCTCAGCTTTGACAGAGCCGTCGGACTTGGTCTCGTCCTCGATGAGTTTCGACTTCTTGCGCTGGTCTGGTTGCTGCGTCTTCTTCGCAAGCCCTTCAGCAATGGCCTCGCTCGAAATCTGTGACTTGTTATCCAGCGCTGCCAAATTGGCGGTCGATGCCGATCGCGACTGCATGACGCTCTTGACCACTTCCTCGTTCAGCAGACCCTCCTGCATCAGCTCGTCCACGCTTCCTTGCGCCTTGATGCGGCCATTGTCCATCATGACCACCAAGTCGGCCTCCTTGACCGTGAGAGAGACGTTGTGCGACACAAGAATGCAGGTTCTGCCCTTCATCAGCTCTCCGTTGATACAGTTCTCGTAAATGTGCACCGCTGTGTGAGAGTCAACAGCCGACAAACAGTCGTCCAGCAGAAGGTACGAGGCAGACGAGTACAGCGCTCTGGCCAGCGACACCCGCTGCTTCTGTCCGCCCGACAACGTGATGCCCTTTTCGCCGATTTCGGTCTCGTCGCCGGCCTCCAGAATGCTGAGGTCTCTCGTGAGTCCACAGGCATGGATAACGGCTTCGTATCTCTCTTGGTTGAACGGCGACGCAAAAATGATGTTCTCCTTCACCGTGGCGTTCAGCAGCCACGCCGTCTGCGAGCAGTAGGCCACAGACTCCGTCAGACCAGTCACAGGGTTCGGCGTGAGGTCGTCTCGAGGAATGGCGCCCGGTAGAAAAACATTACCCTTGTCAAGGTCCATCTCTCCAAGAAGAGCGAGCAGTAGCGAGCTTTTACCAGAACCAGTTGGTCCAACCACCACATTCAGCTTGCCGACCTTGAAGTCCACATTGAGGTCCCTGAGCGCAAACTCAGCCTTGCTGTTCTTGCTCCAGTAGAAGGTGGCATTCTCGAAACCAATGAGAGGCGAGTTTGGACCTCTAGGAGCTGACAGTTGCTGGTATTTTGTAGTTTCGGGCTCGTTCAGAAATTCTTCCACCCTGTCCAGAGAAACCTTGCATTGCATAGCCATGGACAACATGTCAGCCAGTGCGTCCACAGGACCTCTCAGTAACGTGAACAACGCAAGCGCCGTGAACGCGATCGGTGACGTCAGAGCGTTCCCCTGGATAACAGTGTAGACAAAGAAGGTGATCAGCGTGACGACAGTAGGCACCACGAGCCAAAGAAAAATCAAGAGCGCCCAAGCGATAGATCTACCAACCAAATGACTGAGTTCCTCCTCTCTGATCTTCATGATGGTGTCCGCAAATTTGTCCTCCCAGGCAAAGTATTTGATGATTCTGATGTTCTGAAAGGTCTCATTTGTCTTCTGGATTCGCCTGTCGGTCACCATAAGCATCTGCTGCTGGTACTGGCTGATCTTTTGCACTAGCATGTAATTAATAGGCAGGATGCCTATGAGCGTAGATGATCCTATAAGGGAGGGCCAGCCAAGAAGCTTGTACAACAGGTAGATAGCAACAGCAGCCATCACAAACGAGTTAGGAAAATAGTGAAGGTAGCCACCGATCTCAGACACTTTGAAGGCGTCCACAGACATCAAGTTGATAATACCACCCAGTTCCTTATTCGAAGACTCGTCTTCTTTCTTGGGCTTGGCCGACTTATCGTTCTCTTCTTCGGTGGTCTTCTCTTTGTCTGTCGAGCCGAGCCGTCTTCTCAGAGCCTTAGAATAAATTTCGCCAATCAAAATCGACCGCATACGCGTACAGATTCTTCTGCCCAAGAACAAACCTCTTCCCGAAAATGAGCACGCAATAACCCCAGACCCAAACATGATGAGCACATAGAACCACGCCATGCTCCTGGATTTGGTATGCGGAGATTCGATGTACTCCAAGATTTTTTTGAGACACAGAGTGGGCACAAAAGTCAAAATCGCATCGAAAGAGGTGCACAGTGTTTGCAACGCTAGTTCTTTTTTAAATTGCAGGAAAAGGCGGAGGGTGAATCTAGCAGAACTTTTCAGTTTGTGGAATCTGACCAGCACATCGTGAGAGTAATCGTCGTAACGCAGCCCCCAAACTTCGTCCATGGTGATTGGTTTCCAGTATGAAGAGAACACCATTTTGTCGAGATAGCCATACGTTATGATGTCTATCAAGGACGAGGTCGTCTCTGGAGAAGGCGTCACACCTTCCTCCTCGTACACGATTGCGGGTTTATCTGACAGTCTCTCAAGACCGTTCGTGAGGCACAGGAGCGTATTAATGACAAATTGGGCAACGTAAAACCAGTACCCATACGACCCAGACACGTGGTGTAAGAGTGCTGAGCGGAATAGCATTGCCGAATTAAACCATTGTAGATTGTAGAGGGCAGCACAATGGTACCAGAGGTCCACTATGTTTGCGGAAAAACCCTTCGAGACATTCAGAAGTCTAGCAGAGGTTATTACCGTCAAATAGAACCACAACGAAAAATTAATGTATTTCACAAGCGGGAAACGAGACTCTGAAAAGTCCTCAAGACGGGACAATGCGAGAAATGCAAGAACGGTTTGTGATACCAGGAGAACCTCTTCAAAAGCAACCTTCAATTTCTCCGCGGTGTCGCGGTAAACTATGCGGACGACACCAATGGGCTTGCCATCATCCTTGATAGGTTTGAGCAATGCTATGTCGAAATGCCTCTGAGAGATGTCGGTGGTCCCGGACTCGGTCGAGGAGGTATACAATGCACGGCCATTCTGCAGCAATGGTTGTTGTTCCGCGTCTAGTTTCGAATATGGCTCTGCTTTTCGTGAAGCAAGGAAGTTTCGCAGCAAATTGAAAGCCACTACCAGAGCGGACAAAGCCAACGGCACTGACACCCAGCTCTCCACCAACTGCCTTCCACACACGGTGAAGTCGTCTACTGCCCAATATGAGTCGCACGGAGTGCTATTTGACGACGCAAGACTCATTGAAAACAGTAAATCCAGCAGATATATAATAATTAGGGCACAATTTTTTCTTTATATAATGTGCACGCTCTTGTAATCTGACAGATAAGGTTGAAAATTTTAGTGAGCCTAGCCGTTCATAAGCGGCACCATAATTAGTCACTATTCACAGCCGGAGGAGCTGCCACCATCGCATCTGATAATTGCCTATAGAATGCACGTGATTAGAGAGAGATATATAAATATACAAAGCAAAAAAGACACAAGTCTACGTAAACGCGTGTCTGATGAATGAGATGTCTAAACGTGCTGAATGCTTTCACTCGTTTTCCTTGCCCTCTGAAGAGGCTTGAGCAGCAGCCTCCACAGCGGAGTCAATTGCAACCGTGACGTTGAGCTTTCTGTTCTTGTACTCCTTGTTTTCGAACTCCTTGAGTGCCTTCTGCTGGTCCTCCTCGGACTTGAATTTCACAAAGGCAATACCTTTGTTGTCGATTTGGACGTTTCTGGCCTTCAGCTTCAAGTAGAGGTTCTTTGGAAGCTCCCTTCTTGGAACACGGATCCAGACAGGCTCGTACTCGGCGAACAGCTCCTTCAAATCTTTACTTGTGACAGACTTGTCGAGGTTGCCCAGGAACAATGTGGTCTTAGAAGGAACACCCTCTGACAACTTCTTCTGCTTTTCCTCCTTGGATAAGACTGGCTTTCTGACCTTTTTCACAGGCGCAGACGACTCAGCAGAGGTGGCCTCGCTGCGAACAGCAGGAGATGCCTCTTTAGAATCGGTCTTGGCCTCGGACTCAGAGCCGGATGGCTTTGCTTCCGCCTTGGCCTTGGCCTTGCTCTTCTTCTTCGCCTTGCCGCTGGCGCTCGAAGCCGCAGACCTTTGCGCAGTCTTCTTTGGCTTTCTCTCCCTCTTAGGTGCAAGGCTTGGAGGAAGAGCAGCTCTGGCGTACACCTCTCTTTCTCCTACCGTCTTGCCGCCAATCAGCTCGATTGCCTTGGCAGCGTCTTCAGAGCTCTTGTAGACGATGAAACCGTGGCCCTTTTGAAGTTGGACGGTGGTCTGGTCTGTTTTCTTAGTGACAGTTCTGGTTGGAAGCTCCACTGACACAACCTCCAGTTCAGGAGTCAACGCTTTCAATTGATCTTCAGTGGTATCATATGGCAAGTTACCCACAAAAACCTTGTTTGGATCAGTCTCTTCGACTGGCGATGGAGATTGCTCGGTAACTTGCTGGGCTGATTCGACTTCGGAGGCAGACATATTCAACGTTTGAGGTTCACCAGGATTCTTTTTGCCGCAGTTGGGTTCCAGATAGGATTAAATTGGTGGTACAATCGGTGTCTTTTTCGGTCTTAATAGCAGAGGGTTTTCAAAATTTTTCGTCCGATGAGGGCAACACGACGGCAGACGGAGGCGAGAGACATTTTTCCAGAAACGAGACAGAAAGTGACAGGTTACCCGGCCACAGCTACTGGGTGTCTTTTACGGTTTTTTTTTTCTCTCGCTCTCGCAGCAATATGGGTCCGACGCGCCGATCGACCCCAACTGGCATCCACCAATGAAAACCATAAAAATTGAAATTTTTCGGTGTAGAGTGTTTTCTCTAGAGGTCAAAAAGTTTTGTAGAATATCCACTCGTGTTGATTTGCAATGTCCTTGCTTAGAAATTTCATAGACGCTCTGTCGCCAATCACCGCCTACGCAGAGGAGCCTGCCGAGGAGCCTGTTGAAGAAGTGGAAGAGGAGGCTTCCGAGGAACCACAGGAAGAAGAGGAAGCAGGCGGTGACGACGCCGAAGAAGAAGAGGACGACGAGGACGACGAGGACGAGGACGATGAGGAAGAGGAGGCCGGCGACCCAATGGACGCCCTCAGGAAACAATGTTCCGAAACCAAAGAATGCGCACATTATGTTCACCACTACCAGGAGTGTGTCGAGAGAGTGACTAAGGAGATGGAGGAGCCAGGATACGACGAAAAGGACTACAAAGAAGACTGCGTGGAGGAATTCTTCCACCTCCAGCACTGTATCAACGACTGCGTTGCTCCAAAGTTGTTCTACAAGTTGAAATAAGGGATAGAAGTGTATATGTCATCAAAATAGCAGGTATTCAGAGTGTAATAGAACAGACGCTTGCACATCATGCTATCGCTGCTACAGCCACAGTATTATCTGAAATGTTTGTTACTCTCCATTATTTATGCCTCGACTCTCTTTGGAGCGTTGGCAGCAGCAATGGCAGCAGCCTTGGCTCTCTTGGCCAGCTTAGCATTAGTCTTAGCACCCATCACACCTCCACCCCAGTGTCTTCTCTGGTCCTCGTACTTTTCAATGAAGTTAGCGTTGATGGTGGAAACGAGCTTGGCCAACGTAGCTTCGTCCTCTGGTCTAACGTCGACCAAAGCAGCAACAGCACTGGTCTTCTGGTGGACAAGGGTTCCCAATCTAGCCTTACCCTTGACAATAGCGTACGGAACACCCATCTTTCTGCACAGGGCAGGCAGGAAGACAACCAGCTCGATTGGATCGACATCGTTGGCAATCAACACCAATTTGGCCTTCTTGTTCTCGATCAAAGAAACAACGTGGTTCAAACCGTACTTGACAACAAATGGCTTGGAGGAAACGTCCTCCTTCTTCTTGCCCTCAGCAATGGCAGCAGCCTCCTTGGTAAGTCTCTCTTTCTTCTCGGCAGCAGTCTCTGGTCTGTACTTGTTCAGGAGCTTGAAAACCTCGGCAGCACTGTTTCTGTCCAAAGTGTTGGCGAACTGAGCAATAGCTGGAGGAACCTTCAATCTCATCGAGAGCACCTTCTTCTGTCTCTGCAGTCTGATGTATTGTGGCCACTTGACAAATCTGTTCAAGGCTCTCTTTGGCTGGATGTTCTGTCCAATACCAAAGTTTCTTGGAGTGGACTCAAGCAAAGGGTTCTTTGGACCAGTGCTCTTAGCAGCCTTGGTCGACAAAGGAGCTGGGGCGACCTTCTTTCCTTTTGGAGCCATGTTTAGTTGTTAAATTATCCAAGTAAAATTTTTGAAAAATTCACCCTCGTGCGACCCACGAAAAATTTCCTTACCTGCCTACATGCACGTGACTTGCACAGGAGGTTTTCCAGCCCTCTCTATTATATACGCTCCGGCATCTTCATCATCAGCACCACCAGCGACGTCCAGCCGGAGAAGTGCCGTGTCCGCTGTCCGACGCCTGTCTCCTCGTTGTACTGCTCCCACGTGTATCCTGTTTTCCGGTACTGCTCGTAGATATTCTCGATCAGGTTTTTCCGCAGAGACTCGTATATATCGCTCATCTGCGCGCGGATCTCTGGAGATGTTTCTGGCTGCGCGGCATAGTATTGCAGGCTCTCCAGCACCAGGTAGTTGATGTTGACCCAAACGTGGCCTCTCCAGTAGTCCTCGCCCTCATGGAAATAGGGATCGTTTTTAGACAGCGATCTGATCCCGTACGGCGACCACAGCTGCTCAGGGTCCCGTAGCTGCTCCAGAACGTGTTTCAGATGCTCTGACGACGCAGGAATCAGCCGGTGCACAAACGGCATGATGCTGACGTACCCGATGTGGCACTCGAATATGTCCTCGTCCTCCTCGTCCACGGTCACGTCGCAGTAGCTCCGGTCCTTACTGCTCCAATGCAGATCCTCCATGTTGGCGACGATGTTGTCGTATATCTCGCTGTAATGCTGTGCGTCCTCGTGTTTGTCGAGCAGAAACGCGATCCTGTACATCGACCTCGTCATTGCTCCCATCCAGGCCAGCAGGTCAACGTGCAGCTCTGCTATGTCTGGCGGTGATCTTGGGTAGTCGTCGATCCCGCTGGGCAGACAATGGTCCTTGGTGCGGCCCTTCCAGCGGAACACGTCGAGCGCAGAGTGGCACGTTCTGCCGAACAGTTTTGTCTCACCGCGCTGCGTCCTGCGGAACCAGTCGTAATGTTTCTGGAGCTGCGGATATATTTTATATGCGTAGCTCACGAGCAGCTCCGGATTTTCCAGGTGCATGTCGCCCAGCCGCAGGGCACCCGCAGCCGAGCCGGTGTCCACGCCGTACTTCTTGGTCTCCTGGGCCTGTTTCGCCAGGTCCAGCAGCTTCGTGAAGACCAGCATCAGAGTGGGCGGGTTCGCGATGTTGGGGTTCTGAACGGTAAACTCTGGTGGCACCTTGCTTCTGGCCTCGTCGCCCAGGATCTGCTCTCTGGCTATCCAGCCGTCCTCGTCGATCAGCGAAAACCAGCTCTGGACGATTTCGAGCGCCAGGTCCGAGTCATACTCCAGAACGGGCAACAGGTGGAAACCTTCGTCCCAGTAAAAACCCCGGGGAAAAAACGGTCTGCTCGGAACGGCAGTAAACAGCTCGTACGGTCCCTCCGACTTACCTGCGAGGCTGGCGTGGCTGAACTCAATATCGTCCACCACGGCATTGCGGTCCACCAGCTGGTCGCCGTAGAAGTAGCTAATTCCACCCAGCAGCTGCGAAAGCATCTCCTGTGCAAACTGGAAGTGCTTGGGCTTCGCGTACGGCGGAGCGAGCTGGAAGTTTTTGGCGAACTTAGAGTTGAAGTTCTCATTCATCTCGGTGATTTTGTCAGGAAGCTGTTCTGCAGTCAGCGGCTCGTTGTCTGCCAGATTGAAAATGATGTCAAACTGAAAGCTGCCTTGGAACGTTTTCTGCACAAAATGCATGTTTCCCTCGTAATTGTCGATATTCTTCATCTGAAACAGCTGTTCGGGCGGGATCCTGTCCTTCTTATCCAGCTTATCCTGCAACCTCTTGATGTTCTCGCCCAGAAGCGTCAGAAAAATGTCCTTTGCTCGCCAAACGTTGCCTGTAGGAACCACCAAGGACAGGTGTCTGGTTTTCGACGGATCGAGTCCCAGACCGCGATAGTCACCTTCACGGGCGTACTGGCTGGACGCGCCTTTCGTGACGTCCAGGTCAAACACCCCGCCAAGCCGCTCTGAGTACCCGACCAGCTTCACGTCGCCGTCGGTCACGTCGTCGGGGCCGGCATACGTCAGCTGTCCTTCTCCCTCGAGACCGGCGTAGAACACGACCGACGTTTTAGCGTCTTTTTTCTTGGGTTTTCCAGACACACGCAGCGCCCAGTTGCCGTCGTCTGTTTTCACAAAATCTGCCTCGAGCTTGAGACCGAACTGCGCGTCTTTGACCACCTCGTGACCCCCGATCCGCGGGTCGTACCTGGTCCACCCAAAAGTGTCCAATTGGTCGTCCTGGCGGCACTCGTGCCGCAGACCGCTAATTCCCTGGTAGCTGTCCACGTTGAACCACATCAGGCCCGTCAGCAGAGACTCAGGCAGCCGAGGCTTCACTCCGAGATACAGATTCGACCGGTACGCTCCCCAGAAAAGCGATCTGCTGTTTGCGCCGGCGTAGTCTGCCGCCAGGCTGCTGAATTCCTCGCTGCTGTTGCCCAAGATGCCATACTCGATGGCCAATGCCGAGCAGGCATAGAAAAAGGAGGCCAGTAATACTTTCCACAGCATGGGAAGAATATTTTTGAGAGAAAATAATATTAGTGCAGATACGCATGGCAGCGTAATAATTACATAAACCCGCCCAGTTTGCGCTTCTTGCGCTTTTTCTGCGACGAGGTGCCTTGCGTCAGAAGCGACGAGCGCAGCTGCGACGACACTGGCGCCTCTGGCTGCGAGCTTGGCGGAGACGCGATCTGGGAGCTAGCAGGGGACGACGCGTTGATCTGGGAGCTCCCTGGGGAACGCGACTGAGAGAGCCGCTGCGAGAGCCCGGCCAACTTCGCCGGCCGCGCTTTCAGCTTTTTCTTGCTGCTCTGCGACGTGCTGATCGCCGGTACCTGGCTCAGAGGCTCGGCGTGGCTGAAGCGGCTCGTGTCCTGTGGCTCGTGCGGCCGCCACTGGTCGAGCAGCGCGGCCAGCTCGACCGGCAGCTGCGACCGGATCGCCTCGATCCCGTGGTCGCCCTGGTCCTGCTTGTGCACCGTGAGGAGGCTGAGCCCGAGGTTCGTGCTGATGCGGTCCAGGCACGTGTCTCTTTTGCTCTGCAGGATGTCCCGCAACCGCGTTCCTCTGTTCTCGAACGGTCTCAGCAGGCGGAAAAGGGTTTCCGGCACCGTGTGCAGCCTGTCGATCTGGCCCACGTCGGAAAACACCCGCTCGGACGCGCAGTAGACGGCCCACCCGTTCTGCGCGACGAGCGACTCGAGGTTGCTCGGGACAGCGCCCGACGTCGGGACGATCGACGCAAGCGACAGATACGCGTCGTCGCTCTGGGCGAACCGGGCGACGAGCTGCGCAACGCTCTCCTCGGCGTCGTTCTGCTTCGCTGGCTCTGGATTCCGGCCCACGGCGGCTATCGCTGGAGGCTGGCTCGGCGGCGTCCGCTCCGGCACCTCTACCGGCCGGTCGGCGCGCTCCATGTGCGCTCGCGAGATCTCGAGATCTTTGGTGAGCTGCAGATACACGGGCGCGGCGCCGTAGTCCACGAAGACGATCGACTGCAGCGGCTCGGACGGGTGCGGCACGTAGAAGTAGGGGTCGCCCACGACGCGCGCCCTCTGGCGCTCAAACCCAAACGTCACTACGCAAACCAGCGGAGTGGCCTGCGAAATTATGTGGCACTCGAACCTGCCGTCGTAGCTCTGCACAGAAAGCTTGAGAGACAGATCCTGCTGGTCCAGATGGTGCGACCAGCCCAGCACAAGCTCGAAGCCGGACATGTCGACGACAGAAACCTCTCTCGTGGTCAGCAGAATGCAGTAGTCGTGCTGGCCGGCAGGAACAGCCAGGTCGAGCAGTCTGGTCCAGTAGTTTGCAACCACCTTGCAGTTCTGCGTCCCGGGCGACCACACATGCAGCGACGAACGCGACATCACGAGAAGCTCGTCGTTCCGGTGCGCGAACTGCAACTTCTTGAAGTTGGACAGTTCTGCCGGATCGTGGATCGAGGAGAGATAGAGCCGTTTGTAGTCGTTGAAGTTGCGGTCCAAGTCCCGTCTCACCAGCTTGAACAGCCCGAAATTGCCCTTCACATCCACCAGCGCAAGATAGGCCTCCATGCGCGGACACACGCACGCGTGCGCAAAAGCCTGGCCGGCCAGGCTTTTTTGCGGAATCTCAACGAGTCGGGCCACCCCGACGCTGAATTTGCTTTCCACACGCGCCTCAAATATGCACACGCTCACGCTCGTGCGCACGCCAAAGTAATGCGTCTCGGGAATCGTGAATATCTGCCTGATGCGGGAGCTGAACCGGACGGCCTTGGTCGACGACAGCGATGGAAGCCGGCCCGAGTCCAGGATGCTGACCGCGACGATATCCCCGTACGGCCCAGTCGCGCTGATCAGCAGGTCGGTGCTCGCCCTGGGCACGGTGTAGCGGAGCACCGCGAGCAGGTCTCCGTACGTTGGGTCGTAGATCTTGCGGTCGAGCGCAGCCAGAGACTCCTGGTGGCCCTTTTTGAGCACCTCCTTCGGCACAAAATAGGTGTCTGTGGACTGCTCGACGATTTCGGACGCGAGCTTGACGCTGCCTGCGCCGATGTCTGGTGACTTCTGTTTGAGCTGTGCAGGCACCAGACAGTGAAACGAGTCTTTGACGGGCCGCAGCTGGTTTCTTTTAGGCTCGCGCAGCCGCGGAAAATCAAACGAGTCCGTCGCTCGGTCGTACGTGCACGAGCCGTCCACCCCGTAGGTGAGGTGGGTGTTTTTCCCGGGCCACATGTATTATCAGGTATTTTTCAATTTTTTGATCTAAAAAAACTATGTGAGTTCGCGTACGCCTAGGCAATTATGGTGGTGTGCGGGTCGGACGGTGCTGCCACACAACAAGCCTACGATGGACCCCAAAAGTAAGACTGGCAAGTGCAGTGCTCGGGACGTTAGCGATTTCCAGCTCTGAGACAGCTGCTACCATTTTGGGCCGCTGGGTGCGCAATTAAGCAAGACAGCTGGCACGGCCCTCCAGCGGGGGAGCTACGTGCAACCACCCTACACCAGAGCTCAAACTGCCATATAGTATATTGCTCAGGCTTATTAAAATACGAATCACGCATCCATCGTTCTCACAACATAGTCCACCTTTTCTCCGGAAGCAGAGGCAGCCTCGAAAACCTGGGTCTCCATCCCGTGGAGCACGCACCGGTCGTTGACGAACTCCGGGTCGACCTCGTCCCAGGTCTTTCTGATACCTCCTGCAGGCGGAAATATCGCACACAGCACGTAGTACGCAGCTCCTCCAATGAAGATCCCGATGGGCAGCGCAAAAATATAGAGATGAATTGCCCCCAGCGAGATGTGTGTGTTCCCGCACGCGTGCAAGAACCCGGGAAAGACCGGTCCCCAGCTGATGAAGTACGCGACGTAGGCGCGCCAGTTGATCCCGTACGTGTAGTAGTAGATGCCGTCTTTTTTTCCGCTGTACAGGTCAGCGAGCTCGCAGCGGCCCTTTCTCACGAAAAAGTAGTCGCTGATCACAATCCCCAGGATCCCAGAAAGGAAGATCTGCTACGAGCTGAGGTACGTCGTGAACGAGAACGAGGTCTTGGTCAGGTTCCACGGAGTGATGGCGAAGGAAAGAACCATGACAATGATGGCCCCGCGTCGGATGTTGATGTACTTTGGACACAAAGCTGCCGTGTCGTTGCCGCCGGCAATGATGTTGGCAAACAGTTGGGTCACGGCCTGTGCGATGGAGAACCCTAGCGCAATGAAGAAGACGCTTTACCTGTTCTTCGCCGAGTAGCTGGTGGTCAGGAACGCTTCGAGGATCTTGGTCGGGTCCCAGATAATGCGGCCGAAGATCTTCTCCGATGTCGACGTGACGAGGATGCCGAGCAGCGACACGATGATCGATGCCATCGGCGCGGCTATCATCTGCGTGTACAGGGCGTCGTTTCTCTTGGCAGCGTTTCTGGTCAGGTCTGAGTTGTTCGCTGCGAACGTGACGGACTGGCCGGCCTGGGTGAACATCTGCCCCAGAAAAACCCACGCGTGGCTGTTTCCGGCGGCCACGTGAGTC
The DNA here is from genome assembly GCF_019207285.1 of Ogataea haglerorum. Taxonomy (NCBI): domain Eukaryota; kingdom Fungi; phylum Ascomycota; class Pichiomycetes; order Pichiales; family Pichiaceae; genus Ogataea; species Ogataea haglerorum. The sequence goes on from NW_025065158.1 coordinate 181,043, forward strand.
TTCTTGGTCATGATGGAGCCCACGCCGTGCGCCTCGAGGAGACACCAGATGAGGAAAATGAGCAGCAACACCAGCATCAGCGAGGTCTTCCAGACAACCACCTTGTTGTAGTTTTTGATGGGGACAAACGCCAAAAGCAGGGTGACCACCCAGCCGATCGCAAAGCCAACAAGCCGGCCGCCGGTGATGGAGTAGTCGCTCGAGAACGAGTTGTGGATCTGCGCCATCTTGGGCGTGAGCGCATACAGCATCACGTAGATGCAGTTGCCGGTGGTGATTCCCTGGACACCGCACCAGATGATGGTCATGGCGTTTCTGTTGAAGAACGGCCAGAACCCGCCATAGACGCCGAACGACGAGCGAACAATCACGGGAAACGGGATCTTGTACACCATGCCTGGTCTGCCAGACATCACCATGAAAAACGTGATCACAATTCTTCCCAGGATAACACAGAGCCACGTCTCCCACCACGAGAGCCCGAGAGAGATCCCCGTCAAGGCCACTGTCCACGACGTGACGGAGGCCTGTTCTGCAAACCAGAATAGCGAGTAGGTGACTTTGTTCCATGTCCGTTTCGAGGGAGGCGTTGGAAGCAGGTCGGCATTGCACAGAAAGGCCTCCTTGCCGGTCCCCACGCCGTCGACCTCCAGCTTAATCTTGGAGAGCCTCATTGATTTCAGCAACTTTGAGATGTATCGTGCGGCAGACTGGTGTTTGGACGCACATTATGTACCTCGAGCCAGGCCCTGAGCGATAAAAAAGCTTATCTTTCTGGCGGTGTCGGTGCGAAAAAACTGGTGCGAAAATCTGTGATTATCGGGACTCGAGCGAAAAAACAATAGCCTGCAGAATGCACGCTGTCGGCAAGGGCGCGATATGCCTTGGGAGCCCCGATCTGCCAGAAACAGCAGCCTCAACAGATTGGACGCTCTCACAACTCTCAACTCTCCAGATCAAGCTATGCTGCCCGAGAAGCAAGACGAAGCAGCAACAGAGACGTGCTCACCTGGCTGCTCCCGGATTGCTGCCTGGAAGTCTTTGAGACCCAAGATGTCGCCCCAAACAGAGCGCAAGCCGATCATCGGCGGCCTCGTGATGGCGATTTTCCTCGCCGCTCTCGACCAGACAGTCGTCACGGTTGCACTTTCCACCATATCCACCCAGTTCACCGACAATGCCAGTGCGGCCACCTGGGTGGGCACTGCGTTCACTCTGGCCCAGGCCTCGGTGATCCCTATCTGCGGCAAGACCGCCGAGTGCTGCGGAAGAAAGCCCGTCGTGCTGGTCGCCCTGGCCGTGTTCTGCCTGGGCTGTGTTCTGTGCGGCGCGTCCCAGTCGATGCTGATGCTCATAATCTCCAGAGCGATCCAGGGCCTCGGCGCCGGGTCTGTCAACTGCATGGTTTTTCTGATCATCACCGAGATCTCCACGCCCGAGCAGCAAGGCATGCTGCAAGGGCTGATCGGGGCCACCTGGGGCGTAGCTGCGGCATGCGGTCCCCTGATAGGCGGCGCGTTCACGGAGTACTCGAGCTGGCGATGGTGTTTTTTCATCAACGTGCCGTTCTGCTGTCTCGCGCTACTGATCTTCACGCTGTTCTACCACTGCTACCAGTTCGAGCACTTCGTGGATGGCGAGCGTTTTGACGCGATGGTGTCCAAGTCGTGCTACATCCGCGACCTGGTCATACGGATCTGCATAGACATCGGGCTGCACCAGAACGCTTCCTCGGACACAGAGCTCAGTCTTCTGGCGCTGTGCTGTTCCGTGGACGCGTCGCTTGCTCTCCATTTCCACTTCCCGCTGGCCATCGACTCGCAGTCGATCAGGAATGATATTCTAGAGAAAATACAGCAGCTGCGGCCGTACTCCGTCTACTGTCTCGTGAGCAGCTTCTGTCGCGTGCAGAGCGAGCAGCTCACAGACAGCGAGAGACACGCCGCGTACCTGCGTCTCCACTCCGCGGCCCGGACCTTGGAGCAAAACGTGCGCGTCTCGCCCGCCGATCCCAGCAGCAAGTCATACAGCGTCGTGCTTTATCTGGAGCTGCTGGTGCTGCAGGCCGAGATCTCGCAGCAGCTGGGCGACGCCGCCGCGCGGGACGGCTGCCTGCACAAAATCAGAGACGTCCGGGCCGGCTTCCGCGCCCAGATACCCCAGACCCTGCGACACACGCTGGACCATTTGGAAACGTAATCTTGTACATGCGTAATACACACTATTTGCTGGCGTCGTCAAACGACTCGAATCTGAGGTCCCAGCCGATCTGAGGACCGAGCTTAGGAAGCACCTCGGCAACGCTCTGGACGTCCTTGTCTCCTCTGCCAGAAACGTTGATGATCACGTGCTGGTCCTTGGACATTTTCCTGGCAGCCTGAACAGCACCGTAAATGGCATGCGACGACTCCAACGCAGGAATGATACCCTCGTACTGAGACAGCAACCTGAATCCCTCTAAAGCCTCAGCATTGGTGGCAGCTATGAACTCAACGCGACCGGTGTCCTTCCAAGCGGACAGCTCAGGGCCCACACCCGGGTAATCCAGACCCGCAGACACAGAGTGGGTGTCGTGGACCTGTCCATCAGTGTCCTGCAGAACGTACGTCTTCACTCCGTGGAAAACACCAGGCTTGCCGGCCGTCAGCGTGGCAGAGTGTCTGTCGGTGTCAAGGCCTTCGCCTCCGGCTTCCACACCAAGCAGCCGCACGCCAGTGTCTTTTTCGAACGGAGAAAACATACCGGTCGAGTTGGACCCTCCACCAACACAGGCAACAACCAGGTCCGGCAGCTTGCCGTCGTTCATCTTTTTGAATTGCTCTTTGGTCTCGTTTCCAATCACGCTCTGGAACGTTCTCACCAAAGTTGGGTACGGATGTGGGCCAATGGCAGAGCCAACAATGTAGTGCGTGTTCGATAGGTTGGTGACCCAGTATCTGAAGGCCTCGGTGGTGGCGTCCCTGAGCGTCTTCGTTCCGTTAGTGACGGCAACAACCTTGGCTCCCAAAATCCGCATCCGGAACACGTTCAGAGCCTGCCTTCTGACGTCCTCTGCTCCCATGAAAACAGTGCACTTGAGACCAAATTTGGCACATGCCGTGGCAGTGGCCACTCCGTGCTGACCGGCACCAGTCTCTGCAATGATCTCGCTCTTCCCCAAACGTCTGGCGATCAGGATTTGAGCTAGCGCGTTGTTTATCTTGTGCGAACCGGTGTGGTTCAGATCCTCTCTTTTCAGCCAGATCTGAGCTCCCCCCACATACTCGGTCAATCTATCAGCGCGATGAAGAGACGACGGACGCCCAATGTAGTCATACAACGAGCGGAACTCCTCCCAGAACTTTGGGTCTGCAATGGCGCTCTCAAAGCCATCCTCCAACTCTCTCAAGCAGGCCTGCAGAATCTCAGGCACGTACTGTCCTCCGTACTCGCCGAATCTTGGATTGTGGAGATGCTTCTCGTCGAAAGTGACGTCTGAGCCCAAATTGAGCTCCGCCTCGAACAATGACTCACCAACAACGTTCTCACCCTCGCCGGTTAAAATCGACCTGACATACTTCTCGGCAGTAGCAGCTCTCTCGCCCGCCGGGGACTCGTCCAGCAGCGAAACCAGCTTTGAACCAATCACAACACCATCCGAAGACGAGCCAACTTGAAGGAAGTGCTCTCTGGTGGAAACACCAAACCCAACAGCCAACGGAGCCTTGCCTCCAGTGATCTTGCGGACCCGGTCGACCAGAACTCCAACAGACGTGCTCACAGAGATGGAGGCGCCGGTGGTGCCCATACGAGAAACCACGTATATGAAGGAATCGGCAATGTCGCCGAGCAGCTTGAGTCTTTCGTCGGTAGTAGATGGAGCAACCAGCGGCACGTACGACATTCCCTCTTCTTTGCAGTATCCTCTAAATTTCAATGCTTCTTCTGGCGGCAAGTCGACAACAATAAATCCATTGGCGCCTGCCAGACGAGAGTCTCTGATCATCTCCTTCTCGCCGTATTGCAGAATAGGGTTGTAGTATCCCATGAGAACGAACGGAACGGTCACCCCAGAAGCTCTGGCCTTCTTCACCAGGTCCAGAACCATACGCACAGTCACGCCGTTGTGCAGAGCAACGTTGTTTGAGTGCTGAATCACTGGTCCGTCGGCCATTGGATCAGAAAACGGAACACCAAGCTCAATCACGTCCACACCACCAGCCTGCAGACTCTGTAAGATCGGGACCGTCTCCTCAACAGTGGGGTGTCCCGCGGTGACGAACGTCACCAGGGCTGTTCTCTTTTCAGACTTGGCCTTGATAAAAGCCTCTCTTAAAGCAGTTGCCATACTGTTATCTAGTGAAAAAAATCAGTCATCAGGGAATTCTTGAACCGGTGAAAAAAATGTTGAATCGTCCCGTCGATCGGCGTCTATTTCTTTTTGGGTGCTGGCTTCGCTTTCGAAGGCGGCCGTTTCGTGGCGCTATTCCTCGTCCCTGGTGAGCCTACGCTGCCCGAAGACAGCGGCCCACCCATCTCTACCGAGGAAACAAGCGGATTTTTCGAGGACTCCGTCCTGTTGAGAGATTGTTCGTTCAGATACTTGGTTTCGATCTTCACCTCATGGGGTTCAACCTTGATCTGATCCTCAGGATTGGCTCCCATTTTGAGCTTGGCGTACCTGACCACTGGCAGTAGCCTTTTGTATGCATTCTGATACGCATCCAGATTGCTCTTGAGCAAGTTGATCTGCGTCGCCACCTCGTGATAAAACACCGATGACGTGGTATCCTCATCCACAGAGGCCAGAAGCCTTATGTAGCGGGCCATTTCGTACCGCAAACCACTAATCTGAGATCGGAGATCTTGTATTTCCAAGATGATAGAATCGACGTCCAATTTGCCGTTCTCAAGGTCCTGAATCGCTATAGTCTCTGTCACTGGCGTGCTCGCTCCACTAGTTCCCGGAAGCGGCCCCGACGGTGTTAGATTGGCGGCAGGCGTGGGCATAGACATATCTTGCAAACACTAAATCGGTTATAGAAGTTTATCTAGTTGGGTGTATGATTACATAATCGGCGTCCTGGTAGCTATTTCCTGCGACGGATTGTGACCGTGTCGTTGTCCAGCGTCCACTCAACACTGTGCTCTTTGCACAATTCCTCCCACGACGTATTGAGAAAGCCCAAAAGCACTTCCTTTCTAAGCATAAAGTATGATCGACGCAGCGTGTCAACTTCCGTCTGTCTGAATGCTTTAAGTCTAAGATCCATTACCGACTTATAGCAAGCGTTCTTCGATAAGTAGCTATATTGGCGCGTCCAGAGATAAAAGTCTTTGATCATGAGGGCGTAAGTTGCAAAGAACGCGGCTTCGGGGACGCACGAAGCAGGCTTTCCAAAGTCCAGTGAGATGTCAAAGTTCTGCAGAAGTAACTCAAACACCGACTCGAACTCGCCGTTGTAGTGGGCCTTGTGTAGCGCTAGAATCAACAGAACCTGTTCTTTTTCAGTGCTGGACATAAGCTGGTTTTTTTTCTCGGCTTCCATTAGATGCACTATGCTGGGGACGTATGACTGATGATGGCCTATTGATGCAGAATAACGGATCGAACTCACAAACACGTCTTTTGCGAATTCTGTGTGCGGCTGGGAAAGAAGGCTTTCCCTCAGTTTGCGAAAGTCCATGAGAACTGAATCTGCTTTGGCGTTGGATCTGATGTTGGACTGGATTTTTGTCAAGAGATCTTTTCGAGCAGATTCGCTCTGCTGCAACCGGAGGTCCTCCCCTCGACTAATCAGGCCGAACTCTGCATTTTTTGAGCCTCTGATTTGATCCTGGTCCTTTAGGAACCTGTTTCGGCGCCTTTCAAGGGCGTGAGGGTCTTGCAGCACAGATTCGGCAGAATCTTTTTTCTCGTCGCTGCGATATTTCATTGATAAATAAATTATTTGACTAGATTTTTTAAATATATCGATTTATGAACGAGCTGAAGAGGCCTGCCGACGAGCACGTCAGAGACCCAAAACGGGCCAAGCTGGAAAACAGTGATTTATCTGAGCTTCAGAACATGAATTTTCTCCCAGAAATTGGTACCCAGCCAGTGAAATCCGACAGTAACGAACCTGAGATCACGAAAAATCCAAACGAACTAGACATCAACGCCACCACAGAAGGATCGAGCGACGAATCAGAAGATGAAAAGGAACTCTCTTCCAAAATCATAGCAATACCAGGAACAAACATAGTGCTGGATTCGGAGGAAGACATTCAAAAATGGATTGAAGAGCGACGTAAAAACTGGCCAACGAACAAAAGAATACAAGAAAAGAACAACTTGCAGACGAAGCAGGCGCAGGCGAATCCTAGTGGGCCACAGAACCGCCGTGTGTGCCGGTTTTGGCAGAACTCGCGCAATTGCAAAAATGGAGCAAAGTGCAGGTTTCTCCATGAATCGGGCCCTCAGAGGCCTCGACAACTCCCTAACCATAAAGTAAAACAAATCCAGGGATTGTCTGTGCAGATTCCGCAACGGTTCACTCCGCTAGTTCACAAAGGTCGCTCATTGCACAATCTGGTGGCAGAGAGAGAAATGCTCGATGAAAACGTTAGACTGTTGGGAATATTTAAGAAATTGATTGAAAACAACCTTATACAGGACTGGACGGAGCTGAAACAACGCCTCAATCTCGATAAGCTGGACTAGAAATTTAGCATATTTAATAACGGAGCACTATTAATTTTATTATACTCACATACCCCTAAAAGCGTTCTTACTTGCACGACGTCTTCCTTCATAATTCTGCCGCGTTTTGCCTCTATCTTCGTTATTTTCAATCCGCACTTTCTTCTTCTTCTGCGGCACAAAGCTGATCTCGGCCTCTCCACGAACGTTTTTGTGCACCCTGATTTGCTGTTTCTGTTCTCTTTCCTGTTCTCTTTCCCTATTGACGTCCTCAAGTCGCCTGCTAAACGACAAATTCCTGTGGTCCGTTTTTCCTGTCAGTTCAGCTGCAGCGTCCAAAGGTTTCATGGAAACAGTCTGCATTTTCTTTAAATATTCTTCTTTCTCCAGCTCCTCTCTCAGTCTCTGGTCATGCTTCCTTCTGATCTCCTGGCGTTTCTGTGCAAGAGCCTCGTCCTCGCTTTCGCTCTCACTTTCGCTCTCACTTTCACTGTCACTGTTTCCTCCCGGGTTCATTTTTTCCTCGTCAGACTCCTCAGCTGCAGTCAAAGGCTTACTACCCTGAACAGGATTAAGCTGCTTGTAGTCATGTGACTCCTCGTCAATCTGGAACATTGGGTCTTCAAACATCTCTTTGAAACGATCATCGTTGACAACTTGCTCTGCAGCATCAGAGCCAAGTTTCTGTCCAAGTTTGGTAGCATAGTCTTTGTTGACCTTAATCTTGGTGTTGGAAATGGCTCCTGTGCTCCGGATACGAGACTCCCTTTCTTTCTCGACACGTTTTTTGATTTCACGCTCACGTTGATCTTGAATTGCGTTAGGATTGGCGATCAGGTTCACCTTGTCGTACAGTTCGGTGTCAATGAAATAACCATGCATGTAGGCACGCATAACCTTGGTGCCGATAAGATGAGAGATATTGAGACGGACGACGTCTTGCTTGGTGATGAATCTATAGTTCGAGTAGACTGTGTCTGAAGGCTTCTCTTCCAGCTCTTCGGTGATGTTGTCGAGGAAGGAGCACCATTTAGGAGCTGGACCAAGAGCTGGGATGTAGTAAGTATGCATTGGAATCGATTCGTTTGCCATGAAAAACATGCCAGAGTCAGGAATGTACTCCACGTCATTTATGTCAACACTTGGTTCCATGCTGGCAAACAGGTCCCCGCTGTGACGGTCCCAGATTTTAGCGATCTTTTTGTCTGAGGTCATGATTTTGTTGCTCACACTAGAATTATCGTCCAGCCAGGTTATCTTGTTAATTGCGAATCCATAACCTTGGTCTTTAGTCATTAAAGGTTGCGATCGACGGAGGTCATACAACAACGAGACTCCGTTTGAAGTACCCACGGCCATGTTCAGTCCATCAGTGCGGAATTTGAGCGCGGTAACTTGGGTAGAGGGCATTTCAGAGCCGTCAATGACCTCCATCTTGACCACTCTCTGTCTTGCTCTGTGATCCCAAAACTCCACAGTGCCGTCCTCTAATCCGGCACCGACCAGGCCGTGCACGTTGTTTATATCAAGAATGTTGACACCTGTCTCGCTGTCTATCTCAAATGGCTGCATGAAGCGTCCTTGCTCCAAGTTCAGTCTGTAGATCTCGTTTCCCGCAGCTCCCACATACAAATCACAGTTCACCTCGTTGTATGCCAAAGAGCGACCAAACTTAGGAACTCGAGTTCTGTAGTGCATTCCGCCTTTCACCTGAAATTCGATAGAGCGATCATTTTGCAAGTGCACAGACTTGGTCCAGTCGTCACTGAGAAGCAGGAAGTCCACATTCTCACAGTCCGTGTGGCGCTCGAACTTGAGCGAAAGATTGGCAAAGTCGTAAACGTGAATCTGAGGTTTGTAAGTTCCGGTTGCCATCGCATATTGGCCATCGCGAGTGACCCTGATCCGGTTGGAGGCTTCACTGAACTCAAAATCTTGGATTAGCTCAACACGGTTCTGGTAATCGATATCGTTCTTCAGAGCCCGCTTGCGTTTACGAGCAATCCAGTCTGGAAGAGATCTAGCCACGTTAGTTCCCGAGATCTGGTAGACCGAAACGTCGTTGGCAGTCGTAGACTTTAGAACCATTAAAAAATAAGGAAAGATATTGCAGAAAAAAAATATTTTTTTTTGATTTTTTTCGGTCTGGTCGATCGACTTGAAAATCTTGTATCATTCGTGTAATTTGTTCATGGACATTGCTCAACTTAATAATCCTGTCGCTCAGGAAGCAGCCGTTGACTATAGCCAGCTGTACGAGGACTTGCTCACCAAGTACGCAAAGGTGCATGCTGATGCACAAAAGCTCAAGAACAAAGAAACACGAACAAACAGACTGATCAAGTATCTTGAACTTAGAAACAATATGCTTATCCAGCTCTTGATGCGCGCCGAATCGCTGGGACTAAGTGGAACGCAATCAAAGATGTCGAGCAACCAGGAACAGGAGATCCTGCAATCCATTTTGTCCCAAAAGCCATACCTCCAAAACATCCTTCAACCATTGACGCAAAACACAGGTGATCTAGATTCTCCCGAGCTCTCGCAATTATACGAATTGCTTGAGAAAAACCCCAACTCGTCCCTTTTGAACAGCGATCTCGAAACAGTGCTAGATCTTGACGAGGGCTCTGACAGGAAGAGAAAACTCGAATCAGCTACAGATATCTCATGACGATGCATTAGTCATTCTACTCAATCACGACCAGCTTCTTCTTCTTCGGTTTCTTTGGTTTTTTAACCACAACAGGCGGCTCTTGTTTTTGCTCTAGCTTCTCAAACTCTTTCCGCAATTTCTCCACCTCCTCGGCGTGGTCAGGCTCGTCCGGTGATTTGGTGAGGTCGAAGTGTGACAAACTCGAAGAGTCAATGAGTAACTTACTTTTGTCCTTCTTTTTCTTCGGTTTGGATACAGGCTCAGGAGCAGACTCCTCGCCTGGATCCTCGTCGCCAAGAACGAGCACTTTCTCCTTCTTGATCTTTTTTTTGCTGGGCTTCTTGCGTTTAGTCTCCACAAAAGGTTCTGAAATTGAGACATCATCCGGGGTGCTTGTGTCCATGGATATATAAAATGGGTCACCTATGCGGTCAGAGCGGTCGGGGCGCCCTTTAATTGGTTCCTCCTCACCATGGTCATCGGATGAGTGGTTAATCTCGGACACCAGATCTTCCTCGTATTCCTCCTGCTGGAGCTGCTGGGCTTCTTTTTCTTCAAGTTCAGCAAGCATCCGCTGAAACTCAGAAATAGAACCGTGGTCAATTGCGTCGTCCAGGTCTATGGCTATGGGTATGCGGCTTTGGGCGTGCGGTCCGACGGGCTTTATTGGATATTGTTCAAATAGCTGCGAGTATCCGGAGACCAGGAAGTTGGGGAAACCCTCGTAGTCGGCCTCGACAGCATCCAGTACAAGCTTCAGAAGCTCAGTGAAGGAGATGGAACGCTCCTGAACCTCAAAATTCACAGACTGATGGAACTTCTCAAGCCATCCAACTAGCCTTTGACAGACTTCAATCACGTGTTCCCGGTCTTCAGGACCCCAGCTCTGTCTCAAAGAGAGACAATATTTACCAAACAATTTAGCCATAGACTGAATGTAAACGCTGAGTGTAGGATCCGTCATTTCAGTGAGACTATCGAAGTCGTTTTGTGCCACCACGGACTTGATGATTTCTGCGCCTGTTATTTTGTACACCTCCTCGTTGTCACTATCGTCGTTATCGTCGTCATCCAATGTAGTGATATACTCCGTATAATACTCTCCGACAAGCCACATGCAATTGTATAGACCTTCTTGTAAACTGACCAGCCGCGAACTATCAAGTATCAAATCCAGACAGCGTTGAACCAATCTGCTGCGAATGCTTGGAACCTTCAAGCCCACACTCATGAATTGCGATGTGACCATTTGTTCGACTCCAGCGAGCCTATGTTCGGCATTGATGTTGAGAATGTCTCCTAAAACACCAAGATACCAATGGAAATTTGGAATGCGATCGTAATTGTCCATGGAGCAGATCTGGATAATTTTGGTGATGACAAGCAGCCTGTACTTATCTGACACAATGAGGGGACTTTGAAGGGCCAATTCTGTTTCAATATTGATGTTTTCTAATCTTTCTGCCTGCTCGTCCACAGGAATCAGTTGGACAAGTAGCCTGGACACAATGGAAACGATGTTGCGGTCGGTCACGAGAGAGTCGATCAGTTCCAAAGACTTTTCTCTGATTGTGGGGTCGGGGTCGTAGGTTGATGCCATAATGACTTTCTCATGCTTTTTGATGAGATCCTTGTGGATCTTGCAGGTCTTGATGAACGCCAGCAACCCAACATATCTCAAATCCTGATCGCTGTTCTGAATGAAGCCGAGCAGTTTATTGATTATCAGTTTTGCAACTTTGGTATCATCAGGAGTAAGCATCTTTCCATTGTGGATGCAGTTGATCGACTCGTAAACCAGAGACAGGGCCGTCGTGTTGTTCATGAGGTCCACCACCTCTGGAAGCAAAATATAGCGAAGACGAGGCTCTTCTAGACACAGATACGACAGAAGCTTCAGCAGTCTGATAACCATCCAGTTGTTGTTCGTCTCCTTCAGCAGCCCAAAGAGCCGCGGCGCGAGCTCGACGTAGTTTTTCGGATTATTATGAGCAAGTTCGCAAATGACGTTCACAGTGGCAGAAACCACAGACCCGTCTTCGTCGTCCAGTTTTTCTATTAATTTGTCGAAATGCAGTCTCAATGCGTCCGGATACTTGAGAAAGATCTTATACATGGCCAGAACGGCCTTCTTTCTAATGAACGGCTTGGAATGGGAAAGCATCCGCACCATATCGTCACAGATATCCTGTGCCAGCTCGGGAGTGACTATGGACGCAATGCCGCTGATCGCCACGCCAGTCTCCACCGAATTGCCCGAATTGATGTCTTTTTTGAGCAAATTGGTCATCAGCATGAGCACGTCATCGTTGTTCTGTCGTTGGAACAACTGCATCGCAGCAAGGTATCCTATTCTTTTGTGCTGGAACTTTGGCGAAGAGATGACCTCCAGCACGTGAAACGAGCACCAGCTCATGTCGTAGCCGTACATCTCCAAGTATGCTAGTTTGAGGATCGCCATGGATTTCAGTTCGAGGTCGTTTGTTTTCAGCTCAGCCCGACATTCCTGGATAGATTTGTCAAAGAACGCAGCCAGTTTCTCTGGATCCTGATTGTTCGCTCTAATGCCTCTGATGAGATCCGTCAGGGACTTCTCAAATGAAATCCCGAACGGCCGCAAACGCGCTCTTATAATATCCCTGGACATGAGGTCCCAAAAGAAAACTTATTAAATTTAATTATTTTGCATGGTTCTTGATGCAAATAGTTTCGAGGTCGACTCCGATTCTCAGTCTTACACAAACACAACCACCGAGGAGACGCCGGCGGAGGAGCGGTCGACGTTCAGTGCGGTCGACTATCTTATCGGCTCGCTCAATAGCTCCCTGGACTCTGTGCAGCTAGACCGCTCGCTCATGATGCAGTCGCAGGTGTCAGGTACGATAAATAACACAATGCAGGACTTGTTACGAACGATGAACGAAGTGAGCGAAAAGCTGGAAAATCACATCAAACGATACGAGCAGCTGAGAACGCAGATCATCCCCGAGTTGAGCGCAAACCTGGCTAAGAACACCAAGCTGTGCAATAAGCTAACAAAGAAAATGAAAGACACTTATCCTGTGGAGTACTCCAAGAGCCGTGATAAGGTGCTAAATCGCGTGACCGAAGAAGAAGAGGACCTCTACATATAATATAAGGCATGAATATATTGCAACACACATGAAACCCCTCCTTACTCAATGGATGGACACCGGAACGTCGAAAGCCAGCTTGGACTCGCCTTGATAAAGGAAGTCGTGTGGGAGCTTCACATAGAAACGCAGGAAATAGATGCGTCCACAAAACATGAACTCAAAAGAAGGAATAACAATATCTTTTTTGGGTTTGGTAAGGATGATCTCAAAGGAGGTCGGGCCCATTTTCTTATACTGAATCACCTTTGGCATCTTGGTTGCTGTAAACTTGAGCGTGCTCAAACTTTTCACAAGCTCTAGCGACTCTTCGTTGCCGCAACCCTCCAAGCTTGTCTCCAGCTCCTTGAACTTCGGTCTAATAACCGTCTCAAAAGGAACATGGTTGATAAACCACTCCGAAGACAGGTGAACGGGTATCTTGTGCTGGTTGTAGTAGTTGACAGCATACAAGTCAATCGAGGTTATTTTCATATCCTCTTTGAAGGTAATGGCGATGTTCCGTTTCGTCTGGAGGTGGTCCGAGCTTAGCGAGTAATCTAGATACTTGTCGATAAACACGCCAGGCTTGTTTTTCAGCTGGAGTCGGAATACTACCCGCTCTTGTGATACTCGGAACGAGTACCCGGGCGCTTCGTCTGCCTTGGCCCCGGGCGGCGGCTCGCTTTTGATTTGCAGAGTTCTGATCTCGTCCTCAAGCGAGTTCACAAGCAAGCGCAGTTCATCGGCCGGATCGAGCAATATCAAAGCATCGTCCGGTTGTAACTTGGGCTTGAACGCAACCATGTGTCTGCTGTGACGTCTGATGACAAGCTCGTCCTTTGTCTCGCTCAGTTCAAGCAATCTGGCATTGACCGAGTAGCTGATGCTATAACTGTCGCAGCTGTAGTCTCCACGGAAACAGCAGTCCCGCATAAAGAGCGAATCCTGGATCTGAGAGTGTATCTTGTGTCTGAGATGCAGATCTCCCATGTACGGAGGCAGAGAATGTCCCGATTTAGACGTTTCCGGGATTTGGAACTTGAAGCGCACCATATATAAGCTGTTTGGTCTTAAGATACGGTCAGGCGGGAGCCCTGCATCAGGGTCTTCGCACAGACAACTGGCTTCAAAATCTATCATGTCCAAGAAATTATGGATAAGCATTTTGGAGGAGGACTTCAAAGCCCAAAAATACCCTTCAAAGCTAACAAAGATGTTTGCGAAGGGGATCGGGTGCGGTCCGATGTTGTGGACTTTCACCGTTCCTTTCACAATGTCTCCGCTAGTGACCGGAGCATAATGAACATTTGTGTAGTCATCCAGTTGAATATCAATATAAACAGAAGTTTGATCCATGTACCTTAGTTTGTCAATCTTTCTCCACACAGAGTTCTTCTGGTCCGAAACCAACGAAGCCATTCCATCCTGAGGCTCCTCACGAATTTCGAATGACATTCGCGATCTTCCTCCGGCCTCATTTACGACCTCAGAATAATCCGGTGGAGAGTCAAGCTTGTGATCATTGATAATCTCGTCCAGGTGTCTATTCAGATAGCGGTGGAGCTGGTATGAAGGAAGGAAATCTTGCATTGTTTCTTGTTCTTTCGATGGCGACAGTGAGGAAGGCTTCGTTTTGTTCTGCCTGGAGGTGTCTTCGTCTGAGCTGCTTATTTTGATTACAAATCCTCAAGGGAGTAATCTTCTATTGCAACGATGTGCTCCTATTTATATGGACCATAGGACGTAGAGGATGAGTCTAGGCTAATCGATTCAGGCGTACTCGAGCAAACAATAAAAAATGTCACAATAGATTAATTAAAGGAAGTAGCTTTATTCCTATATTTCCACGCAGGTAAAAAAAAATATCGAGTACTTTAACATGAGGGAGCACAAGACTTTTCGCCCGTGAATTGCAAGTGGACGGCCAATTGCGAACCCTTCTCAATGGCAGCCCTGGCCAGCAAAGAAGCCAAACAGCTGGTCTGGGTAGCAGTAATGCTCAGAGAGCGCAATAATCTCGACGAACTGAGTCGGAGCACCTCCGTGTCCAGTCGGAGCACCTCCGCGTCCAATGCCGAACATTGTACATATGCAATAACCCATCGGTCTGGCAGCGGAGTTAAGAGTCCGACAGCATCCCCGAATCGCCATTGACGTGACCTCTGCCTATTAATAAATAGCAGCAAAAACTAATGCTCAATGAGTCATTAGTCTTTTCTTGCACACCTGCAGTACTCAATTCACATAGATTCTCGAGAATTCAGCAGTGCCCGCAGGAGCAGTGGGAGGCACCTGTAGCCAATTGAGCTCGTCGTAATGTGCATCTCCCTCAATCACGTGGAACGTGTATGCGTTTCTGGACATTCTGGACAGGTTTTTTTCGGACTTGTGGATGACCCTATTGTGGATCAAAACGAGACTGCCGGCGGGGATTTCCACGCAAACGAACTCTGAGTCATCCGGGTCGTTCGCGACCTTAGTTTCCTTGAGTGTTTTCGGGTCCACAAATTTCGTGCCACCATTTTCCAGATCCTTTACAAAACGGCGTTTAATCTCTGCAGTCTTATGGGAACCAGGCACAAAGCTCAGGCATCCGTTTTGCAGCGTACAAGGCTCCAGGGCAAACCAGAATCCGATACAAGATTGAGGTTCTGTGTAGAGAAACTCTCCGTCCTGGTGATTAGGCACCTTTCCACCTATTTCGGGCTGCTTGATTATTACCATACTTTGGAGTGCGCGCGGATCCTTAAAGCCCAGCTGCTTGCAGATCGCCGCAATGTCTTCAGTGATGGTGACCTTCCTGAAAGCTTCATTTTTCATGTGCAACCCATGTCCTATCTTGTTGATCGCCTTTGGCAATGGCTTGACCAGCTCGCCGTTTGCAAAAGCGTCCACCTCAAAAAAATAGCGTATCTTGTCTGACGAGTTAATGAAGTAGTCGTCGCCAACATGCTCCTCGTCCTCATCGGTGGTGAACCTGGTAAGGGGGTGCGTTTTGAGATCAATCTCGCCCAGTAGCTTCTGAATCTCATCATTCAGCTCTTTCACAGTACCAGGACTGAGATAGTTCTCAATGGCAATACAGCCATCTCTATCAAATTGCGCCAGCTGCTGTTGGGTAAGCATATTTTGATATCCTTATCAATTTTTTTTTTCACGGTTCAATTCAACATGGCAGATATTCCACCGTAAGTACGAAATGTTATAGCACTAATCTCTAGTCGCGTTATCAAAAAGCTCATTATCTGCACAGCATTGATGATCATTGCTCCGTTGCTCACATTTTTTATTAGCAGGGCCTTGTTTAGCAACTCCATCGTGTCAGGAGGCTTGGCGGCCTTAGTGGCCAACATCGTGTTAATCGGCTACGTGATCGTTGCGTTCAACGAGGATATTGACAAGGATACGAATGAAAAGAAGGATGAGTGAACCCGTGCATGAATGAATTTATTGCAAGGATAATGTACTATGATTTAGTAATTGAAAACAATGTATGAAGGCCAAGAGTAGCCCAAGTGCTGTGATGCTGAATTGGTTGCATTCAGTCTGTAATCAAATGCAGTATATAGCCATCCTTCGCGTCTTAGTAGGAAAGATCTCCTGCTTGCTTAGTGCTTTCGACACCTGCATTTTCGAACCGTATACAGGAGTTATGCCTCAGAGCCCTGACTACAGTGGGACCTGATGCTGTCATTCTTTGCTTCTTCATGTATTGTACTATCAACATTTCTATATTCAAACGTTAACCTTGGCCAATTCTTCACGGCCGGCCTTGGTATAAAGGTACTCGTTGTAGTCTCTGGCCCAAACCCAAACTTCCCAGACAATCAAGGCTGGAACAGTAACATACAGAAACTGGGCCTTAGTTCTTCTGAAAGTGTTGAAGAATGCGTTCTCAAGAGAACCCTTCAGTGGAGATTGAGCGTAAGGAGAAACAGTGTATTGAGCAATGTATTTCTGCTTTGGGGAGCCTGAAATGTTAGTTTGCCGAGATTGCAACGTGATTACTTACCCATGTGACCCCACCATCCCATATAAGCACCTGGATGTCCTGCCATGATTGTTGTTAGAACGTAAAGTTTTTTTCCACGAAATTTATTGGTTAATAGTAACTGGTGTACAGGTGCTGCACAGCCAGCGGCGAAATAATCAAAAGGACAATTACAGATATTTTTTTTGCATATTAAGACCGATTGCCTCATACTGTCAACTGGTGCAAAAAAATCGGTGCATCATTCTTTGAACTGCGTGGGCGTCTAGGTGCACTTTGATATACTACGATCCCCACAGTGGTTCAGAGTAGCTCCCGTCTTTCCAACGCATTCCCCGCTTATATGGAAAGCTACACAAACAATGGGCTGTCTAACCCCAACATTCCCACTCTTATCCCACGCTCTTATCAGGACTCCAGAGTGATCAACAATATTGACAATGAGGAGCTCATACCTGCCACGGACTTTCATGACCTGCTGAGTGATTGGGAGGTCGAGGGTGGGCTTTCCAAAGTCTCCTCAGAGACAGACAAGACGTATTTTGATACAGCCGGTAGGCGGATGATCTACAGTCGTGCCGGGAGCCATAATTGGAAAACTTTACAGGGAATTGAGGATGAATATATTCCAGATTTGGTGGATTTCAACTTCAGAACGTGGATTGACGACAAGCGGGCTAACGAGGACCATATTCTAGATGAACTGCATTCCAAAGTCCAACCAATCTCAATTGGAAAGCACGAAGGCGCAACGCGTCCTACATCGCGGAGCACAGGGTCTCCAGAACGTGAAAAAGACCGTATGATTCTTGCCTCTCTCCCCTCCAATTACCTATCGCTTTCTTTCAGTGAGAGAAAAAGAATCATGAACGAGGCATTACCTGATTTTCTGCAAAACGACAAGGAGTACAAAAAACACATCACCAAATTGATCCGCCGAAATTCAGTGTCGAGCGCAACATCTCCGGCGCACAGGCTCTCTAATTCCTTCTCGCTGCAAAACTCGGTTAACAGCACTGTCACAACCCCCGACAACACCAATGTCAAAGGTTCATTAGTTCTTGGCAAGTGGCGACTAGGCCGAATCATAGGGCGAGGTGCGTACGGTATCATCCGCGAATGCAGCAACGAGAGCGACGAAATTAAAGCAATGAAGATTATCGATGTTCACGGGTCTGTGGAGTTTATAAAACGTTTCAAGACCGAATCTCTGATATGGTCGCTCTTGAACCACGAGCGAATTGCGCCATTGTTAGATTTCAAGTTTACTGATCACACGTTCTTCCTGCTGACCGAGAAATATAGCTCTGGATCGCTTTTTGATCAAGTGAAGCAATGGGAGTCAGCTAATGATCCCCAACGTTTGCACCGCATTGTGACATTTCTTACTGATATTTGTTCTGGATTGCAGTACATGCACAGTCTGGGGATATTTCACGGAGACGTGAAGCTGGAGAACTGCCTTCTTTCGAATGGCAGAGTCGTGCTCTGCGATTTTGGGATGGCCAACTTCTACAGCAGAGATACCAAGGCTCTCATCAAAATTCCTGACCTTTCTAGACGAATCCTGGATGAAGCTGTCGTGCCCTCTTCCCCCTACAACATCTCGACAGGCTCGTCGCACTCATATCGCAATTCTCCTCTGTCTTCTGTTGCGAACACGCCCACTCCCCGCTCCCCACGCTCCTCAGCAACGGCCTCCACAACTTCTTCCTACAAGAGTGCTCGTTTGCCTGATACGCACATCGGTTCACTACCGTACTCTTCGCCTGAAATCTTGCGACCTAATCCTCCCGCCCTTGATCACCTGACAGATTCGTGGGCAGTGGGGGTGCTGCTTTACACGTTGGTCACGCTGAAACTACCTTTCCAGCATAATTATGAGCCACGGCTCAAACTCATGATCATGAATAACGATTACGACAAAACCCGTTTCCGAGCGGCACTTAATGATTTTCCGCGCGCAGACGATCTAGTCTCTATTTTGAGCGCATGTCTCGAACCGGATCGTTCACAGCGTTGGGACATGTCTCGTATTTTGTATGTACTACTGTAAGGAATTAATTGTTTCGAAGAGCATCAAGTGCGCAAAATGGTCGTCGTTTTCTCTTTCGTAGGCTTCTGGCGACCTGTCTAGCAATTCTCGCATTTCTTCGTCCGAAAGCTTGTTGTCCACAATTTCTCTTTTTCTAAACTCTTTTGCGCTTAGAAATTCACCAAGATTGTCCAGAAGAGCATCCTGTGGGTTCCTGTTGCCGGTACCATATTTGAGAAGATCCTCAAAATGACCCAGCTGGATGACCAGCCTTTCGAGACGTCTTTTCGAGTCTGCCTTCGCTAGCATGATTTCTTCAACAGTGTTGGCAATTACCAGTCGATAAACAGATACAGGTTTGGTCTGGCCTATTCTGTGAACTCTATCCATTGCCTGGAGATCAACCTGCGGATTCCAATCAGAGTCAAAAAGAATAACCGAGTCAGCAGCCGTTAAGTTAAGCCCCAGACCCCCAGCACGGGTAGACAGCAGAAACACGTCTACCTCTTCGGTTGCAAACCGCTCAATCTCGTCTTTGCGGTCGGCCTGGTCGGTCGACCCGTCTATTCGACAGGACTTGTATCCTAGCGTATTACTGACAAATTCTTCAATCAAGTCTAGCATTGACGTGAATTGTGTGAAAATCAGAACGCGGTGTCCGTCCTTATGAAGCGCAGGAAGCAATTGGTTCAAAAGTTGCAACTTTGCAGACTGTTCCACCAATCCTGAGTCCGCATACTCATTCCACGGATAGAAAAAAAGATGAGGCGAATCGCACACCAGACGCAGCTGCATCATCGCATTCATCAGCTTTTTGGTCCCGACCTGTTTCCTAACAAACTCAAAATGCTCGTACAACCTGCTATCTCTAGGCTTGTTTTCCATAGCCACAAAGTTTTCAACCTCTTCGTCAGAGACCTGCAACAAACGGTTTACTGAAAGATATTCTTTTAGACCATTCACTAGAAGGCTTTCTTTCAACTTGTGCCCTAGTGTAGCACGATACAGTTGTTCCTGTTTGGGCGTGAGCTTGCCATAAATAATAAACTCTCTTTTTGGTGGCAAGCCCTGTACCACGTCTCTTTTTAGCCTGCGGAGCAAAAATGGCTGTAGAATGGTGTGCAGATTGGTGACCAAACTCTTTTGGATCTCTGCATTGATCAGCTCGTTGAATTCCGTGTCCTCGTCTTTCATTTCCTCCAGAGCAGAAAAGTCAAACCACTGCTGAAACATATCAACGTCGTGGAAAATTTCCGGCAAAATAAAGTTCAGCAGAGACCAAAGCTCGTTCAGGTTGTTCTGCAGAGGCGTCCCCGTCAACAGCAGGCGGTTTGAGGTCCTCAGACGTTTAAGTTGGCGGATCAAAAGACAGTCACTGTTTTTTAGGCGGTGTCCCTCGTCGACAATCAGAAACTTCCAGAGTCTGGCGCTCAAATAGCGGAAATCGCGTATGCTGATCTCGTACGAAGTGACAATCACCGCATATTTCGAGAACTGTCGCCGCAGCCTGGGACGTTGCGTCTTGGAGCCTACGTAAGCAAGCACCTTGATTTTCGGAGCAAACCTCTCAAACTCGGAGATCCAATTCGATACGGTCGACAACGGACAGCATATAAGGAATGGGCCTTCGATTCCTTGCTCAATCAAGAACGCAATCAAGGCAATACTTTGCAAAGTCTTGCCAAGTCCCATTTCGTCGGCCAATATCCCATTGAGACCGTTCTGATACAACGTGATCAGCCATTCCATACCTGCTATCTGATAGTCTTTCATTTGGCACCCGGTGAGTAGTTTTGGCTGCAAAGACTCATCCTCAGCAGCGCTACCGTCGTTTGTCTTCCGGCGCTTTTGCTTGCTTTGCACTTCCTCCTTCTTGGAACTGTCTAAAAGCGTGTCAGCAATAATACTACTGAACACTTGCGAACGCTTGACCAGCTCATTGAGCTTCTCCAATTTACGCGTTTTGGAGAGATTCTCAAATTCAGCCTGCTCGGGAGTCACCGTCCGCGACTGCTGTTCGCGTAACAGCTTCAGGATACGCTCTTCTTCCGTGTCTGACTGGTCTGGCCAGGTCATCCGTACACCGCGAATAAAAAATAACAAGGTGAGAAAAAATGGAAACCATTATTCTTGTTTTTACTTTCTACATGTCTTCACCAACGGAACAGGAGACGAAAAACAATTTTTTGAATGATGAGGCACGCGCATTTGTGGCTAAACAAACAAAGCCAGTTGTTTTGCCCTCATTTTCGCGGTGGTTCGACATGAACGAAATTCATGAAATTGAGAAACGCTCTTTGCCAGAGTTCTTCAACAACGAATCCAGATTCAAGACTCCCAAGGTGTACAAGGAATATAGAGATTTCATGATCCACACATATAGGCTCAACCCAATGGAATATCTCACAGTGACTGCTGCGAGAAGGGGACTGGCCGGAGACGTGGCCTCGATCATAAGGGTTCATGGCTTTCTGTGCAAATGGGGTCTGATTAACTACCAGATCGATCCAAAGACAAAACCTGTGATCATGGGTCCCCAGTTCACGGGCCACTTCCAAATAACACTCGACAAACCAACGGGATTAGAAGCTCACATTCCCGTTAAAAAAGAATCTGACAAGGTGGAAGAAGAAACGGAGGAGTCTGCTGAAAAGGCTACAAATAACTCTTTTCCCCTGAATCTGGAAATCAGAAAGAACGTTTACGACACTGCCCAGGATGCGTTTGCTCTGAAAGCTGAGGATTCTGCCAAGAATGGTCTCAAGCAGCTTTTCTGCAGCATTACTGGTAACGAAATCACCGAGACTAGATACCACAACTTGAAGACCAAGCAAAACATCAGCAAGCAAGCATTTGAGGATGGCCAGTTCCCTGCCGCGTTCAAAAGCAGCGATTACGTCAAGCTAGAGAAATCATATAACCAGTCGGACGCCAAGCCTTGGACAGATCAGGAGACATTGTTGCTGCTCGAAGCTATTGAAATGTACCGCGACGACTGGACGGCCATAAGCGGCCACGTTGGTACCCGGAGCAAGGAACAATGCATTTCTCGGTTCATTCAACTACCTATCGAAGACAGGTATTTGGAGAAACAGCTTTCCAAATCGACGTATCAAGAGTTCCTCAAACAGAGTTCTAAGCCTACAGGGGTGGTGGATGCTATGAACAATTCCATCAAGCAGCTGCTGGACCAAGACAGCGAGGCGCTTGCGAAGGTGGCTGCCAACTCTCAACTACAACTCCAACAAGAGACCGCTGCTCAAGACGCGCTAATCAGCCAGATTCTGGCGCTTTCGCTCAAACAGTTTGAGCTTAAACTTTCAAAGCTCCAAGAAATGGATAATCGGCTGCAGGCCGAAAAACGCAAGCTGGCTTTGGAGAAGCACAATCTGGTGGTGGACAGACTGGCTCTGCGCAAACAGACTGCTTCTGTGCGCCAAAAACTGCTCAAGGCTAGTGAGCTGGGAGCCACCGACGAAGGCTTGATGCTGTGCGAGGAGGCCATGATGGAGGCCACCAGAGCTCCTAGAGTCGTTGTTACAAACAAGACGAACGAACTGGGAACCACAAAGGGTGACAATATTCCAGAAAAGGTGAACTTAAACGAGGATTTCGAGCCAATCAGTGTCAAAGAGCCGCAGCTCTACTCCATGTGGTCCCAGTGAGAAAAAGTTATGTCTTTGTGTGTATTATATAAGCTGTTAGATAATTTTTCCTAATAATGCACGTTTTGGGTAAGCTTAAGCGGATAGTGGAGATTAAGAAATACCGGGCGAAAAAAAAACAAAATCGATTCCTTCATGACTACGTCACGTCCAAAGCCTTGGGAAACTGCCAACTCTACAGGCGGAACCACAGACAGCTTAGATACAGACACGAATGCTACGATAAGCACAGAGAACTCCACGGCGCCTCCTGAGTTGCCCACCAGACCGTATTCCTTATCAACCAATACAATCAGCAACATGTCCGGCTCCAGCATACCTCCGCGCACGTCTCCGTACTACGGTGGCTATGGCAATTCAAGCTATAGTAATCCCATGTACGGGAACATGTACAACTCATACGGATCATATGGGTCGTCGATGTACGGGTCCTTATATGGTGGGGGGATGTATGGTAATCGCTACGGGGGCATGAGCGGCATGAGTGGCATGAACGGGACGATGATGAACCAGGGGCTTGTGGGCTCGTTTACGCAGGGAACGGAGGCTACATTTCAGTTGATAGAGAGTTTGATTGGTGCGATTGGAGGTTTTGCTCAAATGTTGGAGAGCACGTATTACGCTACACACAGCTCGTTTTTCACGATGATATCCATGGCAGAGCAATTTCAGCACTTGAAGAATGCGATGGGTTCCCTTTTGGGGATATATGCGCTGCTGAACTGGGCAAAAAAGGCCTTGAGAAAAGTCAGAGGAGCCAAATTAAAAATCAGCGTTGACGAGTTCAAGAAACAGATTGAGTCCAATAAAAAAGACAAAGACGCCAAAAAGGAGAGAATGTCTTTGAAACCGCTCGTTTTCTTCTTAGCAGCCGTGTTTGGGCTCCCGTACGTACTAAAGAAACTGGTCACTCACATGGCTGAACATCAAAGAGCTCTCTCACACGGACAGCCGGACCAGGGTGCGATTGCTGGTCTTGCAGTCAACAGAAACCCAGAACCTAGCATTGATCCTAAAAAGCTGGAGTTTGCGCGGGCGCTGTACGATTTTAACCCTGAGAACGAAGAGATGGAACTCAGGTTGAAACGAGGAGACTTGGTGGCCATACTGAATAAGACTGATAGCTGGTGGAAGTGCCGTACGCGGGACGGACGCTTGGGATTTGTGCCTTACAATTACTTGGAGTTGGTCAAGAGAACAGCTAACGCGGTCAAGTCGATCGAAACGACGGCGAAGGCCGACGTGGAGGAGTTCAAGAAAGATCAGAAGCTTTTGATCTGAGTTTCGCAGTTAGCACAGCCATTAATACGACGTATTTTGTTGCACAGCCGAATAATTTGTTTTTTCGTAATTTCTCTCCTATTTGTGATGGAGTATAACATGGAAGGGGCAAACCAGTATGGTTGTAAGTAGAAGCCACCCGGTTTTGCACGCTAACACGTCAGACCCAGCGGATTATAATGTACAGTATCAGTACCAGATCTCCAAAAAAGACAAGAGGCGACAACAGATACAGTCCAAGCTGGGCAAGGTCGAAGACCAGTTTCAGCAGGATAAGGATTATTTTTACCGCGACTCGCTTATTCAGCTTCAGTACAAGCTCAGTTCACTTCATGCCGGTGATAATCCGCAGTACATGCAACGGATCCGGGATTTCGAAGAGGTCAGAGACGCAGAGCTTGTGCGGTTGAAGTTGGCGGAGGAGTACCAAGTACAGCTAATCAACAAGCAATTCAAGGAGGATTACGACAGTGCTGTGCAGGAGCGCGAGAGGGTGGTGCAGCTGTTGAAGGAGAAACTTCACGAGCGCATCCTCAAGAAGATTAAGCAGCTCAAGGAAGACAAGGCACTAATTGATATTGCCACGACCTCGTCTTCTCACACAGCATCGAGATACACGACAAACGGGAGCGCGCATAGAGAAAACGGGTATAACAGTGGATTCGAGTCCTCGACGTCATTTTTCTTTCCTGGAGAAAGACGTTCTCGCAGAACGCACAACAAGCGGTACGATGGTTCGTTGAACTTGAGCAATGCTGAGGACTCCTACGATTCGGGGACGGGAACAGGAACTGCCACCGGCTACGCCTCAAGCTCGTCAAGGAAAAGACAGAAGCCTAGCCGGCATCTTGGTGGCCATGTTGTTCGGAACGGAGACGTGTCGTCTGCTGGAGAGGAAAGCTCCAACTCCCTCAAAGTTCTGACAGACAATCCGGAGTTGAACGAGTTCCTGTACGGTGAAGAATTTATCAAGCGCCAAGAAAAAGCCAACACGAGACATTCCACAAGAAGCTACCAGGGATGTCCAGGGCTGAAACCGGAGGAGGTCAATGAGGACCTTAATCTTTTGCGCGGGGCGATTGGTGCCATCCAAAGCGTAAAGAAGAAATAGATCTGTATCTACAAATTAATCTTTGTGGAGCTGGAGCAGCAATTCGGCAAGTCGCTCAAACTTCAATTCCGTGGATTTGTGGTACAACTTCGAGCCAAGGTGGAAAATCACGTGGTCGTAGCAATCAGAGTTCCAGCCTGCTCCATTCGCGACTTCAAATGTAATCTTGCCATCGTCGCTCTTGACCAGCAGATAAGGCGCCAGTTCAGCTTTGTCGAAAGCCGAACTTGTGGCCTGGGTTTCCAAATAAGTGTTGAAGCGTTTGGATTCTTGGTATAGTTCTACCATTTGCGCAACAAGATCGACATCCTGTTGCACAAGCTCGTTCAGCTCTTCAAGACGCTGCAACACAAGAATCACTGTCTTGTTAAGAATGGGAACTTTCGCCGCGGTCATCATCTCAAGGAGATTGAGAATTTGCAACCTGCGTGCGACGCTCATGTCTGAGCTCAAATTTACCACAAAAAAATGGTGCATTAGAAACGGAGTTGGCCTTTGCGGATAAAGGATGAGAGGAGCGTTTTCTGGTAGCCACTCGTTGATGAGCTCGATCTTGTTCACCAAATTTCGCCGACGCCGTATCGTCATAAGTCCATGGTGCTCGTACAATGTGAATTTGCGAATCAACGGCTCATGGTTGCTATTCTGTTGAACCCGAAACGGTTTTTCTGCGATCTTTTGTGAGGTTTCGAACATGATGTCTAATATAGATTTGGCAACCATGTACTCGTCAAAAACGGCGAGCTTCACCAAAATCATGTTTAGAACTTCGTGATCCAAGTGCATGTGGCGTTGTTTGAATATATCGATTATATTCAACACACTGTTCAAAGAGGAGCTTTTTTCTAGTAATTTGAGCAGCAGCGGTCTGTCCGGAGAAACGCGCGTCCGCATCAATCCCAAAATCTCGTCTGTATGAGATGTGTAGAGTTCAAGCAGCAGATGCCATGTGTGCGGATGAAAATAGCTTTTTTCCAAAACCTTTTGGATTATCTTTTCAAATGGCATTTGCAACCGTGCATAGAAATAAACAAGTTTTGTCTGTTCGAGCGGTCCTAGCCCGTTGAAATCACACTCTATGTCCTCTAAGATTCGTATTGCCGTATCCGAGGTCTCAAGATTGGCGCGCTTGATGCTCAGGATTAGCGATAGAAGCTGCTCTAGCTGTAGTATGGAAAGATGAGCTGCTCGAGGGGTAGGGATTTCAAAATAAACAGAGCCTATATCATCCAGGTTCTTCTGCTGCAGATACGTCGAAATTCGATGGGACAGGTGAAAGGGCATGGACCTGCGCTTCACCTGTCTGCGCAATACCTCTGGAGCGTCGTAGGAGCTAGGAACGTGGGGGAGAATGCTCTTGGAGTTTGAGGCATGCGCTAGAGGTCGGTGCCGTCTGAAGGGCTTCATGAAGAGATAGCTAAAGGACCGGTTCGCCGGAGATCGGAGGCCTTCAATGACCTCTTTCTGGAAACTGGCCAAGCGTTGTTTATTCTGGGAAGGTGGTTTGGTTAGCAGTGTGTACCAGTTTTGAGGCTCAGGTGGAGATAGAAACTCCTTGTTTTGCTGTATCGTTCTCACATAATTTCTGCGGGTTGGTGGATGAAAGCGGAACGTAAAAAATGGGGCTGATCGCTCTTTAAGCAGAGCAGAGGGGGGTCGCTGCATAAAAAAAGACGATCGACTGGTGAGAAAATCTTGAAAAACATATGACATCTATACACCAGTAATATAGGTGAGAAGAGAATCTATTCTGCTCCTTTCAGTGTAGAGGTGTTCAGGCTGAAAAGCGATTACCGATTAGCTGGAAGGTAGCATGGATCTCCGGTCGGCTGGTCAAGTAGCCATATTGTCACAGCAGTTCATACTGTGAGACTGCTTAGAGGTGTGGCTGAAGGAGACTTATTGGAGATCGCCTATAGTTTATTGATACTCTTGCTTAAATTCTAACCAAAGCCTCCCTTCTGTCTTGCCACGCGTGTTCGTCCTCGGGTTGTTAAATTATCTCATCGGGCTTTGCCAAAATTAATTTCGGTGATCCACATGCGTCAAAAAGCACCGTTTTGGAATATGCTTAGTCTCCCGGCTTAACGAGAGATATTTATATAGAGGGCGATTTTTCCTCCTTGTTGTTAATCATGTCTTCCAAAACAGAATTGCCAGAATACGCTGAAGTCACTTTGCCTCGCGAAGAGGTAGAGAAACTCTACAAAATCAAGAACAGATACGAGACCAACAAGAAGATTGCCAAACTCGGTTTGGGAGTGTTCTTGTTCTTCGTCGCCTGTCTAGTTTTGAAGTCCGGTTCTGTTTTTGGTAGTGCTAAGTCCTTGACCCATCCCCGCCACCCACATGCCCACGGATTCCATGGCGACAGCGGTCCTTCATCGGAATTCGAACACATGCGCATCATGGACAAGGAGCACAAGCCATTCAAGAAGTGCAAGGGAGCGAAAATAGGCCGGTATGCTGCTCAAGCGCAACAAAAACACCAAGTTGCTGAGGGTGAAGTGCAAAAGACTGAACATGAGTTGGATGTTGAGGAGCACAACCCCCATCAGAGACCACACTCTAAGGGAATGAAGTCGACGGGGCACAAGAAAGGCAAGTTCTCCAAAAAGAAGCAGAACATGCATCTTAAGGAAGAGATAGAGGAAAAGATGGAGAAGGAGCCAAAGGACGAGGAGGAGAAGAAGAAGATCGAGGTCGTTGAAAAGCAGCACAGAGAGAAACATCGGAGACCAGCTCGCGTTCAGGAGGAAGTTCTCGAGGAAAGCTCCGAATCGGAATCCGAGAGTGAGATGGAAAACTAGGTTTGCGAAGTTGTATGGCTTATGTTTTTTATTTAGTAACCATTGTCAATCAACCATTGGCCCAGTTCAGGTCCGAAGAAGTCAGCGACCAGGCCGTGGTCGTAGGTGGACAACTTAGCCGCCATCTCGACCAGGTCGTAGTTTATCTGCTCACTGACAATACTGTCCTTCTTGTAGTCTGGGTGGCTCAGCACAAAATTCCGTATGTATTGGGCTGTGGATGGGATTCTTGCCGAGGCCCTGAAGCTCACCAGTTTGAGATACGTCTCAAGCTTTGGTGGAAGAGCTTCTCCCCAGGTCTCTTTGATGTATCGTTTGACCAGAGACAACAGTCCCTCGAAAGATGCGGACCCGTTGAAAATCTCATCAAGACTCAACCGCTCCACTGTTGCCTGTCCTGCCTCCCACACATTTGTCCGGAAGTGAAACTTCTGCTCCACTATGGCATTGCGGCGATGTGCTGTCTTCATATTAGCCTCCGCGTAGGATATTGGGAGGTAAAAGTTAGGTCTATATTTGAGCACCGCCAGCGACAGCAGGACGGAAAAGTTGGCGTACGCAGCATTTTCAAAATCTGTCAAAGAGATTTCCATTGGCCGGAGCTCAACTCTCCATCCCGGCACATCGTGCTTTTCAGGCACAGCTGACTGTTTTGGAGGCTTGAAGCGCAACGTCTGCCAGTTGGTGGACTGAATGTTTTCGAAATGGTCGGTCTCGACAGTATTGTCTTGCTCTATGGATTCGGTGAAAATGACGATGGGATCCCGAATGAACAAGTGCGCAAAATGGCCCGCTAGTGTTTCATCAAACCCGTTGGAAACGAGTTTGTCGTAAACCTTGCCATTTTTTGGAGACTCGATGTCATTGTACTCTTTCCTGAAATAGGAGAACCCGCTACCGGAAGAATCCAGGTCGCCCAAGTACTGATCCACTGAGTCATACCGTGACTTGGGGATGCGCATCAGCTCTGCTGTGTCCAGGGTGTTCCCTCTCTCCTTGTGGCCTTTCAATGGCGGCTCTCCACGTTCATACGGAGTCCGGTCATCCACAGCTCCCGCAATCACGTTCCATCTAACGTCCTGGTCAGCAAGATGGCCACGGAAAATCGGGGCCGCAGCCGTCACAGCCAGCATCAACGGAGCGATGTTGACCAGAGAATCGTATAGGAATCTGGCATGCACCATGTCCGGCGCCTGCATTGTCACTTGCAGACACGACGAGCCCATACCGAAGCCCATCGAGTCCATGTAAATGTGGCCCTCTTTGGCGGCCCCCAAAAATGGCTCTTCGTCGTGGTGAGGGAACAAATTTCTTCGAGGAATGGACGGATCGATTCCTGAAGCCACAGTTTTCTCGTCTTTGAACAGAGGAATGTTGATGCTCACCTTCTGGTCCCTTCTGCGACGAATGTTGGCCGTCAGCGTCGGGAAACGGAAGTGGCGATTGATAATCTCGTCTGGCAGGAAAAGGGACTTGGATGCTTCACCGCTAGGCTCGGCCGCCGGATACGTAAATATCTCAACGCCCATTCGCGGAAAAGACGTGAGCGTCAATGGCAACACGTCCTTTTCTCCAAGCTCCTTTGTAGCAATCTGCCTTCTTATTTTCATGTTCTCCTCGACGTATTCGTAATCCCTCACTTTCGTCCCATCGTAGGGCTGGAGCGGTGTTGCTTCTATCATATATCTGCCGTACTCTGGGTGGAACACCACATTGTTACTGACAGCCACCTCATAGGACGAGCCATCCTCGCCAAGATCCTTCAGAATATAGTCCTTGTCAATGGCAAGCCGAGCAAATTTATGCTCTCTGTCCAGCTTCACCATCATATATTCTACTTCGTCGCCCCACAAGAACGGGTCATTCTTGCGGTCTCGTGCCGCGTTGAAGCAGTTGATCAGCTGGATAATACCGTTTATCCGCACATGCTCAGCATAGAGACGAGAGTCATTCCAATGTAATGGGGTACCCAGAGAGAGCAGACCCATGGTCGATAAGGTTTTTCAGGAAACTTTTTCCTTCTTTATATATTTATTTGTCAGCATGTACAAGTGAAAGCTGCATTTTTATAGTCAGCTAACAATTACGCGTTGAGACGCGGACGGAGACAGTCCAATACTTGTGCAGCAGCGGTACGTCTACAAGATTTTGTGAGATCTTGCGCATTGGCTACATGCGGTGCCTGCTTATCAGTCAGTAGGCGTCGATCGACGCGCCAGATCTGTATAGTTTTTCCGCTCTAATTTTTTTTTCTTAGCCTGCTATGTCTATAGTTATTCCCGGAGACCACTTTACGCTGGAAACAGGGACGGAAGTCGTTCTTGGGCCCAACTTGCAGACTACCGGCAACATAGCCAACCCGACGACCGCAGGGTATCTTGTGCAAACCCAGACCGGCTCATCCTCGCTAGCCTACGTGGAGGCAGATTCCAAAAGATATATGCCTGCTGCGCAAGACTTCGTTGTTGGCACCATTGTGGGCTCTTTCGGGGAGTCGTATAAGGTCTCGCTCGCAAACTTCTCGACACCGGCCGTGCTGGGCTTTTACGCGTTCCCAAATGCAAGTAAGAAAAATAGGCCAAGACTAAAAACTGGAGACCTTGTTTATGCACGCGTTGCGTCTGTCGACCCCGATCTTGACGTGGAGCTCGAGTGTTTCGACGCAACAACAGGCAAAGAAGGTGGATTTGGCCATCTAGAAGGAGGTTTTCTATTTGAGGTGCGGTTGGCTTACGCCAGATATTTACTCAGACACCAGGACGCTCCAGTGCTGACCAAACTAATGAGAAAATACCAGTTTGAGCTCGCCATTGGCGCAAACGGCAGAATATGGATCAAGTCAGACACCCTACAAAACACCATCGAATGTATGAAAGCCATCAAGAGAGCCCAGACAGAGAAACAATCTTAAAAGTCCACTTTCGAGCTTGTCTCCAAAACATCATCAAACGTCAGTTCATCGTTTATCCGCAAGTCAAGGCTCACACATTTCTCGTAGCACTGTTGGTTCTCAATCGATACCACTGGATATCTATTGGAGTACTGTTGGCACGCCACTTCGAAATCGGTGCTTCCCGTTGCGACACTCATGGTATCAAAAAGCGAATCACTATCGGACACACCGATAAGCTCATTAGTTGCGAGATCAACAACAGGGAGCTCTTTGTTCGGAAGAATGCGGTCCTCGATTACCTCATTGATCTTATCAATTCGAAGTGCCTGCTGTTGGTCCGACAACCTCAGTTGCTCGAACTGATGACGGTAAAACTCCAAAAGGTCTTCGGACTCTGGCTCTATGGACTCGTGAACTTGCGTGTTATCGCTCATATCTTCCAGGTCGAAGAAGTGAAGTTCCCTGTGTGGCTTTCTCGACTTGAAGGGCGACACATAACCCTCATATTCATACTCCGAAAAATTGG
The DNA here is from genome assembly GCF_019207285.1 of Ogataea haglerorum. Classification (NCBI taxonomy): domain Eukaryota; kingdom Fungi; phylum Ascomycota; class Pichiomycetes; order Pichiales; family Pichiaceae; genus Ogataea; species Ogataea haglerorum. The sequence goes on from NW_025065158.1 coordinate 211,791, forward strand.
AAATGCTATTTTTTTCAGTCAAGGCCAGCTTTTGAATCCGTTGCTTTGCTTTGTTTCTTGTCTCTTTGACCTTGTTCATTGTTGAGTGTGTCGAAACCGCAGAGGAAGCGTCTTTCGGTTGCTCGTCATTGAATCTCAGAGTTGAATTCATGTTAAATTCAAACAACTGGCTGAAACTAGTCAGCTCCCGTGGAACGTACTTTATGTTCCAGTAGTTGTCGAAGCACCCTGGATAGGGGTCGATTTTCGGCACGAACATTCCATCGTCCTTGCCACAGTCGGGTGATTCAAGATGGCAGTCTGAGTACCAATGCGTGTAGCTTGGTTTGTAATTTAGAAGAACTCCGTAATAGTCATTGTGCAGATAGTAATCGGTGTTCAGGTCCCAAAGCATCGGGAGCCCTTTCTCGTAGACGTAGTTACCTAAGAACAAGTTGATAGCTTCTTGCCGTTGCGCGTCAACAAACGAGTTACTGTAGAACCGTTTCACACTTTCAATCATATCGCGCGAATGCGAGGTCCATTGGTTGATTTTTCTGTAAGTTTGCAATGTGTTGACGAGGTGAGAGCCACCGTACTGCAAAGCGATTGTATCGCCATGGTCATGAAACATTTCGGTCAGAATGTTGATTGCGTCGGAGTCGTACTCCAAATACTTCTCCTTGATAAGCCCTAAGGCATGCAACTGGTGGCCGAGCGCCCTTTTACCAATCACAAATTGCGCGGTATTGGTTCTGTCCAAGCAATCAATGCAGTTCGTACGACATATGCCTTGCTGCAGTTTAGTCTGTGCAAGCGTTTTTCCGTTGTGGAAGAAACCTGTCGTTTCCAGGGTTTTCGCACTGTAATTTTCGAGCCACTCGATAACGTCCTGACCGCGGTTTTTCGACGCTCTGGACATGTCCCACGCCGTGTAGTCGATTTTCTTCTTTTCAGGAAGAAACTGGTTCAGGTATTTTATGCAATCTTCGAACGCGCTCAGTAGTTTTGTCTCTCTTGCAGTCTTCTCTCGTTGTTTGATCAAATTGAGAATCTGCACCGGTGCTCCGTACCGTTTGAACAAATTATCAAAATGGAGAGCAGATGCGGAATAGAAAGGATCGACCACGTTGATTTCGATCGGGGGTTTTGTCATTCTGATATTCGGGGCAGTCTCCTGAGACCACGAAAGCGGAATCGATCCTCTATGTTGCACAAACGAGGTGTACCGAGGGTTATTGTAGAATCCACCCTCCGGATCATGGAAGGAAGTGGTGAGCATGTCACTTACTATCTGCTCCGTTTCCACTTCGTTCGCCACATCTCCGCGATCGTTGACGCCTCTTTTGAAAAATCTTGCACCTGCAAAATGGTGTGATCGGCGAGCTATCAGGGTGACATATACCTGAACGTCAAAAATCGAAATATTCACCTGGTCAATAAATCCGTGAATAATCGGCTGGAACCAGTCGTACACCCGGTCGAACGTCTTGAACACAGGCTTGAGCAGAAACGAGTTCCACACAAAGCGATCGTGATACTCAAATGTTTTGGCAAGGTCCTGTTTGTTCAGACCTAGTGACTGTCTTTTATTCTTCAGAAAATTGACCTGCAGCGTGTTGGTAAGATCGTAATTGTAGCTGTAGTAAAATGTCTTTCCAAGGTCAATATTTTGAAATGTGGAGATGTAGCGAGCTTCTTCCGAGTTCCGATCTGGCCGTTTGGGGCTGCTAGCAACGGGAATTAGCTCGGTAGCATCGATGTGGTACAAATAATATCCTCCGAGTATCGCCACTGGCCGCCGTTTTGTCACCACACACAGGTAGTAATGCTTGGTAAATCTTATAAACCCCAGAAGCCCGACAGCGGTGATTTTCTTGCTGAGACCGCCCTCGCTGCTCTCCTCTAGTCCGTTGAGGACGTCCATGATCTCATTTCTAGTGAAAAAAACATTGTCCTCCATGATAATCAGCTTATCTCCAGAGGTGAGGTCAATTTCCATGATCCTGAACACCGTTTCACGGCCATTGCTGCCAACAATGTACATTCTCTGCGTGGTAACGTAGATGGTGTATTTCGTCAGGGTGATTTTGCGGGGCTTCGTTGTCACTGGAGGCAAACTTGTATTTGAAACATCGTCCTGCCGATCGGGTAGGTCCATCTGTGGCGGGAGAGAGGGGTCGAGATACGACTCTCCCTCGTTTATTCGCTCGCTTGACATAAACAAAATTATAGAGAATTACACCGCCTTGATTAGATCTTATTCTCAACTATTCCTTCGGGATATATAGTCTGCAATAAATAGATGTAAAAGGTTAATGTTCGTTCTAGAACAGTAAAGCATGCTCCTCTATTAAAGGTCGGTGACACACCCCTTGGAAGCGTCGGAAACAAGCTTCGTGTACTTGTGTAGAGTGCCTCTTGTGTATCTTGGCGCAGGACGTTTCCAGTGCTTTCTTCTCTCGGCGAGCTCTTCTTCTGACACCAGAATGTCGATGGAGTTGTTGTCTGAGTCGATGACAATAATATCTCCATCCTTGACCAGTCCGATTGGTCCTCCCTCAACCGCTTCCGGGACGATGTGTCCTATTAAAAATCCGTGCGATCCGCCAGAGAAACGTCCGTCTGTCAGCAGAGCAACGTCCTTGCCAAGACCGTAACCCATCAGAGTGGACGAGGGCTTCAACATCTCTGGCATTCCTGGGCCTCCCTTAGGACCCTCGTTACGAATCACACAGACGGTCTTTTCACCCTTCTTGATCTCTCCACGCTCAAGAGCCTCAATAAATCCTTGCTCCTCCTCAAACACCCTGGCCTTGCCTTTGAAATAAGTTCCCTCCTTACCAGTGATCTTGGCAACAGCTCCACCAGGGGCAAGCGATCCCTTCAAGATCTGCAAATGTCCTCTTGGCTTGATTGGGTTGGAAACGGGACGGATAATATCCTGGTCAACAGGAAGCTCCGGGAATTTCTCCAAGTTCTCCTTCATAGTTTTACCGGTGACAGTTGGAAGATCACCATTCAGAATGCCCTCTTTCAGCAAATACTTCATCACAGCAGGAGTTCCACCAAACTTCTGCAAGTCTGCCATCACATATTTTCCAGAAGGCTTGAAGTCTCCGAGCAATGGAGTCTTTTCGGAAATGGCCTGGAAGTCATCGATTGTGAGGTCGACATTAGCGGAATTGGCAATAGCCAGCAGATGCAAAACAGCATTAGTAGAGCCTCCAGTGGCAATCACGTATGCAATAGCGTTCTCAAACGCCGGTCTGGTCATAATGTCTAGAGGAGTCAAACCAGAACGGAGCAAAGTCTTCATAGACTCTCCGATGTTGTCGCACTCGACCATCTTCTCTTTGGAGACGGCTGGTGCAGAAGATGATCCCGGAAGAGAAATGCCCATCACCTCAGCAGCAGAGGCCATCGTGTTGGCAGTGTACATACCGCCGCAAGATCCCGGACCGGGACAGGAGTGCCGCACAATATCCTTTCTTTGCTCTTCGGTGATCGATTTACTCAGGTACTGTCCGTACGACTGGAAAGCGGACACAACGTCGAGCTGCTTCGGGACTCCAGAGCAGGTTCCCGAACCTGGGAGAATTGTACCACCGTACACCATAATGGACGGTCTGTTGTGTCTGGCAAAGCCAATGAGAACACCAGGCATGTTCTTGTCACAGGAGGGAATACCGATACACGCATCGTAGTGCTGGGCCATTATCATGGTTTCAAAGGAATCTGCAATCACCTCACGACTCTGCAACGAGTAACGCATACCAGTGGTACCCATACTGATACCGTCCGAAACACCAATTGTGTTGAACTGCATGGCTTTCAAGCCAGCCTTATTCACAGACTCACTGCACCGATTGTTCAAATCCATCAAGTGAATATTGCAAGGGTTTCCTGTCCACCAAACAGAACCAACTCCGACCTGTGCCTTGGAGAAATCATCGTCTTTGAACCCCGTAGCGTACAACATGGCCTGCGAGGCACCCTGAGACTTCGAACTAGTCAGGATTGAGGAATATTTGTTGAGCTTCTCGAGCGCAGAAGCTTGTGAGCTAAACTGTCGGCGCGAAACTGTGCTCGGCACATTGGAGATATGTTTCAGCATGATCAAACAAATAAATCGGTGAAAAATATTAGTCAGAATAAAAATTGAAAATTTTCCAGCTGCAGTAGTAGGCCAATTAAAAAAAGAATATTACCAATACTCCAACACGTTTATATATTACTGCCCATGTCTTTACCGGCAGACTTTTTTCTGGCATAGGCCTTGCAGTAGCTGTACGAGGCCTCAAGCATACAGTCGCTCACTTTTTTTGTGCGTTCCGAAACCCCTTCATTGAGCTCATACTCTCCGAGATTGTGCTTGCCAATGCCATGTATTCCGAGGATGTAATTCAACACGTTGCGCAAAAATACGATCTTGATGTTCGCGTCAGACTCGCTAATCGTAAGACCCATATAGTCTTTGTATAGTCCTTGCGGCACGCCGTCTGAATCTCCCGAGCTATCCTCCGGATGTTTGATGTTCCAGAACGAGATGCCATTTGGCGTAAGGACATTCGGCCCGCTTCCGCATCTGGAGTCCCTCTCATCCCATGCTAAGACATCTATGTCAAAGTCAATGCTATCTGTCATCAGATCAACGCGGAAAACGCCGTCGTCCTTGGTCAGCACCATAAGGCTTGGTCTATAAGTGGTATCTCCGCATCCACAGTTGTCAATATGAGTCTTGACAAAACCGACCCACATCTGTAGCCTGCTTTCTGTGCTGCCGGTGCTCTGTTTCTGTAAGATCTGTCTTGGCACGGGGACTAGCTCTGTACCGCCACGAATGAATCCCAACGCATTTCCAGCAAAGGAAGAGTAGTAAATGTTGTCTTGCAATTTCTCGCACTTACCATTGTCCAGGCTACAACGGAACACAACCAGAGGATCGACCGTGTAAAGGAACTGAACGTAGCCTTTAGTCCTCGATGAATCTCCAATCCGGATTGAGTCAAAAAAGGGGGCCCAATTTTTCTCCGTGGAAAGTGTTCTGGATGCAGCAATTCCCGATATCTTGAAGTTCACAAGATCGCGTTTTTGAGTCTTTGGATTGGGCTTTCTCAGCGGGAAAACTGCATGCATAGTACGTTTGCCGTTGTCCAGCATATTGAAGAAGATGACCGGCTCCTGAACATACTCTCCGTCTTTGAACAGAATGCGTGGGTCTTCGGGACCAAGTAGTTCTTTTGCGTTCACTTTTGGATCAAACGGAATATCGAGAACGGTAGGAAACTTGATCGAGATCTTGTCCAGCAAGGAGTCGTCCTGCGCCTCGTTGTAGTCTCTCAAAACGTTATCGATCTCCTGTTTCGTGATATCGCTGTATCTGATCCGTCTACCTGTGATCTCTCTCCAGTTGGCATCAAATAGTTGAAGCCTGATAAACGAAGCCACGGGATTACTTTTGGTGTTTGGTGCGTATATTATACGGCTAGCCATCAGGTGGCACTCCTCGTCAGGAAGCCACACAGATGCTCCGGAAAATTGACGCCAATTTTCGGCCACACGGCTGCCAACTTTGTCACCCATGGTGATCAGATTTTTGTATTCTGTTGACAGCAGAGATTCACGAGCGCTAGCTAGGTCGTCTGTCAAGAGTATAGGCTCCGCATATTCGATGTTCCGGTTTTCTTCAGGCTTGTAAATAATATCCGAGCATGAAAGATCGTAATAGTTAGAGGTGGACGGCACATCGATGTTGCCAATAAAACCCTTCACTGACTGAAGAGGCTTGTAATCCCTGCTGGTAATAAATTCGCTCAGCAAATTCACTTTGTCCAGAGACTGCGAAGGCTTCTGGGGATCACTATTCTCCCGTAATGGTTTCAAGTTCAAGGAGCTCAATGCCTCGTTCACCGAATCGATTTCTATGATTTTTGGGACCTCCAACTCGTTCGTGTCAGGGTTGAAGTTAACGCGTAAGGGCTCCGTACTGATGCGATAAATTCGAGTATCCTCTTCTTCTGCCAGCTGCCCGGGATCCTTTGAAGCGTCCCCACCGCTACTTTGAACAGTCGATCTGTGCACCGAATCGGACAACTGTTCTATCTGGTTGACTGGCCAGTAGTAGTACGTCAGGAACACAAACACTGCCAGCAGGATGTACAGCCGATATCTTGATCGCGACCGAAGAAAGGGAAATGCCATTCTTGGAAGTCTTGCAAATGCTGTCGAATATTTCCCAGGAAGTTCCCTGCAACAATCTTTTGGTTTCTGAAATTCTTCAGTGCATGAGATATGTTTTACGGTGTACGGATGGAAGATTGATTTATTTTGGGAAAAGGGTTCTGGGAGAAGGATCGGAGGAGGCCTGTGGCGAACTGATATGTTTGCATCCTACTAGGAAACTGTCGTGCGCATCTTTCGGATAATTAAACTGTACGACGGGGACAAATAATTAACGACTATCATTTTTCAACTCAGCGGCAAACTGTATACCCTTTTTTGTCCCCATGAGCCATCGTTCCGTGACATACAGCCCTCCGGCAGGGCCTCCAAACACAGCTAATACCCATACCACAGTAACAAGGGGTCTGGTTGTGACTCAAGAAAGAGATAAGGAGCAGGAGCAAAGACTCGCTAGAGCCCTGGAAATAATATCCGCTTCAATGCTACCACCTCAGCACACCATCGACCAAATCCGGAAAAGGATATACTCATATCTATTAGGACATAAACAAGAAGAAGCTCCGCGTATAAGTGAAATCAAGGACATACCACGCTGGAAAAGAGTTGTCCTCTATCTTATGGGTCCTCCATTGGACAGGCTCAGATCATTTTCTCAGTACATCATTCTGCAAATACACATACTATACAACGTGACACTGATGATGGTGTCAATTGTGTCGACGCCGCCGTTGATATTCTACGTGGTTGGATTTGTGCTATTCTGGGCGAAAGTGGTGTACGAGATGTACAGAGACGTCGTTCACAGAGACGATCAGTTCCACACGTCATTTCTCAGTCGCGAGCTGGCCTTGATGGCCACTCTTTCAGCATCCTATGGAGTTGTCATGAAGTTCAAGACTGAAGCAGGTATCATCACAGAGGCATGGTGGTCTACTTTGACATAGTGATACATGCTAGGGGCAGGTGCAAAGATGCGTTGATAAAAAAGTATGTAGATATTTTATTGTTTTGTTTTGATACGCGTCATGCCAAAGAAGAGGACAACAAAGCGCGCTGAACTACCCAATAAACGCACCACTAGAGCAAAGACGCTTAAAGGAGACGAAAATGAGCTGGGAGAATCTGTGTTCGAGGCTGAGGTCAACGACAACGACAACGTAGACGGAATGGGTAATCCTAGCGCGATTCACGATCAGAAAGAAAATCAGGAACCACAAAGCGAGGGTAGCAAAAACCCAGGTGATAAAAAGCCCCTCTCACCTATACTTGGGCTTGAAAACCCACTGATTACGCCATCAAAGCGTTTATTTGATAGCCCGGAGCGCCCCACACTGCTTTCCCCTACAAAGGCGCGTCAAGAATTCAGGCTACCTTCGGAGGCTGCCGTGTCGCAGTTAGTTCAGCGTAAGGACTTGAAGACGCTTACGAGTATCCTCAACGATCTAACTACATCCAAAACTGAAAAAATGTTTCAAGATTACAAAAAGCTATCCGAACGAAAGCATCAGACTAGTGAGACGCTAATCAACAACCTGACAAAAGAAAACCAAAAACTACGTTTGAGTATCAAATCGTTGCAGGCGAGCAAGCAGAATTCCAAGGAGACGGATTCATTGAGACGGCAAATTGAGACCCTCAAACGTGAGAACACACGTCTAAGCTCCGAAATTGAGTCGCTGAGCGCGAAACGCGGCTCTAACCAATCCGAGATTGACAATGCAGTGGCAGAACTGGATCTTATGGGCACGAAATTGGAGATCACTGAACTGTTAACAGGCCTCACATGCCAGGAATACATCGAAGACGCTGAGAACATGATATTCAAGATGAAGCAGCAGGGAGAGACTTGTTTTTTGATTTATCAACTTTTGATCAGCAAGACGGGAGCCGGAGAGATTGTTTATATTCCAATCTTCAAGCAAGAGGAGAGCCAATCGGGGTCAGAGCGCAATGAGTGGATGGAGAATGTCAAGAAACTTGAAAAAGTTCTGCCGGATTATCTGCTGGACAATCTGACATTCCCAGCCAATACACTCTACAACTTCTATAACAAGTTGGGGAGATCACTCAACAAGAAAGTGGAATAAATAAATAGAGTGTATCTTAAATTTACATGAGGGATTCTCTATTCATAGGGAGACAGTGATGGTACCGTCTGCATTCTTAGACACTTTTAGCGACTTCAGGAGTTCGGATTTATCTTTCTTGAGTCCTTTGCGGGCCTTCTTGAGAACTTTGTAGAGTGATTCAGATCCAGAAACGAACGATGCAAGCGATGGCTCAGCGGACTTGGCCCTTGATTTTTGCTTATTGTTTGTTTTTTCAGGTTCAGACGAGTGAGGTCTCTGAAGCTCCCGTTCGCTCTTGACAGACTTGAGTTTAGGAGCTTTCCAGCCCTTCTCGTATTTTTCAGCTTCGGTTATACAACTGGTATGACTGTTGTGGTCATTGTTGTAGAAGGTAGCATTGCAATCAATACATGTAAAGTATGCACCATGACATTGTCTCTGATGCAGAGCAAGCTTCTTCTTGACGACCGTATCGTTGCAAACCTCACACGAAAAGGAAACCATTTGATCTGACTGGCTTTTTTCAGTTTTTTTTCCTAAAAAGATTTCTTAGTATGAGGAAGGTCTCTGCACTGCCTCAAAACACATTTTCGGATTCCCCAGGAAGTCTTTCGACTCTCTTTGGTTCCCAGTCCTGGTACTCATCTAAGAGACCCTGTAGTTTGTAATACTCTTCTTTAATATCAACCTTCCGTCTTCTTGTGGCTAGGTCAAGGGCTTGGTTTTCGTCAAGCTCTTTTACCTTCTCATCTCTTTGCTCGTAACGCAATGCTGTGAATTTAGAGAGAATAACCGAACCAAACGCCACGGACAACATCATCGGAAGACCGAGATAGAGGAATGAGTTTTTCTTGATGAGCGCTTGATAGCGGCCTATGAAGGAGCGCTCAAATTCCGCCTGTTGTCGCTTGGAACGAAACGTCTTATTTGCGAAAGTGCCCATGATTATTAAAATATAATTTTCATTGATTTACACAATAATTTTCATCACTCTATCAAATAGGGCCTCGAGCGGAAGTCCTTCCAAATTATCAAGAATTGGCTCAAAGATTTGCGAGTTGAGCACTTTTCTCTCGTTCTCTGCTTCTGACTCGGTTTTCCTAATGGATGCCATTTGTTTGGCATTGTTGAGGAGGGCGCTGAGCTCGTACGCGCGGTCAAGTTCTTTCTGCTCTTGCATAGTGGAAACACCTGCGCCCAGTGTTCCTATGCGCGAGTCAGTATCAACTATGACAAATGAGGACATTCCGGGGGCAAACCGTACACTGGATATACCGGTGTCATGGTCGGAAACGTAGAGCGGCTGCAATTTTGATGGCTCGAACACAAAAATTCGAGATCTCAAATTGTAACTCTTTGTATAGTAATTCACGCAAAAGCAGAAAACTCCTCGGGTTTCGTCAACAGCCAACAAATTGCGACTTCCAGGCTGGGTGTGGACTTTCACGGCAAGGTCTGTGGCCCGGAACGTGAGCAGATCAAACGAGACCAGTCTGTCTCGGGCAAGTATCACCAGATACTCGTCGATAATTTTCAGACACCGCACCCTGGAGCCGGCAATAGATGGGAGTTGAACTGGTGTCTCCTCGAACGTGTTCACATCAATGAGACTAATGTTCATCTCTTGGCCAGTAGCAATCACTGATGCGTCTGGCGACCAGCAGATGCTAACGTTTTGAGCATCCGTGCGCTCGTTTCCGTTGCGAACTTTACGCAGAGTCCATGCGGTTTGCTGTAGTTTCTTGTCCTTTCCAACTTTCTGGTATATTTCTTTTGGCACCCGTGGTCTCCAGAGACGCAGGCCCCCCTTGACGTCAGCAGTTACGAACGCCAGACCATCGTTGTAAGATGGTGGCGCTGGAGCCACCGCCGCCACGTCAACCCCTGGTCCATGAGGATTGATAATCTTTGTCGACAATGACCAGCCACCTCGATCTTTACCGTCCACATAGCTCCAAAATTTCAAGGCGTATTGAACGTCGTTGCGAGAAAGCAGGTTGTCAATTTCTGGAGGCTGCAATTTGTCAAATGTGCACATCCATTTTCCGTCGCAGCTGAAGGCAAACTGCTCAATTTCTGGATCCTGAATTGATGTCTCGCTCCGGACCTTACCTGCCTGGATTGTTGGTGCAGCGGTGATGACCGAGATTTGCTCGTTCCTGATAAAATCGTACGACTGGAGATGTGCTCCATAGGGAAAGTAGCAATGATTGGAAACAGGATGCACCTCAAAGTGAGAAGAGAAATCGTGTTTGATTTTTGTCAGAGTGTCCTCATCCAACACGACGCTGCTCTTTGCGAGTCGCCGACGGTCTTTTTCAATGGTTTCAATATGTGTTGCAAATTTAGGGCGCACACCATTGACGTTCAATCTGGAAGTCAAGTCTACCGCACTTAGAACCAAAAACTCTCTATCGGAGCCGTTCAAGAGCAAACTAACGCCATACAATTCTTCTGTTGAGGCAGAAAGCTCAATATCCACAATTTCTCCATTCAAACGAGGCAGGAACTGCTGATTATCCGATTCCAGGTGCCAAAAGACAAGAACTTTTTCTTGACCTCCAGATAACAGATAAGCACCGTTTGTGCTAAATTCAACGCAGTTGATCTGACCAATATGCCACTTGAGCAGCCGCTGGGGTCTGGTATTATCTGAAACAAAGATAAGCTGAATAATGCCTGATGAGGTTCCGAGAGCGATCATCGGGGTCTCTGCATTGGAGACGGCCAAGGAGGTAATAGGTGTCTTGTAGGCAAATTGGATCATCTCGAGAGGACCGTCTCCGGACTGGAAGTATAACTGGTTTCTATTGGTGAGGTATGCAATTGTGCTTCTGTCAACGGACATGGCAAAAAGCACCACGTTTTTAAGAGTCGATATCTCCTGAATTTGAGAGTCATTAGTGGATCTCAACAAAGTGCGACTATGTGGTTGGTTTTTTGCGGTGGACTTGCCAATGATAAAATAATACTCGTTCTCAGAGGCTCCAAATCGCACAAACCTCACGATTTCGGCAGGCAGCTGTAAGTTGTAGGTGGCAACCACCGGCGAAATCAGCTTTTCTCTCCAGTTGACAACAACCACACTGTTGGTCCTCGTAAACAGATACATAAGGTTTGGATCCTGGGCGCTGAGAGTAGCATCCACCACCAGAGAAAGATCCAGGTCGAGTCTAATGCTACGCACTGACTGACGGGTGGCCAGGGAGTAAACTTTGATCTGTGACCTGAAGGGCACAATGGCAAATTTGGAATCTGTGGAAACGAGCTGTGCACGCCCGAGAAGACGGCCACCAGCGCCAAAACTGAGGTTCCAATCAGAAAGCACCATGAATATATTTTTTTTAAATTTTTTTGGTACTGAAAATTTTTAACAACATGATTATTCCTGTCCGGTGTTTCTCTTGCGGCAAAGTTGTGGGCGACAAATGGGAGACTTATCTGCAGTATCTTCAGGAGGACAACATGACTGAAGGAGATGCTCTAGACCGCTTGAAACTAAAGAGATATTGCTGTAGACGGATGGTGTTGACGCATGTGGACTTGATCGAAAAGTTCTTGAGATACAACCCGCTGGAAAAGAAGGAGATCGAGGGAGATCAGTATTAAGAGAGATACAACAGGGAAGCAACGTTTTTCGACGACAAACGTCACAAGAGAGGCCAACTGAAAAGGAGTACACGGATGCGCAGGCACTGGTCCACAACACTCTACGAGGATTGATGACGATGTCTGATATTGCAATGTTCGATGTGCTTGGGAAGAAGATCCTTCGAAACTATATGCATTTACTTCCTTTTTTGTAGGCATCCTATGTACATTAATAGCTACGGAAATATTTAAAATTCGATTTTCATGGATTCTGTCTACGAGGAGTTTTCCAGGTATGATTTTGACTCTAACGAGGAGTATCTCGCCGGTCTCAAGCAGGTTATGGAGCAGTACCTGATTTTGCAAAGCCAGAGCGATCCCGAGATCTCTAAAGATATATCTGAGGGCGTTTTCGACGTCTCTAAAATCAAACCTCAAGATAAGGAACAGTTGGTATGGCAGGCAAAAGTGTATTTTTTCTGTTCGCAAACAGGAGAGATTCTAGATCTTGATGACTATCGAAAGTGGGAGAGCACGAGGAAACTCCAAGAGCCTCAAGGAAGGAACACGAAGGAAATCCCATATTCGTCGAACTACGAGCAGTTGGTGGATCTTATCGTCAACAACAAGCCGATTCCGGGAATCAAACAAATACCAGATACTGTTCTTGGGCCGGAGCTTTCATCCAGCAGCATGCTAAGCGAGCGTAAGAAGCCCTGGGAACAACAGAAAGAGAGAGATTGTTCTGAGCAAAAAGATGCACCAGGGGATGGAACTCAGATTGGACCCGAATAAGGCTAATGTACACAAGGTAGTGCACCGCTGTGTCCGAGCCAGCTGATGATGAAGTTGTCTATTTAATAAAAATGTTAACTACCTCTCTATGCTATCTATCCGATAAAGCACAACAGTATGTTTAGGGGCTGTGTAGCACAGATGGCTGAGATGTGGCACCTTCTATAGCAGCTCCACCAAAAAGCAGCCCTAGTCCTCCTATTGCGACCTCCCAGCAGTGCCGTACGGCGGAACGACTTTAATAGTCCAGACTTTTACGTTTTAGGAAATCTCAGTATCTTATCTTCGTAAAAATCCCCGATGCAAAACTTCCGCCGATATGCCACACCAAATCTGGACAATCGCGATTTGTCCGGCACAATGGTTTGGGACGCTATAAATATGTCGCGATGCCTAATTTTGAACAACAATGTCTAAACCGAACGTGCTTCTTATAGGACCCGGCGGTGTTGGTACCATTGTGGCCTACGGTATTGATTATGCTGGCAAGTCGAATCTCTCTGTGGTGGTGAGAAGAGACTACCCAAAAGTCAAGGATCAAGGCTGGGAGATCAACTCGTGCAACTACGGCACCATTAAGGGCTGGAAACCGGCTGCCGTGTACGAGTCCGTGGCTGCGGCAGGCGAAGCAGGAGTTACCTACGACTACGTTGTGATTTCCACCAAATGTCTTCCTGACATTGTCAAACCTGAGGTCCTCGCGGAACCTGTCATCACTCCTGGAAAAACCGTGGTGGTTCTGGTGCAGAACGGCTTTGACTTGGGAAGGCCGTTCATTGAGAAGTACCCAGAAAACGTCTGTCTCTCTGGAGTCTCGCATATTGGCTCTCACAACCATAACGGTGTCATTTCGCACATCCAGCCAGACAAGGCTGTTATCAGTGTGTTCGACAATCCCAACCTCGACAAGGACTTCCAGGTGGAAAAGGCAAAGGAGTTCATTTCCCTCTACAGCAACGATAAGAACGACGTCTCTTACTTTGAGGACGCCAAATGGTACAGATACAGAAAGCTGGTGTACAATGCTACGTTGAACACCGTGTGTGCTCTCACGGGCGTGGACACTGGGAGATTGGATCTCTCCGGCACTCTCGAGTCCGTGTCTATTCCTGCTATGAGAGAGGTTGTGAAGGTTGCCAAAGCCGACGGTGTCGAGCTTCCAGAGGACGTGATCAACACTGTTGTCCACTCCGACGACGGCGACTGGTTCGAGCCGTCGATGCGTGTGGATGTGAAGAAGGGCAATCCTATTGAGCTGGAGGTGATCCTGGGCAACTTGTTAAGGGTTGCCAGAGAGCTCAATGTCGACACGCCTGTGCTGTCTTTGCTTTATGAGCTTCTGAAGGCGGTCCAATTTCGACTCAAGGAGGGACAGGGGCTGATCTCCGTTCCTGAGGAACGCCCAATATCTACTAGATACTATAGCTAATTTAGATGGGATATTTGACTCCAGTTCTCTGGATGCACCAGAAGCGAGCCTGTAAGGGCACAGGGGAGTTCCACACTTAGTCGTCGCATAACCTGGTTCCTGGTTTCACATTAAATCACATTGGCTATAAAGAGTATCTAAACTCCGGGTTCTCGATATCGGTGAGGTCGGCAAAAGCAATGGTATCTGGGATCTGGTACTTGTCGCCCAGGGCAGCCCGCTTTTGGTCGCGGATCCTGTTTCTGTGCGTGTAGAGCAGCAGGAGCGACACGATACAAAGTAGTCCCGCGGCGAAGCTGACCAGCATTGCCGTCTTGGCCCCAACGTAGCCCGGCTTCTGAGAGGAGATGAAAGTCTGCGGCCCTATGATGTTGCCCACACAGTAGCCGACAAGATAAAACGTGTTTAAGGTGACCTTCTTCGTGCTTCCAGCGACATTCGACGAGAGAACAGACACCATACTCGCGGAGACAGAGGTTGCCATGTAGAAAGACAGATACCCAAACAGCCGCCACCCCCTGGGGCCCGCGAAGTTTAGGCAGCACATCCCGATGATTGCGATTAGCTGAACGATAATGCTCGAGATAAGCCGGCGGTTGTTCAAGAAGCGATAAGTGAGATAGGCAACAGAGATCGGGAAGACGATGTCAATGGCTCCGCCAGGCATTCCCATTAGCAGCGCGTTCTGTGTGGAGAAGCCAAAGTCTCCTTTCAGAAGAATGGAGCCAAAGTTGGTGAAGCCTCCGTTGGGGATGGCATAGGACATTCCATAAATGAAAAACAAGTACAAGACCGGGTCCTGGAGCGCCTCGAGCACCTGGTGGCGCTTGAACTTGTGGCTTCCAAAGCCTTGCTGGTTTCCCTTCACTCTTTCAACACAGTACTTCTTCTCTGTCTCGTTCAAGAACCATGCTTTAACGGGCAAATCCGGAACGTGAACTATAGAGAGAACACCCAAAAAGATAGTGATGATTCCGGTGATGATGTACAACATTCTCCAGGAGGCAAAAGAGTAGTTACCTGAGCGGTGCACTGCAAGACCGTAAGCGATTCCTGCTCCCAGAAGAGTGCCAAAACCCTGAAATCCCCACCAGATAGAGGCACGCATGAACTGCTCGCTCTTGCGGTACCATTGACTGGTAAGAAGAACATATGCAGGGTTCATGAAGCCCTCGAAGATTCCGAGAATCACGCGGCAGACAAGAAATCCAGCAGCATTAGAGCAGGCTGCATGGCACATCAAAACGATACCCCAGATGATGACTGCTGTTCCCAGAGTTTTGGAGAGAGGAAGTTTCTGCAGCAGCAAGTTTGCTGGAAACTGGAAGATAAGGTATCCAAAGTAAAACGCGCTCCCGACCCAGCTGTACTCCTTATCGGACATGTTGAGGTCCTTCTGTAGATTCATGATCGAAGCGTAGGAGTTGGTTGTTTTGTCCATCAGCTGGCAGGACATGAGCGCAGCAATGACCGGCATGAGACACCAGTCTATCTTGCGCAACAGCTTGCGCTCGAATTGTGGGTCCAAGACCAGATCCATCGCATCCTGATGGTACTGCAGAGCGACGTCGGCATCCAATTGGTGGATCTCGATCTCGCGTCCGTCGAGCGAAACGACGGTTGAGAGAACAGGGTTTATCTCAATTTGGGAGACCGTTTCCTTTGACTTATTGTCGCTGCGTTCTTTCATTTTGTCTAGCAAAGCTGAATTTGCTTTGCAATAAATACTGGTCTGGCATCCATCATTTCTTATCTCGATTGATTTTGTGCCAAAATGTCCGACATTTTTTATCGATAAGATTTCGTCAGTCGGAGATACACGCTTCGGAATGAGACGTCGATTTATGGTCGATCGCAAAACAGCGGCCTTTTAAAGGAGTAGTATCACTGAATGCCCCCACATGTCAAAGAACAGCTCTGAGGTCGGTCTGGAGACCGTCTCGACTGACAAGTCTGATTTTGATAGGCATCTACAGCTCGACGAGGGCAAGATGCTCCAGTTCCAACCGGAAAGTCCCCGGAGACCAATCAACTGGAGCACGAAAAAAAAGCTGGTACACACAGTGCTCTATGGACTCACCACCTTCGGCGCGCAATTCAACTCTACAACCATGTCCTTCGAGTACTGTGTTGACGGTATACGGAAGGAGTTTGGAGCATCCCGAGAAGTGGTCCTACTTCTGACTTCTCTGTACATCCTCGGCATAGCCTTCGGCCCTATGGTATTTGCTCCGCTGTCAGAGATCTACGGCCGCAAAATTAGTATATTTGCTCCATTCCTTATGTCTGCTATGCTGACATTTGCAACCGGTATCTCGTACAGCCTCGGTGCAATGATGGTGACCCGGTTCATGGGTGGCTTTTTTGCTGGAGCACCAATTGTAGCATCGGGCGGTGTTCTTGGAGATATATGGTCGCCAGCGCAGAGAGGAGCGGCGTTTGCATTCTATGCCTGTTTTGTGATCAACGGAGCAGCTCTGGGGCCTACTGTCGGGTCCTTATTAAGCATGAAAACCAATTGGAGGAATCCACAGTGGTTTATTGGAGGGCTGAGTATTTGCATCATTGCCATCTGTTGCATTTTTCTGCATGAAACATACGAGCCTGTTCTGCTGGCACGGGAGGCGAAAAAAGAACGCCTGAAGTCAGGATCATGGGAAATACATTCAAAACTGGATACTTGGGACCTGAACATTCGCGAGCTAGTCAAAATCCACATGGTGCGGCCGTTTGCTATTCTGCTCACCCCCATTGTGTTTTTGATGGCGCTATATGCCAGCTACGTTTACGGGTTATTTTATTTGATCCTCACCAATGTTTCGGAAGCATTTTACTTGACCAAGGGGTGGAAAGGAACGACAGGGACATTACCCTGCATTTCGCTCCTGCTCGGAGTTCTTTTTGGTTGCGTAGGAAACATGATCTGGGCCAATCGGTACGCCAGTCTGGTGGAAAAGAACAATGGGGAGCCGCTACCGGAACAGCGGCTTCCAGTGATGATGATCCTGGGATGGCTAATGCCCGCTGGAATATTTATTTTCGGGTGGACCTGCTCTCCACACATCCCGTGGCCCATTCCTTGCTTGGGCATTATGATGATGGGCTGTGGCTTCATAACCACTTTTCAAGGAAGCCTGAATTATCTCATAGACACCTACAGATGGTACTCTGCATCTGCCATAGCGGCGGCCACGTTTCTGCGGTCCATCTTTGCCGCCTCCTTCCCGCTTTTTGCGAAACAGCTGTTTGTCACCTTGAATGTCCACTGGGGCGCCAGCTTGATTGGTTTCATTGCTTTGGGAATGATTCCAATTCCGTACCTTTTTTTCGTTTTCGGGAAGAGGATACGAGAGAAAAACGTTTTTGTACCAGATCTAAAATAGACTACTTAAGTTCTTTAGTGCTTCTGCGTCTTCTACGTAGCCCGTCTTGCTTCCTTTCATCTTCGGGAATTATTCTGCTCACCAAGCCAGAGTAAAACCAGTCGATCATTGTGATTGCATCATAGACCGGCAAACCTATCGCTTTCTGAACTGCACGTGCAAATGGTGGCATCTGAGTGCATTCGAGAACGATCGCCCCAATTGACGGATTATCCTCAACAAGCTCTTTTGCAATACGAACCATCTCTTTCTCCAGGTCCTCGTGAACGTAGGGGTCTCCCTCTATGATCATTCCTCGTAAAACTCCCCCAGCAGGACATCCCTTGACGACGATTCTGGACTGAAGCTCTTCGCCTATCCCCAGACCCCGAAAGTGAGCTTTGCCTAGAACTTCTGCATCGAAAGTCAAAACTCCAATAAGCTTTGCTGAGCCTATCGCCATGGAGACAAACGGCACCTGGATAAGACTGCTGGTTGCAACCGGAATCTCCACCGCGGCAGCTAGACGGTTTTGCACCTGAGCCAAGAAGCCGCAGGAGGTGATCACCCCAACAGCTCCTCTTTGCTTCAGGCGGTTGCAGGCGTCAATGTAGTTTTGTAGTGTCTCGTCTGAATACTCGTCTTTTCTGACAACGTTCCACACAGTGGCCTCCTTAACTGTTTCGTGGATCACTGGAAAGTGGTAAGACAGCTCATTCAGCGGATCGCCTGGCGGCCGGTGGATATCATCAGTGTAATCAAGACACAGTGCGCCCAGTGGCGGTAGTTCTTCTCTTGGACGATATGCCGACATGGTCCTTAGCTAAATTCATATGTCATCATATTTATCATCCGTCCAACGGGAATTTCCGCCAGAATTTTTCAGATAAGATAGCGTCGGAGATATTGTTATTTAAGGTATGGAATCTTATCTTTCGCAAACTTTAATTCCGCAAGTGCCAGACTATCCAATGCAGTCGGAAACGGCAGAGCGGACCCTGAGGCGGAAGACAGGAAGAAAACATCAGATGGCAGCGTGCTGCTTTTGCAAGAAGCGAAGAAAAAAATGCGACGGGAAGTATCCTAGCTGCTCTGCCTGCCTCAAGCTCGGAATCGATTGCACGGTGATTGACCCTCCTACGGGAAGAGAAGTCAAACGGAACTATTTGGAGATTCTGGAAACAAAATTGCAGCAGCTTACTGCCCAATTGGCCAGGGTTGATGACATGCGAAAAGAAAGTTCAATAGAAAAGCCACAGTTCCAGAACCCTGCTCCCAACAAATCTGATCTCGCTCAACAGGTTGGGTATATCACTTTGCAAGCCGCGGGCGAATCAAGGTATTTGGGCGAAAGCAGTGCCTACTACATTGCAAAGACCATCAGCGAGTCTATCAATTGTTATACCGCAAAGCCTAACACCGCTGCTTCTAGCATTGAAGAGGCCGAGCCTCCACAAACTGTCTTTTCCAAACCCTCAAAAAGACTTGCCTCCGCTTTTCTCACGGCTTACAAGAACTACGTTCAGTGCCAGTACCCGTTTCTGGACTGGAATAGCACTATCACAATGTTTAACCAAGTGATGAACGACGACTCCCAAGACCCAGAGGCATTGTTTTTCGTTTATATCATTTTTGCCATAGGGACACAGCTTCTCGAAGACCGCACTCAGACATCCCACAAGCGGAGCTACTACGAAAAAGCGTTCGAAAATATCGGCTCGGTCATTGGAGCCACTACTCTGCGCGCAGTCCAGGCGTATTTGCTAATTACCGTTTTCGCCCAGAAAATGCCTGACGGCTCCTCGTGCTGGCAGACCACAGGACTTGCCATTCGAACGGCGGTGGCCCTGGGTCTTCACCGCAAACCGTACCGCAACTGCGACCCAAAACTCGAGGATCTCAGGTCACGTGTTTTCTGGTCAGCATACGGGATGGAGAGAATCAATGCCCTGGTTTTGGGCAGACCGTTCAGCATTTCGGATGCGGACATCGACGCGCCCTTCCCTCAGTACTCGGAGGATACCAAAGTGGCCTGTCATGTCGCGCGGCTGCGGAGAATACAATCGAATATCTGCACCTTCATTTATAAGCCTGCACATTTATTGGGGAACCGAGAGGACATCGAGGCTACGCGCGTGCAGATAGTTGTGGAGCTGAACGATTGGATGGCGACGTTCCCATTCAAGGATGATGCAGTCTCAACGTTTGAGACAGACAACTGGTCCATCATCTCGTACCACAATTCCATGCTTCTTCTGCTCCGGCCGGTGGTGTTAGAAGTCGCAAAACTGAGAGAAAAGGCCCCCAAAGAAGCTCTTGACTGGTTCAAGATATTCACAGAGTCCGCCTCCGCTATCTGCATCAACTACAAAAACATCCACGCGAAAGGAAAACTCAGCTACACCTGGCTAGCCATGCACTGCTGTTTCGTCTCTGGCATTTCCTTTATATACTGTCTCTGGCTCGACGCAGGGCTAGGCGTGTTGAAATGGAAGCGGGAGTCCTCGATTTACAAGACGATCAATGCCTGCTCCAGCATCTTGTATGTGATGGCCGAGAAATGGCCCTCGGCTTGCTTGTTTCGTGACACGTTTGAGCAGATCTCAAAAGCTGCTCTGTGCCATCTCGAGTCGCCGAGAGAGCAACCGACTGACCTTTCCGACGGTGAGCTGCTAGAAGGAACCATTGGTATAGACCAGTATCTGCGCAATCTAAGCTCGCAACAGAAGCAGAACTCGACAGACGGAATGGCATTTGCTCCGCCTAGCAACGACGTCCTCGAAAAGGATACTGATTGCCAGATCTCAGACTCGCTGTGGGAGTTCCTGGACACCACCGGAGACCGTTTTTTGCGCAACATATTCTACGACATGGAAGACAACCTTCTCCTCTAGAGACCAACGAGCAGTTGGGATATAGCATCTAGTCCATCGCGTAGCTAGCTGATTTACACCTTAGACCGGTAAAAACTAACTATTTTTTGTTTATTTGTTTCGCGCATGAAAATACAAGACAAGCTAGAGCAGATAGCGTCGGGGTTCGATTTGTCGGCGTCGGACGACGAGGCGAGTTTTCTGGGACGGCAGGACGTCGAGTACTTGAATCGTCAGTTTTCCAGGCAAAAAAACTCGCCAGAAGTCGCGGACAATGAATCTGACGAGGAGTGGGTGGATGAGGATGAAGAGTCGTATGATGAGTCTCTTGACGAGACCATTGTTGAGTCCAGCGAAGAAGAGAAAATGCAGGAACCGGACGTGGAGCCTCCTGCGTTCTTGAAATCCAAAACCATCGTGTACATCATCAAGACGTTTCCTGTGCTAGTCATGATCTTGTTCCTGATGGTGATTGCGCGTCTGGCATCCGCTGGCAGCTACTACGACAATATAGTGGATCTGGGGCTAGTGCATCACAAGTTCAGAGGTTTTGAGAAGAAGCTTGGCGAAATTGGTGAGAGATTGGAGCAGCTTTCCAATACGCATAATAACAATGATGTGCACAAATTGGAGCTTATCGAAGAGCAAATACAGCAATTACAGAAGAACGAGCACATCTCGGATCGCGAAATCAAGCATCTCGTGCAGAATGCTGTCATCGAGTTTCTCCAAGAATCCTTGGACGAAAAGCTAGAACAACTGGTGTCTGACAAGATGGGGCATCTAGATTCTGTCATGGAAGAGCGAATCTCGCAGCTCGAAATCGAAAAGCTGACGGACAAGATGTCGCATGAGGTGCTGGAAAAAGTGGATACTCAGATATCTTCGGTGAGTTCTCAGCTCGAAGCTCTTCAATCAGCAGGCTACTCCGAGCAGGAGATAGAGACTACACTGTCGCGACTGGTGCAACACGAGTTCAACCAGCGCCTGGAGCCGCGTGTTGCCGGTATTTCGAACTACGCGAGCTACGATCGCGGCGCTCGGGTTTTAAAGAAGTACACCACCCTGCCCAAGCTGAAACGCGTCCGCACAAAAGTTGTTGACCGTGTTCTTCACGGTTGGCTTGATTTCATAAGGCGAACCATACAGGGCCACAAGCGTACTTTGACGGGCTTGAACAATGTCGAGCTCACGAGCTCGGAAAACTCGCCGGCAAACGTTTTGGTGGACAGTTCGCAGTACTGGCAGGCTCTGGCGCAGGACCTTCCGATCACGTTTGGGGTCCAATTGAGCGAGCCTGTGTATCTGCGTCAGGTCGGTCTGTACCATCCACGCGTCTCGTCGCTTGCCGAGTGTGCTCCGCGCCACGTCTCACTTCTAGTAGAGCCGGCCAACTCCAAGCAAGCTAAACTGCTACGAAACAAGCTCGCAATTTATTACAACCAGGATCTTGTATTCTCGCACCTTCGCGGGCTCGCCAAGGTGAGCGAGTTTGAATTCCAGGCATCAGGCGGCCAAAGCTACCAAACGTTCCCGTTTTCGCGCGAGATCCTTATGATCTTGGACGAGTTCCCGGTGAAAAACGTCGTGCTGGTTGTCGAGGACAACTGGGGCCACAAAGAAGTTGTGGTTCTTTACGGGCTAAAAGTGTTTGGGCTGAATGAGTTTGAGATGAAAGCGACGAGAGTGACGAGATCCGACGAAATAATAAATTTGGGCGAAGATAGTGTATTTTAGTGTATGTACGCAATATATTTTTCAGTTGATAAAAAATACTTCTTTTATCAATCAATTACTCATAGTTTGCGGCATGACTTTTGTCGTCAATTCTTTGCTGGACACTGATCTATACAAGATCACGATGCACGCAGCGATCTATGTTAACCTGCCAAATGCAGAGGCCGTCTTTGGGTATACCAATAGGACTCCGTCGATGCAACTGAACGAAGCTGCCTTGAACTGGCTGCGCACACAGATTGACCATTTGGGCTCCCTCAGGTTCACTCCGAGCGACATTGACTATCTGAAAGCAGAAATGCCCTTTTTGCCTGCCAGATATCTTGATTTTATCAAGGATTTCAAGCTGCGACCAGCTGAACAAGTGAAACTTATAAACGTGGACAAACCGGAGGAATTCGGTCTTGAGGTGACGGGAAAATGGGTTGATGTCACGCTATATGAGATTCCACTACTGTCTCTCATCTCGGAAGCTTATTTCAGATATGTGGACACCAAGTGGACCAACGACGGACAGTTGGAGAAAGCTAGGCAGAAAGGAGCCAAACTGCTTTCCAATGGCTGTGCATTCAGCGAATTCGGCACCCGTAGAAGACGGTCTTTGGAAACCCAACGTCTCGTAATGAAGGGGCTGTGCCAAGCTGCCAAGGAGGCCAACAACGGCGAGATGTTTCTGGGAACGTCTAATGTGATGTTTGCTAGAGAATTTGGAGTCAAACCAATCGGCACGGTCGGACACGAGTGGATGATGGGAATCGCAGCCATAACGCAGGACTATAAAAACGCGAACAAGCTGGCGATGGACTATTGGCTCAATACAATGGGCACTGCAAACGCCGGTTTAGCCTTGACTGACACCTTCGGCACAGATGCTTTTCTGAGAGTATTTGTTCCACCGTACTCCGACCATTACATTGGGGTGCGACAGGACTCTGGCTCTCCTCTTGACTACACGGACAAAATATCTCACCACTACTTGGAAGTCCTAAAGCTACCGAAATTCTCGAAAGTGATCTGCTACAGCGACTCGCTCAATGTGGACAAATGTATTGAATACAAGAAGAAGGCCGATAGCTGTGGCATGCGTGCATCCTTTGGCATCGGCACAAACTTGACCAATGACTTTGAGGGCTCTTCGCCGTTGAACATTGTTATCAAGCTCAAAAGCATGAACGGCAACCCAGCTATCAAGATCAGCGACAACCTGGGCAAGAACATGGGCGATCCGTCTACGGTTGCCCGGGTGAAGAAGGAACTCGGCTATGTCGAGAAGGAGTGGGCCGAAGGCGATGAGGCTCACCGGTGGTGAGCGCGATATTAATTCGGAAATATAAATCCAGCACAGCCAGGAGAGCTTGCTTTTCAACATAAACTTGGTGGCATGTGATAAACTAATTTATTTAATATATTTTTGATCTTGTTGACCTAAGAGCCCAGGATGACAAAAGAGCCTGAATCGCCACCCGACGATGTCAAGGTGACTGACAATGGCCAAGATACCACAAAATGTGTGTCTGAAGACACAGAAACGGGCACCACAGAGAAGTCTGACGGGATTTCAACGAGCCAGCCATCAACAGCAAACTCCGTGCCGCTCATGAAATCTGCTTCCGACATGGACTCGCCGATCTTGCTCCCATTGGATTCAGGGAGCGGACCTAAATCGAGGTATTTCAGAAGAGGCTCTTCCAGCAGCATCAACGTGGACGATCTCTCCTTTTTCGATCTGCTCAATCCCCAGATCCTATCAACAGAGATCCGAAAACATCCAACCTACCAGCGAGTCAAAAATTACTCCTCGGAGTCTATCAAGAAGTTTAACAAAAAGGGAATCAAGTTTAACATTAGCAATGATGACATGAAGCGTCTCAAGTTGGTGCTCAATAACAGACTCGATAAGCTGTATGTTGGAATTGACAAGACTATCACGGCGTCCAAAACGGAAAAACTGTACTATGCCAGTTCTGTGTATCTCATCTTCTTTCTTGGTCTTGTCATTGGAAAACATCCCGAATGGTTTCATGTGGTGTACACGGTACTATTTGCTGTATTGATGCCAATCAGATTCATCACTTACTACAAAATGAACTGGAACTACTACCTAGCAGACCTGTGCTACTTTGCTAACGGGCTGCTCATGGTGTTCATATGGGCTCTCCCAAGCTCAAAAATTCTGTACGTGACTTGTTTGAGCTTCTCTTACGGTACGCTTTCATTCGCTGTGATCACTTGGAGAAACAAACTGATTCTTCACTCCATTGACAAAACCACCTCCACCTTCATTCATGTGATTCCTCCCACTGTTATGTACGTGATAACACATCAGCTACCCGTCGAGTACCGCCAAACACGGTTCCCAGGATCCATGAAGCTTCAAGATTGGGAAATATGGAACGGAATCCTGTACACGTCGCTGATGTACTTTGTGTGGCAGTCGCTGTATCATTACTTCATTAACGTTAAGCGCGCTGAGAAAATCAAGAACGGAAAGGTGACGTCGTTTGTTCATCTTCGAAAAGCGTTTGCCAAAAAGCCGATAGGGAAATTCGTCAATTCGCTCCCAGAACCGTTCCCTGTTTTTGCCTTTATGGTGATCCAATATTTTTACCAGCTGGGTACAATGACAGTTTGTCCTCTGGTGTTCAAGTACAAATACGTTGCGTCCATTTACCTCTCGTTTATATTTTTCATGGCGAGCTATAACGGTGCCACATACTACATTGATTTCTACGGGAAGAAGCTTCAGGGAGAGGTTGAACGTCTTCAGAAGGAGATCGACGAACTTCAATCCAAGGCACGTGAGCACGAGACGGACGGTCAGTCTCCGACAACAGTGCCAAGCTCTTCGTAAGATAGCCTGTTGCACAGCCATGCGACTAAGTAATTTATTTAATGAAAATATTCCTAAAAAATTCAAGCACCATTATGTCCAAAGTCAGTCGTAAAAGACCCTTCGAAGATGAAGGGGCCGATCCTCACTCGTCGGTGTTTGAACGATACAGCAGAACCATGGATTTGCAAGACAAAATTGCCGAACAGTACCCGGACAACGACGAGCCAGAACCGATGGAAACGGAAAGAGACGTTGCACCGCTTCCGCAGCCCAAGCTGCCCCGAGACAAGTCCCTATACTCACAGGAGCAAAAGAACAAGAACCTTAACTGGCTTTCTACTCCTGAGTATCACAATACTACCCAAACGAAGCCATTCAAGGATTTTGAGCCTGCGCTGGATCCGGTGATAATTTCCAATCTCGAGACCAAGTTTGGCATAACTTCTGCCTTTTCTGTGCAGATCAACGTGATAGAATCTCTTTTGAAAGACATCCGCGCCAATACGATTGACCCGACCCCTTTTGGCGACTATCTGGTCAATGCATCGACAGGTTCAGGTAAAACTCTAGCATATCTGATTCCTATAGTACAAAGCTTAATTGGTCGAGTTGTTCCTCGTTTAAGATGCATAATTTTGGCTCCAACGAAGCCGTTGATTACACAGGTGTACTCTAACATATTACAGCTGACAAAAGGACTTGATATCAACGCTTTAGCTTTGCGTAGCGACGTGGGTGTCAAAGAAGAAGCGAAGAAACTAGCAGCTGTCAAGCCAGATATCGTTGTTTCCACGCCAGGTCGCCTGGTTGAGCATCTGCTGAACGGCATGGACCTTTCACAGCTCCGATTTTTGGTGGTTGATGAGGCAGATCGGCTGCTGAACCAGTCATTTCAAAACTGGTGCGACACTCTGATTGCCAGATTGGAGAAGGACCAGAAATTTGGTGCAGGCGAAGACTTTTACAACAGCTACACTGTGAAATGTAGCAAACTGATTTTCAGTGCGACCTTGACGACAGATTCGGAAAAGCTGTTTCATCTTAAACTTTTCAAGCCTAAATTGGTCGTGATCAACAACGCAGAACAGCTGGTGAACGAGCTGTACCAGATCCCGCCAAATCTTGATGAGAAATATGTGCGGGTCAACGAAAAGCTGTCATTTTTCAAGCCGATGGTGTTACTCCGCTTCTTGGAACGGCCAGAGTACGCTTCTCACGGACTTGTGTTTACCAAATCTAATGAGTCGGCAATAAGACTTGCCCGCCTGCTTACGCTCTTAAGTGGGAAGCTGGGACTGGGTTTGGATATAATGTCCGTCAACTATAGCCTAAAATCGCACGAGAGGGCTAAGATCCTCAAAAAGTTCCACGAGGAGGGCGGTATTTTGATTGCTACCGATCTCATTGCGCGCGGAATGAACATCGAATCAATCAAATTTGTTCTGAATTACGATCTTCCTCTTTCAACCAAGGAGTACATTCACAGAGTTGGCAGAACAGCCCGTGCAAATAGGCATGGAACTGCTGTGACGCTCTGTTTTGGGGATGGGGATTTCCGATGGTTTAAACGTCTGGTCTACTCGGGTGGAGTCATTAATAGAAACGGCAAGGATATCGAGGAGGTTAAGGTGGTGAGAGACACAGACGAAAAAACAGACTCCGATTTTGTGCTTGAGCTTGATAAGGATGTCTACAACGAGTGTCTGGACGAGCTCGAGAAAGAAATTAGAAATAGCAAGTAATCACTCAGTTAATGGTTCTATGTACATCATTCTTTCGAGGGCTTTTTCACTCCGTACTTGGATCTGGCCGTCTTTCTATTGGCAACACCAGCCAGGTCCATGGCTCCACGTATCAGATGGTATTTGACACCAGGTAAATCCTGCACTCTACCACCTCGCACATACACGACAGAGTGCTCCTGGGCATTGTGCCCGATACCTGGGATATATGCCGACACGACTCTTCCATTGGTAAGTCTAACTCTGGCGGCCTTTCTCTGGGCAGAGTTTGGCTTTTTTGGTTTGAGAATCATGACTCTCAAAATGACGCCCTTTTTGATTGGATTTCCCTGGAGATCTGGGGCCTTAGAGCCTCTCTTCTTCTTGGTGATAAATTCCTGTCCTCTATTGATTTGGTTGATGGTAACGAATCTCTGCTGCGAGAATGCAGTGGGGGATGGTGATATGCGCGACATCAGTGATGGTGTTGCACCTGGCAAAGGAGAAAAGACCCGGCCTGCCTTGAGCAGAGATCCGGAAAACAGTTTGAGCATGGCGAGCGAGCAAAAAATGAAAAATATAAATCCACTTTATTATCAACTATCGTTACCCTGCCTTTCACCTTGGCTCAAAAAATTGGAGTAGCTGTGGAGATTTGATACTTACAAAATAACATGTTCCCAGCATCCCGTTTTAGCTGTCGAGCTTTGGCCATGGCAGCTCGCCAGGGTGTTGTGAAGCCGACAGCGCTTATGTCCCCTACGTTAGGCCTGCGATTCTACAGCTCTGCCCCCACACTAACCAGAGACATAGTGATGGAGAGAATTACGGAGATGCTCGAATGTTACAACAAGATCAAGCCAGGCACTCCTCTCACGGAAAAAACATCGTTCTCCAAAGACTTGGGACTCGATTCGCTCGATTCAGTTGAGATAATGATGGAGATCGAGTACGAATTCAGCATCCATATTGCAGACCAAGACCAGGACTCGATCAAGACGATTGGCCAGGCCGTCGACTACATCATCAAGCAACACGACGCGTGCTAAAACAGGTCTATTTATTTGGCAGTTATTTATTCGGTGTAGACGTTATTAGAATTACATCACTAGGATACTATCTATACATTTTTTATGCGTAAACCGTAGCTATACCAACGTTTCCGGGGATTTCATCGCGTCCAGATCCTTGTCCTGTGTATCTGTGTTCTTATCTTCCTCTGTGCACACTTGAGTAAGGTCGCCGTCTGCTGGTTTTCTTCTGCGACCAAATCTTAGCCACCATATCGCGTGACTCATAAAAATTCCAACTTCTAAGCACGCGCAAATCGAGTATAATATACATCCCATTGTATCGATGTCCCCAATAGCCAACGAGGCGAGCGAGAACACTGCTCCGCTAAGGTCCGTAGCCAGAAAAATGAAGTTTATCCCGATAACTCGTCCTTGACGCTTCGAAAGCTCGTAGTATGGTGGCAGCAATCCGACTGCTAGAAGCACGGAGCCGATGATTCCAAAAATTAGCAGCGGCCACTTCACTCCTTTAGAGTATTCCTTGCGTAGGGGGATGATGAAAGCAACCTCCAGTGCGAGCCACAAAAACACAAACAGACCCCCGCGCAAAATTATATCCCTCTTTGGCTTGCTCACTGGAGGGTAGTAGAGCACTTGCAAGTAAACAATGAGGCAGAAGAAGCCAAAGAGATGAGGCTGTAGCTGGATGGGAATCGAGCTGTTTTCTGAAACAAAGTAGATTGCGAAAAATGGAGCACATAGACACCAAAGCAAAACCATCCACTGGTTGAGTCCCTCGGTGTCTTTGCGTCTATAATTATGAATAATTTGGGGTATCATTTGCACACACCAAAAAATGGTGCCTATAGTAGCCAGGACGTTGGCTGTTGTGGAGGACATTTGAATTGATTGTAAGGAGACCATACATAGGCGCCATACTCGCTTTATATAGCGCCAAACCCGAGCCCTGTAGTGCCCTCACAAGTCTCGAACCAGCACTGCCAGTGAAAAAAATTTTGCTACCGTTTTCTTTATTGTTCGAACAATAATGTCCCTCTCGAAAATTTAGCATCAGCCTTCTCGATTGGGAAAGCTATTCCGCCGGGCGATCGACGTCAAAACTTGCTCGTTCGACGCGTCGTCGTTTCCCCAGGTTTTTCCAATCACCCGAACTCGTCTTTTCCATCACCAACATGCTCAAGTTCTTTTCTCAGTACTCTACCTGTGACGTTTCCGATGCACTTCTCAAGTATGGTGTCTCTAACGGCGGCTTCTTTCCTAACCTGACTCGTTTCAGCACCAGCGGTGCCACAATGGCAGGTAAAGCCTACACTGTTCTTTTTGCTGCGCGGGACGACCCAAATTACGAGGAGATTAAAGGCGGATATATCGATAATTTGCCTGAAGACGCAGTCTTGGTGATCGGATTGACTCCAGAGCTGCAGAAGCTGGACGCACCTTACGTCAAGATCAACAATGCCCTTTATGGTGGCCTCATGTCCGCACGTGCAAACTACCTGAAGAGCCCCGGAACCGTAGTTTTCGGTCGGATCAGGGATTTAAAAGAGCACCAAGACCTCGAGAGGAATGTGTTTGCTTACGGCTTGGGCACTGCAGCGCACGCCCCGGTGGTTAAACTTGCCGGAATCAACGTGCCTCTCAAAATCACCTTAGACTCTCATCCGGAGCCTTATCAGGAAACTATAAACCCCGGTGATTATATAATCGGGGATGAAAACGGCGTGGTTAGAGTTGATCGATCGGGCGACCTGGCCCAAAAATGCATAGAGTATATTCCTAATCGGGTTGCTGCTGACCAGTTAGTAGCCGAGGACATCCAGGGCGGAGCCAAGTGCAATGAGGCTCAAAAGCGCAGAAGAGCTGGTCTGTAAGCGGCTATGGTGCACGGATGTCTGATCCACGGCTGGCGTACACAAAAAATATAGAAAAAATATTTCCTATTTACCTCAATTCCATGGTTGTTGACACAACTTACTATGATCTTCTGGAGGTGACTCCGACAGCTACTGATCTGGAAATCAAGAAAAGCTATAGGAAGCTGGCAATCAAGTATCATCCCGACAAGAACCACGGCAATGAGGAAGCCGCAGAAATATTCAAAAAGGTCAGCGAGGCGTACCAAATCCTGAGTGATAAGCAGTTGCGAGCCAAGTACGATCAGCATGGACTCAGTGAGGTGCGGGAGAGCAGCGAAATGGCCGATCCCGAGCAATTTTTCGACCAAATTTTTGGTGGCGAGGCATTTCTGGATTACATTGGAGAGCTCACGTTGTTCAAGAATTTATCGAAACAATATGAACTGGAGGCTGAGGAGGAGGCTCGTCAGAATGCAGCTCTTACTGGTAATCTAAGACTAGAAGATGGGAAATATGCAGATTTGAGCGAGGAGCAAAAGCTTAAGATGATGAAGAAAGAACAAGAAAGAGTGAAGAAAGAGGAGCAGGACAGGTTGGACGAGGAGAGCAGGCAGCGCAAGGAAGAGATCAAAAAGGAACTGGTGAAGAAGCTCATTGCTAAGCTTTCGTTGTACACAGAAACAGACAAGTCGGACGATATAATTCGCTCGTTCAAGAGCAAGTTCCAACTGGAAGCCGAGAACCTCAAAATGGAGTCTTTTGGCTTGGAGATTCTCCACACGATAGGTTCTATATACATTGCAAAGGCCAATATCTTTATGAGATCCCACAGGACGTTTTTGGGGCTTGGTGGTTGGATGGGATCTCTGAGAGAAAAGGGAGGAATCATCAAGGATACATTTAGGACTATCAGTAGTGCTCTTGAGGCACAAAGCACGATGCAGGAGCTTGCGAAAATGACCGAGAAGCGGGAGCAAATGCAAAAGAGCGAGGAAGGTGGTGACGAGACGTTGGACTCTGGGGAAAAGAAGGACGAAGGAAACGAGAACTCAAAGGATGCCAAAAATGCCAAAACGGCCCAGGAGGAGATACCTTCAGATGAAGCTGTGGCGGAGATGGAGAAGCTGCTCATCGGTAAGATCATTGCTGCTGCATGGAAAGGTTCGCATCTGGAAATCTCGTCTACCATCCGAGACGTCGTTGACTCTGTGCTGTATGACAAGAGTATCAATACCGCAAAAGCCCTTGAGCGTGCTGAGGCTCTAAAGATGATTGGAGAAATATTTAAGAACACTCAGCGATCGAAGTGGGAGGCTGAGGAGGCCCGTATCTTCGAGGAGCTCGTGGCCGAGGCCACCCAGAAACGCGCTAAATAACACTAATGCTAATAAGATATGAGCTATGTTCACTATGTACATTAGGACGCCGAGTAGTACATGCCCCTGAGATCGACAACCTTCTTTCCGCGTTCGAGGGCGATGTCCGAGATGGTGCGCTGTCCGACCAGGGCCTCCGTGACACACTTCACCACATTCATCTTATTTCTGGAACGATACACCTTGGCACCGAGGTCCTTGATTCCGGCGCATCTGGCGAGCTCGAAAATCACCGGGTTGCACTTTAGACCAAACCCGGGCGGAGCAGAGCGCAAGTGAACCACCGTCGAAACGTATTTGTGCTCTATATTTCCGTAAATCGTTCTGTTTTCGTGCAGAGGAATCTTGGCCATGTTCTTGACAGCCTGCCAATGGGCCTTGAACACGGCCATCACGTGGTCTTCTCTGTCCTTTGCCTCTCCGACTCCGAGCATCCCGTTTCCGTCGCCCACGCAAACGAGAGCGTAGAAAGAGCTGATTTTTCCCTTGGCCGTCTGGTTTCTGACGCTTTTCAAGATCAGGGTTTTGCTTCGAAGTTTGGAAATGTAGTCTTCGCTAAACCCCGTCGATAGCACCAAGTCCTGCATGACCATCGACATCTCATTTCCGTCGTAGTCTCCCATGAACTGGTCAACATCTCCTTTGACTCCCGGTGGAGGGTCTGGTTTATTAAGTTGTCTCATTCCCAGGTAATCCGTGAACGACTTTTCTGGCACGTGGTCGAAGTATGCGTCTCTCTGCGTTAGATCGTCCAGGTAGTGTGGCCCAAACGGAACGGTCGCTAGTTTCTTGTTGTCGAAGTGTTCCTTCTTGATCGACGACTCGGCGAGCATGATCGACTCCACCACCTTCGGGTCGTAGTATTGGAGCAAATACTGCATGTGCTTAAGCTTCTTCGGGTCCAAATTCGAGGTCTGTGCGTTAAGCAGCGTCCTCGAGGTCGAAAGCAGCCGTTTGAACATGACTGAAGAATCTATTCTCGACTTGTTTTCCAACGCAGAAAAACTTTCACCTATAGACCGTCGCGTCGATGTTTTTATTTTTTTGTACAATTCGTAAGGTTATTCTCCCAGCCACCAACCGTATACCGATTTTCCAACAATGCCCAAAGTCATGCCTGCAATCACTTTACCGCGAATATACGAGAACCAGCTGGCCGAAAGCGTGAATGCACGGACCTCAATTCTCGACCAGCTGAGCGAACTCGGACCTCCCGACCTGGTGCATTTCACCAAATACGACAAATCTCTGCATTCAAGCATCGGCGAGTACCACTACTGCACCGGAATCAACACCGTATCGATGGTCCAGCCTTATATGTACTTGCAGACGGTCCAATTTGGCGACAAACAGGCGGCCTCCGAAAAACACCCCGTGACAGGCCTCTATTGCTCGTACAATTGTTTCAGCAGGGGAGACCTGCGGATCCAGCGTCAGTTTCCCGGTACGGAAGAGCCTCTGGCCGAATTTGTTCCCGCATCCACCAAGAAAAAGTACGAAATCCTGGATGAAAACTCGACTATATGGATCGAAACGTACGTTTCATGTATCGTCAGATCTCTACTCTTCAGTGACGACATTGAGCGCCA
Organism: Ogataea haglerorum; assembly: GCF_019207285.1. NCBI lineage: Eukaryota > Fungi > Ascomycota > Pichiomycetes > Pichiales > Pichiaceae > Ogataea > Ogataea haglerorum. The sequence goes on from NW_025065158.1 coordinate 244,221, forward strand.
ACTGCCAGGGATGTGTAGGTACAACATGTTCGAATCCAAGAAGGACGTCCAGGAGGCTATCATTGCGCTGGTACGAATGATACCGAAGGGCGTCGCGTGCGGGAGCTCGAGTTTGGTGAACCATCCGACAATCATGAACAACAATTTGATAGACGCCCTGATGCGGCTTCTCAAAATAACTAGGTTCCACGATTTTGCTCTTCGCGAGGTCGAGGCACTCGAAAAATCACACAAGGGCTTGAACGCCAACGTCCTCAAGGTGAAGATCCTGCTGCAGCAGGGAGAAAATGTAAAAGCCGTCAAGCTGATGCATTCCGCGATTAAGGAGCATTCGCGTGACGGGCTAATGCTTCTCGAGCAGGCGCGGTTTCTCAATGGCCAGAACAGAGCGGATCTGGCCCTGGCATCTGCGCAGCGGGCCGTCGAGTGTCTTCCCACAGAATTTGAATGCTGGAAGACGCTCATCCACTCTCACATTCTAAACAAGGACTTCCACAACGCTCTGTTGGCCCTCAACTCCTGCCCCATGTACACGAACAAGAAGAAAGACGTTTTCAAAGCATTAAAGCCAAGGGAGTTTGAGTTCCCGCTGCCGTCTGAGGGAAAACTGGAACGAGTTTGGGAGGATACGGAGACATTTGGCTGGGTGTCTGGCTACGGCGGGATCGTGGAGTTTTCGCCCGTGGCACACATTCAGAGTGTTTCGCAATCGCACCTCGCTCTTTACGACGACGTCAACAAGCTCCACAGCACTTTTCGCGAGGCGTACGATCTTCTGGCAATCATGGAACGGGCTTTGGGGTGGTCTGAGATTCTGAGGCTGCGCTCAAGCATTTTTGTGATGGAAACAGAGTACAACGACTCACTGCAGATGGAGCAACAGGAGCAGCAGCGCCAATGGGAGCAGATGTCTCAGGGAGATGACAACTCGCTCCAAGTGCCTCCTGAGCGGCGCAGCCGTTCGAGATCTATCCGTTCTCGGAACGGTTCTGTCTCGTCGAACTCGCACGTTTCGAAGTTCCGGGGAAAGAGACTCAGCGAACGCTGGCTGGATTCCCTGTTTCTGATTCTCTACGATAACTTGAAATCTGTGCTGATCTGGGAGAATGAAAAAATGAGCAGCGACGAAACCCCGGTCCAGCACATCGCTCTTGAATGGGAGCTGATCGCCATGGAGTGCCAATATATTCACAGGTACGAGGCGTCGCTGGTGCCGTACAAAACGTCCTTTGACAATCGGTTCAGCGTTTTCGCAGCATATACGCTTCTGGAGTACTATCTGTACTACACGGAGCATAATACAGAGTTTGTGAAGCTTAACGGCATCAAGTCCGAAAATTACAAAATCACAGACGAGTATGTTCTGAGGGTGTGTTGCAAGCTCATGAGCTGGAACTTCCGTTTCTACGGAGAGTTCTCGTACGTGTGTCTCCAGGTGCTACAGAAGCTATTGCAAACGCAGGACGCTATTCTGATAAAGGATCAAGTGAAAGGATTGTTCGATTACGATCCAAACAAGCAGGGACTGGTGTCTCTTGTGGACAGAAACCTGCGGTGGCTGGATCAGTTCGAGGACATCGACGTATAGTGTAGACATGTAAAAGGAGAGCACCGCCTGGAATTGAGGCAAAAAATTTTGGCTCCGTTTTACCCGGATTTTCGGAGGTCGACGACAAGTAAAAAAGGTTGGTTGTCTGGCGAAAAACACAAGAGGAGATTTATTTCACCAATATAGGAGCCAGCACGACAAGCCTGAACAACATCAAGGCGAGCCGACTTGGTTTATCCCACGCACAGATAGAGCAACAGAATTGGTTTTTTGCAGTGGCAAAAGAAAAAGCCAATCTGAGATTGGGAGATATATAAAGTAGTGGATCAGGAGCTTTGGGGTTGCTACATTAACTTGCATTTTTCATTTTCGTTATAGCATCTTGGTTTAGGGTTATACACCAGTCATAATAGGAGGCCCAGCATGTCCGGGTTTTGGAAGTTCACAAGTAACTATGCTTCTCGCGTGACTAAGATCCTAGAACAACCTGATTTCACGCTCGAGGACCTCTTGGACGAGCAGGAGACCATTCCGGAGCTTTTGGCCTCAAACGCCAAGCTCGTGGAATATTTGCGAGAGCCGGAAGTGATGGAGAAGCTGGTGGACTACATTGTTGACGACGACAAATACCAGCGAGAATTGGAAAAGGAGATAGAAGGTGGTGCAGACACGAAAGAGGAGACGGCTCTCCAGGGTGCGACTGCGGGTAAAGAGGAAGAATGTGAGCAGGAGCACGATAGTGATTCGGGAAGTGATTCTGAATCCGAGTCAGTAGAGAAAGACGACACCAAGGACGACGACCAATTAGGCGACGACGATACCGAATCTTTCGGAGAAATTAATATGGACGATGAAGAGGAAGAAGAAGAAGAGGAGACGCCTGCCGAGAGACATTCCAGAAGAGCACAGGTTGCGGCAGAAATACTGTCGGTGGACGTCTGGTCATTGACTGATGCGTTCATGGAAACTCCGCATTTAATAGAGAGGTTGTGGAGTATCCTGGACAAGCCTGCCCCGCTGCCTATATTCCTGGCAACTTATTTCATGAAGATTAACGAGCATCTGCTGGACATGAAAATGGACGAAATGATACAATTTATTCTGCAAGACTCCCATCTGATAGAAAGATTCATGAGACATATTGACACACCTCCTCTGATGGATTTTCTTCTCAAAGTAATCTCTACAGACAAGCCAGATTCGAGTACTGGTGTCATTGAGGTGCTGAAGGATCAAGACTTAATACCCTCCTTGATAAGATTCTTAGGACCAGACGTGCCCTCCTCCACTCAAAGCGCTGCTGGTGACTTCCTCAAAGCGTTCATCACAATATCGGCCAACAATGCTGAAAACACTACGATTGGACCGAACGAGCTCACCAGGCAGCTCGTGAGCGAACCAATGGTGAGAGAATTGGCAAAACAAATGCTTTGCGGAGGAACTGGATTATCTAATGGGGTGGGAATCGTTATTGAGATTATTAGGAAGAACAACTCAGATTACGATGCGATACCTGTGGTTTACATCACCATCGAATCACATCCTCCGACTCCTAGGGACCCAATCTATCTTGGCTCCTTGGTGAAAGTGTTTGCCGAGTACATGACTCAATTCACGGAGATGTTGGAAAGGAAAGTTGACAAAGTTTTAGAGACTCCTTTTGGTCAGATAGAACCGCTTGGATTTGAGCGTTTCAAGATTTGTGAACTGGTTGCAGAGTTGATCCACTGTTCTAATATGGCATTGCTTAATCATGAGAAGAGTGAAGAGATTGTGCGCGAGCGAGACTTGGCCAGAGAAATACTCATTCAGAAGCAAAAAGAACTGAGAAACAATGAGGACCAAGGGTCCGATGATGAAGTGGACATCTCTAGAGAGGTTCAGAATCTTAATCTTGGAGTATCAGAAAATGACGATGGTAAGGATGAGACAAATGAAACCAATTACGATGAAACGAATGAAGGAAGTCGCTTTGACGAGAATGAGGAGACTCTTAATCCTGACGATTATGACGAGAACGAGCAAGCACTCAGAAATAATCCAGTTGTTGGAGATCAACTGAAAATCGCTCTCTACGATAATAATGTTATTGTCACGATATTGCAAATGTTTTTCAGATTCCCTTGGAACAATTTTTTGCACAATGTTGTTTTCGACATTGTGCAGCAGATACTGAACGCCTCGATGGACATCGGATACAACAGGTATCTTGCAATTGACCTCTTTGACCGAGGAAACATTACCAAGCTAATTATTGACGGGCATAATAAGTGTCTGGACTACGAAGAGCAGACGGATCTGCGTCTTGGATACATGGGACACCTGACCTTGATTGCTGAGGAGGTGGTGAAATTCACCTCTCTGCATTTGCCTAGCGGCAAGGCCTCAATTATTGAAGAGAGTGTCATGAATCCAGAGTGGACGCATTATGTTAATGAGACCCTCGTGGAAACAAGAAACAAATACAATGCCGTTTTAGGCAATGACGAGGAACAGGATGAAGAAGACTACCCACAGCACCGTCAGTTGCATCTTGATCCCGATCAAGATCATGATCTGTCGCTGTACCAGCGTGACTACCGCATTGATGCTGAAGACTTGGACGAGAAGAACGAGGAGCAGGAGCTGGACTCGGATCAATTTTCGCGATATATCACACAGCAGATGACCAGTAACGTGCAGGACAAGTTTGGATCGTCTGACGAGGATTCCGAAGACGAAGACGGCCAACCAAGTGGCTCTGATTCTGCGTACGACAAAAATTTGGTGAGTTCCTCCATTGGAGGCCATCCTTACCACCAGATGAGTGCTGATGAAGGACCCATCCAGGATGACGATGAGTACGATGAAGACGATTATGAGGATCCGAACGATGACGGACAGTCGTACGTGAAGGAGAATCATCCATTATACCAGGCCGATGGATCGCTCAACTACCAAATCGGGACCCCTGGAGTGAGCGAGCTCCCGATGTCTGATTCGGATTCTGACAACGAGGATCTTATTGGCCAAGGTCACGATAACGAAGTTGATGACTCTGACTATGCTGAAACGCACCACCTTGGGCGTTTTACTAGTAGGTTTGAATAGAGAGAAATAAAATCCCAGCATAAAAAAAAAGTTCTTTAATCCCAACATAGCCCAGCATGTCTTCTCCTTCCTGGATAGTCAATTATAATATTATATCCGGTGCATTGTGGTCCTTCGTGCTGGTTAACACTCTGCTGGTTGCAGTTCTGTACTCAGGCTACGAGGTTTTTGATCTGACGTCCACCTGGAATACGCTCATTCAATGCTGCGCTGTAGTGGAGATCTACAACTCTGCAGTGGGCAATGTGCGTTCACCTCTGGTCACTACAGTGATGCAAGTGGCTTCCCGTTTGCTGCTTGTAATTGGCATCTTCACAATTCTTCCGGATTCTCCCGCAAACGCTCATTGGTCGTACATCACGATGATCACCGCGTGGGCCATCAGTGAGATTATCCGGTACTATTACTATGCGGTCAACATCCTGAGCGAGGGCAACCCGCCTGCCATTCTGAAGTGGCTGCGCTACAACGCTTTTTTGATTCTGTATCCGGTTGGCATCTCCAGTGAGTGCACTATGATCTACAAGAGCCTGGACGAGGCTGCGTTGGCGGTCGGAGAGTGGTACAAGTGGTTTCTCATTGCGTGCTTGGCTGTGTACGTTCCTGGCTCGTATGTGATGTACACCCACATGCTCAAGCAAAGAAGAAAGGAAAACAAAAAACAGGCTGCGAAGACTGAAAAGAAGAGGGAGTAAATAAGTTGGTTGATATATAGCTGGGATATTTTTCACTAAAATTTTTTACTCCATGTTGAACCGACTGGTGATTAACTTGGCTAGACCGGGATTCGCAGCCGGCATATCGCGCCGGTTCCAGTCTACGGTGCCCGACCTTACTCCGCTCAAGTACGAACAGAACCTGTACGCATCGTTGCGCGTCCACAACAGACCGTATCTGGTGACCAAAGGCGACGAGATGATTCTTCCGTTCCGCCTAAAGAACGCCGAGGTGGGCGACGTGCTCAACTTTCACGACGTGACTACCATCGGATCGCGCAACTACACCTACAACGTTTCCGGCTCCATCGACCCTAGCATTTTCACCATCAAGGCCGTCGTGGTGGAAAAGACCAAGAAACCGATGTACGTGAAGGAAATCACTAAGCGCAGAAACAGACACACGAGGCACGTCAAGGTGAAACACGACTACACCGTTCTGCGCGTGTCGGAGCTCAAGCTGAACATATAACGTGTATATAGTAATCGACGATCAACCTCTTCTCACGTATACACCCTTACACCGCGCTTTCAGAAACATCCAAATAGTTCTATCTTGACTTTTTAGGCACAGACGAAACTTGTTCGTTATGTCTAACAAAGGGGATCGGCTGCCACGGTTCCTGTACGACCAGATCCCGAGCGAGATCACAAACTCGGGCGCCCTGAACAGCGAGATCAAGTCGTCCAAAGACTCCCCGTATTCCACTGCTGTACCCAGTAGGCCTCCCAAGACACAGAGTCGTCCTCCCTCCTCGCTGACCCTCGATACCTCTGTGAGCCGAGTTGCGGCCGCCCATATTCCTGTCAAAGTTTCCAAAGATGCGCAGTCGCTCGAGGTGCCCACATCAGAGAGCAATCCGGGAAACTCTCCTTTGTATGGGAATGTTAACGAGAAGCTGTCCACCATTTTAAGTGCACCTGAGGAGCCTGATGGCAACGAGTTTTCCTTTGAGACCTCACATCCGGAGCAATCACCGCTACGTGTTTCGAGGCGGATATCGCGCGGATTTCACTCAAACTCGTCGTCTGTGTCCTGGTCCGTGAATAATCCTGAGGAGTGGACTCTGGAGAATGTTGTTTTCTGGTTGTCCACCAACGGTTTCAACGAGAGCTGGATCTCGCTGTTCACCTCAGAAAGACTTATAAAGCACGATTTCCTCAAGCTCCAGTCCTACAATGAGCTTAAAAAGTATGTGCCGTTCTTGGTGGCAGACGAAAATTCCACCCCTACTCGCTTTATTCAGCTACTAAGAAAAACGCTGGGCAAGAATTCGGTGTCAAAACTAGAGTTTCCCAGTCCGTCAATTTCGCTTGTTTCTGGGTCTTCAGTAGACTCTTCTCTGGAGGAGCAGGACCATCAAGCGATAGGAGACAAACTGCAGCCCGTGGTATCTGCTCCTCCGCTGGCTGCAGACGACCTACAAAACAACGACATGTTCTCAGGGGATGACGACGAGTCTCAGAGACCGCGGCCTGTGTCGACCATCGAGCCGTCGACGACTCAATTTTATCCCTCCTCGCCGTCGTTCCACTCCAAGGCTTTTTTCAAACGACACCAAAAAAGCAGCTCGTCGGAGTTGTCTTTCTTCTCGTCAGTGTTCGGCAATAATCCAGCCGGTGTGCCTCCTGCTTCTGCTGCTCAGCAGCAAAACACTTCAGCGGTGGAGTCGTTTCAGAAGAAGCACGAGAGAACAGGCTCCAAGGGCTCTATTTCCGACTCGAGCACGCCTAAGAATATCTTCAATAAGTTTTTTGGCAAATCCAAGGCTGAGTATGCTTTTCCAAAGAAGGATTCTCCAGTGAGTCCCTCGTCTGCCAACGGGACCTTCAAGAAACCGCTAGATCGCAAAGCCACGCACGAAAAGTCTTTCACGGTCTCGAAAAATAAGCCAAGTGACCCAAAGTTTGAGAAATTGGGGCCAGTTGGCAAGAAACCGTCGCCGATCGGAGTCACGATCCCAGTGGTCACCAAGTCCACTTTACACTCAAAAGACTCGTTTTGGTCGTCGACGTCGACGCTCGCTCCGCCTACCAAATCGTCGTTTGTTCTGGATCAAAAATTCAGGCCTGTCCCGCGCAACAACCGCGACGTGTTTGTCCTGGCATCCCGTGACAACGTCAATTTTACCAGGGTCGACGTGATGAACTGCACCCATGTTGACGAGTTGAAACGCAAGATTGCCGACGCACTGAATATCAAGTTTCTGTTCAAAGCAGAGTTTGCTCTCACAGGTTTCAACAGCGACCCGGGACAGCCGCTGGATGACGAGACGTTGGATGAGCTTATGAAACGTAAGTTTTTTGGCGAAACCATGAAAATCCTGGTCACTCAGAAGGGTCTGGAACGGTACGCAAGCACGCTCTCTGCCTACTCTTCGCAGTCGTTGACGAGCGACAACTCACTGGACCGAATCAACGAGACTCCGCAGTATTTGCTCGAGGCAACCAAGAGCGTTGGTGTCGACTACGTGAACTTTAAGGAGTACATGAGCCAAGAAAATAACAAAATGGCGTTTGTTGAGCCGAAGCGGTCGACAAGCTCCTCCCTCACAAGGGCTCGGTCCATCACAACGACATCGAACCCGGACCCGGCCACGTTCAGGGTGATTCGTCCTGAAAAGCGCGAGATCGATTTCGACAAGAAGCGCGAGTCGCCGTTCGTTCGTCGCGACAGTCTTGTGGCTCGCCGCACGGCTCCTGCACCACCTGTCCAGGAACCACCTCCAAGCTCTGGCACTTCACCAGCTAACGCAAAAAACAGAAAGCCGCCGCCTCCGCTGCCAGAAACACATGGCGAGAAAAACAGTATATCCAGAGCGAAGACTATAAAACGCAGCGGAACGCAAAAAACTCTTTTTGATCCGTTCAAAGAAAACACTGTCAGCTTCGAAAACGCTCCTGAACTCGAGGAAAGCGACGACGCTTCATCGCTAGACTCGGACGATGGACTCTTTGCAAAGGCTCCGTCCAAGAACTCAAACCAGAGCGTCAAAGTGCCGACCAACATCAGCTCTTCGTCCACAGACTCTCCGCTGGAAATCCGCCCTCCTCCTGAGGTGTTGTACGACAATCTTGAGATTTACTTCCCGAACACAGATCTTGACAAGCTGATTATCGACGAGGTTGTGTCGCCTCCAGTTTCGCCGGTCGCAGAGGAGAAGCAGCCTGTGAAACCAGACTACTCTGGTCATCTCAAGGCCCCTGAGCCGTCTGGAAAAATCCACCGTATGAAGAGCATCCGTATTGTTGCCCAGGAGGCAAAGAAGGAAGCCCAGAAAAAGCTAGGAAACAATCGTTCCTCCGGCAGCCTGCTCAGACGTACAAGTACAAAGATGTGGGGACAGAAGGTGGTAGAGGTTACGCCTGGTAACCGTGCAAGCTACGTGAACAAGTTGAAGAATCACAAGGGCCAATATAAAGAGTTTGCATGGGTGAAGGGAGAGCTGATTGGAGTTGGAACGTTTGGAAAAGTGTATCTCGCACTGAACGTCACGACCGGAGAGATGATAGCCGTCAAACAGACGGTGATTTCCAGCAGGTTCAGGTCTAGCAGAGAAACGAAGGAAATCATGGACACGTTCCATGCGGAGGTGGATTCTCTCAAGGACCTAGACCACGTGAATATTGTCCAATATCTGGGTTTCGAAAAGAAAGATAACGTCTACAGTTTGTTCTTAGAATATGTTTCTGGAGGCTCGGTGGGACATCTGATAAGACGCTACGGCCGCTTCTCGGAGGATCTCATCAAGTTCTTGACAGAGCAGGTGTTGCAGGGGTTGCAATATATCCATTCCAAGGGGATTTTGCATCGTGATTTGAAGGCAGATAACTTGTTACTGGAAATGGACGGTATTTGCAAAATCAGTGATTTTGGTATCAGCAAAAAAGCCAAGGATATCTACACTAACGAGTCAGCAATGTCCTTCCAAGGAACTATTTTCTGGATGGCTCCTGAGATCATAGATAACACACAGCATAAGGGCTACAGTGCGAAGGTCGATATCTGGTCTCTAGGATGTGTGGTGCTGGAAATGTATGCGGGACAACGGCCTTGGTCCGATTTTGCTATTGCAGGTGCAATCTTCAAGCTCGGAAACAAGAGCGCTCCGCCGATTCCTGAAGAAACACGCAAGATTATGAGCAATACAGGCTCTGCTTTCCTGGACCGATGTTTCGTGACAGACCCTGAACAACGTCCTACAGCCACTGAACTTCTCAAACACGAGTTCTGCGAGAAAGACGAAACATTCAATTTTGCGGAAACAGAGCTGGCGCGCAAAATGAAGCACGAGGATACCCAGGAAAAGAAGAAAGCTGATATGATGATGCAGAGCAAGGCGGTGTAACTATTATGCAAAGAATCTCTAGAATCTAAAAAAATTCAGAAAAATTACAAAAAAATTGCAAAATTATTGTAGATCATCCCCATGGCAAAGGTCAAAAAGAAGCACACGCGGGAGGAGCAGAAGAGGATGGCTGCTCTTGCAGCGAAGGAGCTGGAGCAGCTGAAGCAACAAATTGAGGATTTGCCTCTTGATCATGCAAAGTCGTTCACGAAGTTCGATGAACTACCACTCACTAAAAATACGCTTCGAGGAGTGAAGGAGAGCAGTTATGTCACAATGACTGACATACAGCGCGATTCGATTCCTCTTGCCTTGAAAGGGCATGATATTCTGGGCGCTGCAAAGACGGGGTCGGGCAAAACGCTTGCCTTTTTGATCCCAGTGATTGAAAAGCTTGTGCATGAGAATTGGAACGAGTTCGATGGAGTGGGAGCGTTGATTATTTCCCCGACCAGAGAGCTCGCCATGCAGATTTACGAGGTGCTACTGAAGATTGGAAAATATCACAGCTTTTCGGCGGGACTGGTGATTGGAGGGAAAGATTATGAATTCGAGAAGGAGAGAATTGGGAAGATGAATATACTGATAGGTACCCCTGGGCGTCTTTTGCAGCACATGGACCAGTCCGCCACGCTTAATCTTACTAACTTACAAATTCTTGTTCTTGACGAAGCCGATAGAATTCTTGATCTTGGCTTCAAGAAGACGGTGGACGATATTATCAGCAATCTGCCACCAGAGCGCCAGTCCCTTCTATTTTCCGCTACGCAGACCAAATCAGTGCAGGACCTGGCTCGCCTTTCTCTTGTAAACCCAGAATACGTGAACACGAGCTCCGACACGAGCTCCACTCCCGAATCACTAGAACAATCTTACGTGGTGATACGGCTTCAGGACAAGCTGGATATTCTATGGAGTTTCATCAAGTCGCATCTTGATAGCAAAATTTTAGTGTTTGTTTCGTCTTCAAAACAGGTGCATTTCATCTACGAGGCTTTTCGGAAGCTGCAACCGGGAATCTCACTCATGAAGCTGCATGGACGGCAGAAGCAAAAGGCTAGAATGGAGACCACATTCAAGTTTTCAGAAAGCCGTCATTGTTGTCTCTTTGCGACAGACGTGGTTGCGCGTGGACTCGACTTTCCCGCCATTGATTGGGTGGTCCAGCTGGACTGTCCCGAAGACGTGGCTACATATATTCATCGTGTTGGCCGGTCGGCAAGGGCAGGTCGTGCCGGAAAGTCTCTGCTGATGCTGACTCCCAGCGAAGAGGGGCCTTTTGTGAAGAGACTGGAGAGCAAGAAGATTGTTCCAAAGAAGCTCAACATCCGCAATTCAAAGAAGAAAAGTATCCGCGACCAGATTCAGTCTCTGTGCTTCAAAAGCCCGGATCTGAAATATTTGGGCCAAAAGGCTTTCATTTCGTACGTCAAGTCTGTGTACATACAGAAGGATAAGGAGGTGTTCGACGTGAAGCAGCTTCCTCTGGACGAGTTTGCCAAGTCTCTGGGACTGCCTGGCACGCCGAAAATTAAGATGGTTGGAGGAGAAGAGGAGCTCGCGAAGCAGAAACAGAAAAAGAACGCGTCGCGTCAGCTTAGCTTGCTGGCCAAAGCGGATGAGAATGGTGAGGTGGAGGCCAAGAAAACGAGAACGAAGTACGACAAGATGTTTGAGCGGCAGAATCAGGGTGTCCTTTCGGAACATTATCTGAAACTGAACGTGGATGCACAGACCGAGCAAGATGACGATTTTCTGGCAGTTAAACGAAAAGACCACGAGCTGCAGGATCTGCCCCCTTTGGAGGCGAACACTTCTAAGCGGGCCATAAAGAGAGCATTGTCAAAGAAGCTGGCTGCCAGAACTCGTGGATCGGGCACGAAGCTGGTGTTCGACGACGACGGAAAAGCGCACCCGATTTACGAGCTGGAGGATGAGGAGGAATTCCACAAGGAGGGCCCGGTAGAAAAGCTGAAGGAGGAGTTTGTCAACGAGGAGAAGAAAGCAATGGAGGCTGCCGACGTGGAAGACAAGGACATAGTAAAGAGAAAACGGAGAGAAAAAAAGATCAGAAGAAAGGAGCTGGAGAAAATGGAGCTGGAGCAAGACTACAGCGACAGCGAGCCAGATTTGGAGGCAGACCTGGAGTATTCGAGCGAGAGCGAGCACGAACGGCCAGCAAAGAAGCCGAAATGGTTCGAGAAGCACGAGCCAAAGACAGAGAGGGAGCCGGAGGTGATAGAGTACGAACAGCCAGAGACCTTGGAGGATCTGGAGGCATTGACAGAGAAACTGATTCACGGAGAATAAATGGCGTATATAGGTCTAACTTTCTCCTAAATCTAGACAGACGTCGAGTAACCATACGCGTAACCCGCCTTTCTGCGTCTGAGGTACTTGCGGACCTCGTCCACGATCCAGACGGAACTAGCGATCATGACGAGGTCTGCGAGGTCGCTGAAGCTGAGCGCCTCGGTTTGGAAAATCGACTGGAAGAACGGCACGTAGATGGCACACAGCTGGCCGAGTAGCGAGCCGCCAACGGCATAATTGAACATGGAGTTTCTAAGGCCGAGCTGGAACACAGACTTGGTGTACGAACGGCACGAGAGAGCATTGAACATGTCAAAGAGAACAAAGCACGTGAACGTCATCGTGGTGTCACGTCTCGTGACAGAATCCTTCATTTCCCGGACGTAGACGTACATGGTTCCAACAATGATGCAGAAAGCGGCGCCCAAGACTCTTTTTAACACAGCAGCGGTCAGGATCCTCTCGGACCTTGGTCTAGGTGGCTTGTTCATGACCTCCTGGTCCACAGGCTCGACACCGAGCGACTGTGCAGGAGGACCGTCCATTAGAATGTTGATCCATAGGATCTGCATGGCGTTGAGAGGATTAGGCAGGTTGAAGAGCGTGGAAACGGCAATCAGAGAAAGAGCAGCCACAGAGGTCGACAGCTGGAATGTGAGAAAGTTCTGGATGTTGTTGAAAATGCCCTTTCCTTCTCTTATGGCGTGCAGAATCGTGCTGAAGTCGTCGTCGGTCAAAACCATGTCTGCAGCCTCCTTGGCAACATCTGTGCCGTTTTTACCCATGGCAATTCCAATGTCGGCAAGCTTGAGCGCAGGAGCGTCATTCACGCCGTCTCCGGTCATGGCCACAATGTCGCCGCGCATTTGCAACGCACGGACAATGGACACCTTGTGTTCTGGAGTCGTTCTGGCAAACACAGACACGGACTGGATTGCGTCCGCCAGGTCCTCCTCAGACATCGAGTCGATCTTCTCTCCGTTAAGGACGCTGCGCTCCGGGTCGCTCAGCGGCATGCCGATCTTGCGCGCGATGTTGGTTGCAGTGACCTCGCTGTCGCCCGTGATCATGATCACGTGGACGCCTCCTCTGATGAGCGAGGCAATCGCCTGGCTCACCTGCGGACGAGGTGGGTCGTTCATTCCCATGAGGCCGCAGAAAACAAGGTCGGACGGCTCCTTGTCGAAGGCCTTTGAGTTTCTGGCAAATCCAAGCACACGCAGCCCGTCGCAGGCCAGCTCGTCGGCCATCTTGAAGATTAGTTTTGTCACCTCCTCTGTGAGCGGTTTGATCTCACCGTCCCTCGTGTAGTACCTTTTAGACATTCCCACAATTTTTTCGATAGCACCTTTTGCAAACGTCTCGCTCTTGGCCTTGTCACCAAAGTGCGACGAGATCGCCATATATTTGCGGCTAGAGCTGAACGGCAACTCATTCGAGCGGACTCTCGTATTTCGCAGATCTTCCATTCCAAACTTGGACAGAGACTCAATGATAGCGATGTCGGTAGGGTTGCCAAGATATTTCTCCTTTTCGACCGAGTACTTGGCGTTGTTGCACAGGTTTCCCGTCTCGAGCATGCATTTCACGTCTTTGGTCAGGCTAGCAGACACGTCTTTTTTTTCCAGGTTCACGTAGGACGTTTTCATGTCGACGGTCCAGACCTTGCTGATAGTCATGTGGTTTTGTGTCAGAGTTCCTGTTTTGTCCGAGCAGATGACGTTGACCGAGCCCAGGGTCTCGACGCTGGGCAGCTTCTTGACGATTGCGCGCTGTTTAGCCATTCTGAGCACGCCCAGCGCAAGAGTCACGGCGACGATGATTGGCAGACCTTCCGGAATAGCAGCAACAGCCAGACTGACACTGATTTGGAACATGTCGAGCCACGACCGGCCTTCAATCACGCCAATGATACCAATGGTGCCAATAATCGCAAAACTGAAAAAAGAGAGCTGTTGGCCCAACTTGCCCATCGCGTTCTGCAGCGGCGTCTTGGGCTTCTCGATAGACGACAGCATAGAGTGCACCCCGCCAAGAGCAGTCTTGTGACTCGTGGCAATGACGATTCCTGACCCGTGGCCGTCTCTGACCAGCGTTCCCATGAACGCGATGTTGGTTCTCTCTCCAATGCTAGGCATAGGTTTGGTCACCACGTCCAGATTCTTGGAGATCGGATTCGTCTCACCGGTGAGATTGCTTTCGTCAATGGTCAGGTGGACAGCCTCTGTGAGTCTGACGTCCGCAGGGATCCGGTCACCGACCTGGAAATGCACCAGGTCGCCCGGAACCAGCGTTGAGGCCATCACCGTCTCTGTGGTGCCGTTTCTCGTCAGATGCGCCTGTTCTGGAACGAGCCTGTTCAGTGCCTCCAAACTCTTCTCCGAACGGTACTCCTGGACAAACCCGACAGTCACAACGATCAACACAGCGGCAGTGATACTGATGGCGTCGTCCAGATTGCCCATGTAAAAACTAATGCCAGCAGATCCGATCAGCAGCAGGATCATCGGATCGCCGTAGAAGGTCGACACAAATTTGATAAACAGAGACTCCTCTTCTTCGTTCACCATCTCGTTGACTCCGTGAACAGATCGCCGGTACACAATATCGTTCTGATTGCACAGCCCCTTGCGCGCATCTGTGTCCAGTTCTCGCACGGTTTCCTCCACGGTCTTGCCGGCGTATCGCGTGGATAAACCGTCTTCAAACTGGTCCATTCGGGAGAGCTCGACTTCCGTAGTAGAGTCGGTCAGTTTGCTGGCGTAGGGATTATCCGAAGCCATTGAAGAACCTAAACAGATAAATATTTTTTCGTGCCGATTATATTTATAGAGGAAAAAGCCCGTGGCTGAAAAATACACGAAGTTTATTTTCCTAGTGCTGGCCCTTGAGATGCTCTTTTTGCACCGCAATGGTATTTTCGATCGGCCGTAGGAACAGCTTTTCACGTCGCTCGCTGCTGCCACTGATGGTCTCCCGCACCTTTGTAGATTGCCGCAATGCGCTTATGATGGAATCCTTGCTCTTAAGCTGCCGCTTGAGATCCGCAATTTCTTCGTCCTTGTCGCTAGAATTGCCCGCAACGCTGATCCCAGGCTTCATAACGCTCATCTGCCTCCTCAACTGGTTTTCCAGGTGCGAAATGTACGACTTCATCTCCTCGATCTGGCAGATCTGCATCTTGTACTGTCTTTCAAGACTGGCCACGATCTCTGAGAACCTGGGGTCCGAGACCTCGAACTGTAGCAACTGCTGCAAGTTTTCCTGACACTCCATTGCCGATTGGACGTTTTCTGTGTCATGTAGTCGCTTCAGATGCTCCAGCCTCTCGTTCAAGATTCGATTTTCTGCCGTCAGCTGGGCCACAGAGTCATCGTCCGAGCCGCTCCAAAAACGTTTTCCCACCTGCTCGCGCTTGAGGTCCTCGATCTCCTGTTTCTGGCGCTCGTTCTCGCGGACTAGCTGCTCGTATCGGTCTTTGTCTGTGTCCTGCTGCTCGTTCCTCCTCACATTCATTAGAATATTTTTCGCGCGCGCTGCAAAACGCAGCGTGTTGATTGTCTCTGATAATGTGCTGCTGGAAAGATGGATTGTGCACAGGATGGAGACTATGGACTCGCCGCTCAATGATGGCTGCAATAGTCTGGTCAATTTGGAGTCTCTGTACGGGATATGGTTGAAAGAGCCCTGCGACAGCTTCTGGATCACAGTGCTCAACGCGAGCAGCGACTTGTTGATGAACGCTCCCTCCTTGCGACGCTCACTCTGCGACGATGCCTTCTCCGAACCGGCAAGATCGCACAAACAGACCGTGGAGTGCCGCGTGCTGCTGTCCTGCTTCATCTCGACGCGCATCAGCAAAACAGCGTGCGACCGCGACGACCTGTCATTGAAATTCGTGCAACTTGTTTTCCTTGCCGAGTCTCCGCGCTCAAAAACCTCTATCAGCTCTTTCTCGCTGGCCACCCAGTGCTCGCTCAGTCCTACGACACGTATCCCAAAAGTCGGGTCGTCTCGTATTCTGAGGTCGTCCGTTGCGGGGCCATCAAAATTCAACAAATCTATCAGTTTCTCATTGTAAATCTCGAGGTAGGAACAACCCACCTTGAACGCATTGAACTCCGCGTTGAGTTTGCGAAACAGCTCTGTTGCACAAAGCTGAATGAGCCCATTTTCTGTCTCCGAACCCTGCATGGAATGCGTTTTTCCTGATCCCGTCATACCGTACGCAAAAACTGTCCCATTGTAACCCTGGAGACATTTCTCAAGTACAGGCTCTACCACGTCTCTGTAGATCTCGCTGTTGTCTGCGTCCGGCAGAAACACTTTGTCGTATTGAAATTCTCCTGCCTCGACGTTCGCTATTATGTTTCCCTGTTTGTTAATGTTCCAGCTTCCAGTTGAGCTCGCTGTTTCGCTCAAAGGACGGGGCCTCACAGATACTTTGATGGTTCCCTGGTAGGTCTGCGAACCAATCGATCCAAGCGAGCTACTGGCTCTTATTGGAGTGTTAATGTTCGACATTGAGGATCTGGAGCGCAGTCCGGACCCTGGACTGGCCAGCGATACACGGGGAGTCATGGGGCGACGCACGGTCGACGACGCTGCTGTTCGTGTCCTTGATAGCGACGAGGGAACTGGCGTTGAGGATCCCGCAGATCCCAGCGACGATCGGCTCCGTGTAGGGGTTTGTGCCCGCGTAGGCGTGTTGGTCATTCGTGGAGGACGAAAAGACATGGCTATAAAAGTTGAGATTTAAGTTTGTAAACAAAAATATTCCTATTTTGGCTGTTATTGATATTATTTTTTACACAGCCACAAGAGTCCATTCCGCAAGGTAGCAAGCAGTGCTGGCCACGTTTCGGACGACAAATGTGCGTCTGTTTTTGGCATGAAGGTCGTAAGCGACCTCGGCATCTATAAGCCCCACTCCCGTGCCCTTTCCAGCAGCAAGATTAAACGTAGCGCTCGTCGCGTAGCCAATAAGGTATTCTTTCCCAGGACACTCCAGACCAACAGGCACTGTCTTGCCCAATATCGTCCTTTTGCCCGCTTCCTCTAGCCAACGCAAATAGCTCTCTTCCGGAATGGCATAGATCCGAGCATTGTCCGCAGGATGGCCCCTGTTAACCATGCTAAACTTGACTGCTACCACAGACAGCTGGGACGACGCGGTGTCAGGCTGCTCCGACAGCCCGACCAGCTTGATGGGCAGCTGTGTGAAAACTGGCTTTCCCAGCGCGGTAATCAGCCTATCTTTCTCTTTCTGGTCTTCAATTGCCTCAAACACATCCTGTTTGTTCTTTATTACTCTCTCCTGTGTGATCGTGAATTCCGTCCCCGTATAGTCCTCGACTGGCGGCACTTGTTTCAGTTTCTGCCGCAACAGCTGCAAATAGCGCCAATCACAGCCAAACGGCGATCCCGGCTCGTCCAGCTTGTCGTAGTTGACTCGTTTGCTTTTGGGCCGCTTGGCCCAGCGTGCCTCCAGCTCCTCCGCTTTGGCCAGGCCTTCGACAAAACCTGCCCTCGTGAACGCGCAATCGGCAAAACTGAGCTCTCCTTTTTCGAACCGAAGCTGTGCAAGCTGCTTTAGTCCGCCAATCGCAAAATGCGGCGTGTGCGCCAGCTGGTGCCAGAACGGTAGCACCCAGTGCCACGGCGCCAGCAAAACAAATCCGCATTGCATTTTCACAAGCGCAATCGGGACGCTCGGGTCGGAATCGGCTTTGGGAGTTGGCCGCCCTACCAGGTCCGGCGTTCTTCGCCGTCCCAGCTGTTTTAGGGACGGCTGGCCGGCGTAAGACGCAACTCTACCCTCCACAGAGAAAAGGGCCTCCATCGTAGACACCTCTACACCAGCTCCGCTCTGCACCTGGATGATGGATTCCAGCGCGTCTGAGGGTTTGGCGTGGGGCTTGGTTGGCCGTGGCCACAGACGAGGGTCATCGGCAAAAAAGCTGAATGCGGATCCTAGAGGAATGGCTGAGCTGTTCAGCGTGGAAAGCTGACCAAATAGCTGGCTGGCTACCGTTTGGCTGGAGGGATGGATAATGGAGGCCAGCGAGCACAAGGCCTGCGGTCCGGTCACTGTGACTGACCCGATAGAGTATCTGCAGTCCTGAACTTCAATACTGTCTTTTTTGGAAAGAAGGTAGTCCATTACACGATCATAAACTGACGGGTGGATTCTTAACACGCACTCTTTTCCATTTTTAATCCACCAGACCATGGAATGGCACAGAAGCTCGTCGTCCACTTGGATGAATCCCTCCCATATCCTGCCGTTTTGAGCGTACTTTTTTCCTAAAGCTTTTCCATCGGTCAAAGTCCCGACGATCTCGCCCAATCCGTCTCCTTTCAAAACAATTGTAGTGTAAAAAGAAGTGTCGAAGCCAATGCAGCCCTTGGTCCTGCTTTGACGGCTGGTCTGGCGGAAACACTTCATGGTAGGTTCGTAGGCAATGTTCCAGCCCCAACGTTTTACCATGTGCGCTCTTTTCGCATGCCACACGTGGGTCGGAAGCCATTTGAACTCTCGTTGGCGAGTGATGTACCTGATGGTGGACACTTTGTCAATAGTTGCGCGCTCATTGATTCCCGTCCAGTCCACAGACCCACATACATTGTTCAGAGGCGGCTCCACCCGTTGCGAGAGCTCCTGTATCCTTTTGCGCAGCTCTTTCAACTTGGTTCTCATCTTGACGTTGCGCACATTAACACGCTCTCCGTCCACAAGGTGTCCGGAGAGTTTGAGTCGTGCTGCGTAGCGCAGAAGCTTTTCCTGTCGCCGCAGCCGGTATAGCTCCCTTCCGCGCGAGTGTTTGGCCTTCGACGGCCTGCCCTGTTTGTCCACACCCTTGGTTTCGTTCCCGTCCGGCTCCTTCATCAAGAGACCCATCTCCCGCAATGCGCGGGTCCTCAAGCGTTTTGGCACTCTCCGTACATTGTGACTCGCTGTTCTTCTGCGCAGGGATCTCGGCAAGCTCTGGAACACCCTCGTTGCGCTTGAGTAACGCGATCTGAGCTTGGAAAGCTCAAATTCTTTGATTTCGAACTCTCTAGACTGGACAAATTTTTCCACGTCTAGTTTCGCACTGACCCCGGTGACAGGGTCCTGTGCTGCTGTGAATGCCGGATCGGCAACTTCTGCACGTATAAGTCGCGAATTGTACAGTTTTGCCCGCCGTTGGTTGAAATCTGCCATACAGGAATTTATGGAATTTTTTTTCGTATTATTTATTCTACCCATCGTGGCCATGCCAGGCAAATTCATTCGTTAATTGGAGGAGTCTGGAACTTGGCTACCTTCAATTCCGTTCTATTAATCGTCATTAGTTTGCTGAACTTCTCATACTTGTCGCACTGCTGCGCAAGGCTCTCGTTCTTTCTCTGAAGGACCTGTATCTGGTGCTGGAGCTGGCCTATCAGCTGGTTCTTGTCGAGATTGTCGCTTTCCAAAAATGCTATGCGCTCCATCAACTCGCCCAGCCGTACGTCCTCGTCGTCTCTGGAAGACTCAAGAATGCGCAGCTTCGATTCCAGGCCGTCGTTGATCACTTCTGTGTCTATGAGTCTTTTCTCCAGAGTTCGCACTTTCTCGTTCAGTTCGCTGGCCTGCGCTCTCTTTTCATCGTCTAAAAGTGCCACTTGTCGCGTGAGTTCGATATTATGGCGGTTGGCCGCGTCCAGTTGTTCTTCAAGCCTCCTGCTTCTGTCCTCTGCAGTCTGGGCCTGCCCGGTCAACCGCTCAACCTCGCCTTCCAGAAACTCTTCCAGCTCCTTGGACTCGCCTATATACGCATTGAATTCCTTCTCGAGGGCCAGTAGACGTTGCAGAAGCTCGTCCCTGTCTAAATCATTATATGTCTCCATTTGGGAAATTAATAAATAAAATAAAAAAACCTACATATTTAAATAATAAATAAATATTTCTTTCAAACGTTCATCTCCTTGATCACGCCCATGCGGATGGCCTGGTTGATGACACTCAACAGAGAGTTGAAACTGGCGGTGCTGACATCCTCGTTGATACCAACACCCCAAATCAGGTGCTGGTCGTCGACCTTACAGTTGATGTAAGCTGCTGCTTTGGAGTTCGAGTCAGAACCGAGAGAATGCTCGTGGTAGTTGATTACCTGGAACTTCGACTTGAATTGTGTGTTCAGACCGTTCACAAACGCAGAAATCGGTCCGTTTCCCTCTCCCAAAACTTTATACGAAATAGTTCCGTCGTAGTTCGACATGTCGACCACCAGCTGCCTGGTCTTATTGTCCTTGTTCCCGAGGTAGTAGTTGTCCAACTTGAACAAGTTTCCTGCCGGCTTGAGATTCTCGTTGTCATCATAGTTGTAAAGCAGATACTCGTTCTTGAACAGGTCCATGATCTCGTCTGCCTTGAGCTCTCTTCCCTTCTTCTCGGTAGCATCCTGGACCACTTTCGAGAAACTTATTTGCAGGCCACGAGGAAGATCGAGCTCCATGTTTCGCAAAATGATCCACGAGGCACCTCCCTTCCCAGACTGCGAATTGACACGAATGATGGCTTCGTAAGTTCTGCCGATGTCCTGTGGATCCAACGGAAGGTACGGAATCTGCCAGACGCCCTTGTTGTCCTTTCTTCTCTCGAAACCCTTCTTGATGGCGTCTTGATGAGAACCGGAAAATGCACAGACCACCAACTGTCCGCCGTAAGGGGCGCGAGCGTGCACAGGTATCTTGTTGCATTTTTCCACCACATCAATCACAGATTTCATATCTGAGAAGTCCAGCTTTGGATGAATACCCTGAGTGTAGAGGTTTAGGGCCAAAGTGACCAAATCGACATTGCCTGTCCGCTCTCCGTTTCCGAAAAGACATCCTTCGACTCTGTCGGCACCAGCAAGCTGTGCAAGCTCAGCCGCTCCAACGGCACACCCACGGTCGTTATGCGGGTGGAGAGACACACAGACAGCCTCTCTGTCGGATATGTGGGTGCAGAAATACTCAACCTGGTCCGCGTACACGTTTGGCGTCGACATTTCGACGGTGGCAGGTAGGTTGAAAATGATAGGGTTTTCTCTGCTCGGGCCCCATGCCGCCTTGACACTCTCACACACCTCCAAAACGTAGTCCGGGTCGCTATCGCTAAACGTTTCTGGCGAGAACTCGTACGACCATACTGTTCCTTGTTGCTTTGGATGGTCCTTAGTGAGACTTCTCACCAACTTGGTGCACTCCGTCGCAAGCTTCAACGTCTCTTCTTTCGACATACCGAAAACGACGTCACGGAAACAGTCAGAGGTGGCTAGATACAAGTGGACAATGGCATTTTTAGCTCCATAAAGCGACTCGACCGTGCGTCTGATCAGTTCTGGACGGCACGGAGAAAGAACCTGGATAGAGACGTCCTCGGGGGCATTTTGAACGCAATATCTGGTGAAATCGAAATCGATCTGCGAGGCTGACGGAAAAGCAACCTCAATTTCTTTGAAGCCAATGTCGAGCAGTTTCTGGAAATATATCTTTTTCTCCTCAACAGACATCGGATCGGGAAGAGACTGGTTCCCGTCTCTGAGGTCGGTGGAAAGCCAGCGTGGAGGTTTCTCGAACGTTCTATCTGGCCATTGTCTATTGGGAAGCTTCAAGGGCACAAACTTCTTGTATTTTTCAGAAGGATTGGCGAGCATGGTACAGTCTTAAGTCAAAAGTGAGATATTTTTTTTGTTCAATGACACATCTTGGTGAAATATTTTTTTTGTTCAATATGACACATCTTGTGTGGGGGAAACATCCGTGCACTGATAAATTTTCTTCCAGACCCAAATGCACTCTGTTACGGTCAAGTGTGAGTTCCTGTAAGTAGCAAGTGGAGACGTTCTAACTCCAGGGGCGGGCTCGACGTCATTTTCGGGGGAGTGCGCAAGAGCGAGTGCACGGTGGCTGCACAGGAGCCCCCGACCATCAGGGACCTGATGTATCATATTACCGAGACGCTGTTGGTGGATAAGAAAGATTTCGACGTGTTTGTGGAGGATGGCACAATCCGGCCGGGGATTTTGGTGCTGATCAACGACACAGACTGGGAGCTGGAGGGCGAGGACGAATATGTGCTTCAGGACGGTGACGTGGTCGCATTCACCAGTACGTTGCACGGGGGGTGAACCGGTTCATGAAACCACGTCCAACTTGCATCCCAGCAGGCCCTGGCCGGCCCACCTGGCCGGCACCAGCGTCAGTTGCGTGGGGGTGTTGTTTCTGAGCACAAGCACTTCGACAGGAACGTTTTCTGCGACAGCCCCGACTAATGCCTTTAGATTATTATGATTAGTAGCGTTAATTCTTCCAAATGAGAGCAGCAGGTCGCCGGCGCGTAGACCAGCTGTGTGTGCGGGGCTGTCCTGTGCGACGAGGGCGACCGAGGCGAACGGGATGCTGGATGGCTGGGACACCATGGCCGCACGGCTGAACGACTGCGCCAGCTTGGGCTGGAGGGCGTCGGAAACGAGGCGCCAATCGTTGCGGAGCCGGATGATCTGCGTGCGCAGGAGCCGGACCTGCACCACGTCGATGTCTGAGCGGGGAAAACCGTCGTCGGAGACCAGTGGGGTGTCCATGTCTGCGTTCTGGGCATAGAGACGAGCGTGGAGGGTGTCGATCTGGGCCTCGATGCGGGACCGCAAGCTGGCGAGCTGCGCAAGGTCCATGGCGGCGAGCGCGTCGGGCTCGGTGGACGGCACGACGTCCAAATTGAGGACGCTCATGGCGTGTTCAAAGGACATGGCACAAAGATCGACGCAAAAAAATAGAGGACGATTTACAAAGGTTGGTGCAATTTAAATTTTTCTCGACGAAAAAAAGAACAAGCCCGTCTAACTATGAAGCTGCTGTCAATACTCGTGTCCCTAGCCGTTGTCATCTCGGGAGCCGTCGCAGAGCCTGCCGCAAAGCCGGAAATTGCCAAGGGCGACTTCAAGCCGACCGAAGAAAAGCCTTTTGATCTAAGAGTTGAGTATCTTATCAAGGATAAACAAACCTCGCCTACAGAGCTCATCGACGTGGAAAACGGCGAGACCATCACGATTGACTACCAGTTCTACAACGGAGAGGAGGAAGAGTGCACGATTCTGGGTGTGGGAGGCAAGTTGATCTCGCCCGTCACCGGCGACACGCTGTTCAACATCACCGCAACCAATATCGGGCCATTGTCGGTGGGCAGCCAGGACGTTGTGTCGTTCTCGCAGAAGATCGGCATCGACCTGAACCCGGACTCGTACCTGGTTGTTCCGTCGATCTTTGTTGTGTTCAAGGAGCAGATCATGATGCTTGGCTCGAGAAACCAGCTCATCCAGGTCGACGACCCTAAGATCTCCATTTTCAACCCCAAGTTGCTAGTTCTGGAGATTATCCTAGCGGCGTCTGTCGGGGGCATTTTGTACCTCCTGTACTCGCTATTTGGCGCCAACTACTTCAGCACTGTCAAGAAGGACGCCAAAAAACAGAAGCTGCCGGCTGCCAAGCCGTCCAAACCGGCTCCTGCCAAGGTCGACGAGTCTTGGCTGCCGGAGACCCATCTCAAGACCAAGCGCAGAAGCACCAGAAAGAACTAGACTAATAAATGTATTTAGTAACTATGCGTTCAACCCCAGCTCCTCCAATATCCTGTCCACTGCCATAATGTCCTGCTCGTACTGCCGCACGCGCTCCAGGTATTCGTCGTTCTCGACACGGGCCATCGTCGGGTTCAGCGTCCCGCCGTCCTGGTCGATCGCGTGCTTTTTCGCCAGATAGAACCGGATATCGTCGATCAGCTCGATCGTGTCGAACTCCTGCCGCGCGTTAATCCGTCGCGACGACTCCAGGATGATATCGCGGAACTGCGGGTCCGCGCAGAACTTGTCTAGGTCCTGCGCTATCAAATAGGCGACACGGTCCTCGAGCCGGTGCACCTTGAACTCCCACGCCGCGCGCAGCACGTCGTAGACGGAGATCGACACTGTCGAGAAGTCCTCGATCGACGACAGACTGATCGCGGCGATCGTCTTGAGCCGGTCGATGAATAGTGCATCCGCAAGTACGAGCGTCTCCATTGCAAACTGCGGTGGCACGTCTGCCTCGTCAAAATATAAATATCTCAGCAGAATTTCCACCGTTTGTTCGGAGATCTCCAGCATGTCCGACGACGGCAGGGAGATTTCAGCGATCGCGTCTGCTTGGGCATACAGACGATCCAGGTCGACGACGCCATCCTCCTCGAGCTCGGCAAACACAGCCGTATCGTGGAATCCTGACCCGAACAGCGTGAGGTAGTATTCTGCCCTGGAAAAAATAGCCCTGTGCACGGCGTAATGCAGGGTCCTGGACCCGGCGTGCACGCGGAAAACCAGGTCTGCGTGCCACGGAGCCACAAGCGCGCGTTTCTCGGCCGCCGTGAGCCGCCCATCTTTGGCGATCTTGTCGGAGACAATCCCGTCCACCAGAACTTTGAGTTTTTGCCGCGCCGTCTCGTACATGGTGTGTTGCACCGTGTTTTTGGTTTTGTTGATGTCTGCGGCGGACTTCTGCGCAAGAATCATGTCCACGGCAACGCGCATGTACGTGAGACCGGTCTCGTCCGCGACACGACGCAGCTCGTCCACGTCGACGCCCTTCAGATCCAGCGACGGCACCAGATATATGTACTCAAACAGGAACCGGAGCACCTGGCCGCTGGTCCCGCTAAAGTCCACGTCTGGCTGCGCAAAGTACGCCGACATCACCATGAGCAGGAACCGGTGCAGCCGGAAGTCGCCGATGCGCACGTCTGCGGTCGCAATGGACGGTCTTTGCAGCAGAGCAGAGATGTGCGAGGCAAACGGCTGTGTCACGTCGACAGCCTTGGTGATGTCGTACGAAAGCAGCAGGCCACGGATGGCGTCTGTGAGGGCGCCGTAGATCGCCCGCGACCCTTCAAACGTGTCTCGGTTGACAATGGCGCCCTTTTCAAGCAGCAATCTTACCACTTTTTCGTGGCCACAGATAGAGGCCAGGATCAGCGGTGAGTAGTCCCACTCGTCCAATTGATTCATCTGGCGTTAGTGGCTGCGTGCAAGAACACTTACATTGACACCCTGCGCGATGTACTTGTCGACGAGCTCGACATCGCCCTTGCGGCACGCCTGGCACAGATCTCTGAATTCCTGCGAAACATTAGCCATGAAATATTTTATTGTATTTATTTTATTTTATTTATTCTGCCATGAAGGTATATCTGAACAAGAGCCCCCGGTCGGTGGCCATTGTGTCGGACGGGTTTGCGCTGCTGCTGCGAGAGATGCACGGCCAGGCGTCCAAGGAGAGCAAGCCCAAGTGCGTGATCGAGTTCGTGCCCGAGCAGCTCGTGCCGTTGCAGAAGTACGTGGAGGTCAAGGGACTGGGCGGATCCGAGATGCACGCGGTGCTGGGAATCGTGTGTATTAAGGGTCTTGTGTTTGTTGGGTTTGTGACTGGCCGTTCGGAGGTTGGATCGGTGCGCATCAATGAGCGCATTTACAAGATCACAGCCACAACGTTTGTGTGTCTGAACAGCGATTCGTACGACTATGCGCTGTTTGATGGGCGAATTAGAACACACGAGGATTTCCCTGAGATTCCTGTCCACTCGATCATCCGCCTGCTGGCCACAGGAACGTTTTACTACTCGCCCTGCTTCGACATGGTTTCGCGGTTTCAGGAACGGGGCGTTCGCAGCGCGCGGTCCGTCTCGTCGTTCAATCTTGTCGACGACTATGACGGCCGCTTTGCGTGGAACCGGAGCATGATCGGCCAGCTGCAATTGTTCCGCAACCGACTCAGTAAGGACGAGAGACGAGTATTCAACTCGGGCCATTTTGTGGTGTCAATAATCCGCGGTTTCGCGCAAACCGTGACCGTCAACGAGAACGAAGGGCTGCTCACGATCATTTCGAAACAGAGCTGTCTCAAGGGCTCGCCCATGTTCGGGCCGTACTGCGCCGACGACGACGGCAACGTGCCGAACTTTGTCGAGACAGAAATCATTCTCACCAACAAGCACTACTGTTTTGCGCTCGTCCAGCTAAGCGGCAACGTCCCGCTCGTGTGGAAACTCGAGTCGCAGCTGCTCTCGACGAAAATCGAGTTTCCCAGGTCCGAGGAGGCGTCGAACGTTGCGTTCTCCAAACATTTTGAAACGCTCATTCTTGAGCACGGCGCAGTGCACGTGATCGACGCGCTCTCCAGAAGCGGCGACCAGCCAGAACTCAGCCGCAGGTACGCGAAAATGGTGCAGCAGTCGCCTTTCTGGGGCAGCCATCTCTCATACACCAAGGCAGACATCCCGGGCTCGCTGATCTTCAAGTCCAGCTACCATTATCTTTCTCCGCTGTTGCAGCAGATCTCCGACCATCTCAAGACCTACGAGGCTTTCTGCTTTGACATAGAGACACGCACATACATTGGCCGTCAGTCTGGCGTCTTGCTGGTCAACACGCTGGCCTCGACGGAACGGGCCAACACCATCATGGCTGCTGTGTCTGCCGAGGTACTTGACTATTTTTTCAGATTTCTCAATTTTACTCCTGGCTCAGAGTTCTGGGCTAAACACCAGTTCCTGTGGACAGAGAACGGCACGTGTCTGGAACGGATGGTGGAAGGATACACCTCGAGCAAGACCAAGACCAAGAGCGGTGGCTTTGTAGGAAAGGTGGCCGAAAAGTCTAAGAAATACGTCTCTTCGCCGTCGTCTGTGACGTTCAGCAAGCAGAACCAGTTCGACAAGCTGCTTGGCCAGCGCGCATCGCAGGTGGAGGTCGAGCTGTACGACCCGATCCACGATTATGTGGTGGCTGAGCTGCAGAAACGGGCAGACGAGTTCACGATGACCAAGGAGCTCAGTCTTTGGACAGGCACGTTCAACGTTAACGCGATCAAGTACGACGGCGACATGACGAGCTGGTTCTTCCCTGCTCCCGAAAAATACCAGGAGTATGACATAATAGCAGTCGGGCTTGAGGAGGTGGTGGAGCTGAGTGCCAGCAAGATGCTGAATATTGATGCTTCCACCAAGATTTTCTGGGAGAAAAAAATCAAGGAGACGCTCAATTGTTTCAAAGAAGGTGTCAGCTACACTCTGCTCAAAAGCGAGCAGCTGGGCGGGATTCTGAGTCTGGTGTTTGTCCAGGAGAAAATTTTCGAGTACATCAACAACGTCGAGACCAGCTTCAAAAAAACCGGCTTCCGGGGCATTTCGGCCAACAAGGGCGGCATAGCCATTGCGTTCGACTACTCGTCCTCGATCCGGTTGTGTTTCATCGCGTCGCATCTGGCCGCCGGACACCACAACGTGGATGAGCGACACCAGAACTACAAAGCCATCGCCAACGGGCTGCGCTTCAGACACAACAAGAGTATCCGGGACTTTGACTGTGTTTTCTGGGTCGGCGACTTCAACTTCCGGATCGACCTCCCAAATGAGCAGGTTCGCACGCATCTGGACGAGGTGAAGTTCTCGCCGCTGTTTGAGTACGACCAGCTCAACAAGCAGATGGCCACGGGCGAGTCGTTCCCGTATTTCAACGAGATGGCCATCAATTTCCCGCCGACGTACAAGTTCGACCGCGGAACTGACACCTACGACACGTCCGACAAACAGAGGGTGCCTGCGTGGACGGACAGGATCCTGAGTCTTGCTCGGAGCAAGAACGTGGTGCTGCGCCAGCTGGAGTACGGCTGTGCACAGGAGATCAAGTTCAGCGACCACAAGCCGGTGTACGGCGTGTTCCACGCCAAGCTGGACATTGCAGACCAGAAGATCATGTCGGAGATCGAGAAACAGCTGTACGAGACGCGCAAAGTCGAGCTTGTGGGGGTGAACTCGCTGGTTCTGGTGCAGAACATCAACGAATCGACTTTTCTGCTCACGCACGGGTTGCCTGCTCCGTCGAGCAAGACGACGGGGGCCAAGTGGTGGATCCCTGGGGGCACGTCGGGCAAGATCAAAGTGAGCTTCCCGGAGGTCGACAGCGGCAAGTACGTCATCAACCCCAAGCTGCCCCCTAATCCGTTTACGAAAACTACCGAGGAAGAGTTTGTGAAAAAACCAGTGGAGTCAATCGGGCCGAATTCGGAGTGACCTATATAGCCTGGAGCTTGATGGCGTCGCCCTTTCGGATAATCTGCGACGCCGTCCAGGACTCGCCTGGCTCCAGCGTGATGAAGTCGTGCACGTGACCGGGCTCGATGCACACCATCTTGTGGAAGCCGTCCTTTGGCTCGAAGTCGGCCATGCCGGCCGCCTTGTTGGTCCACGGGTTCCACACGACCACGTCCGGCAAGTTTCTTCTCTCCACGTTGTGGACCACCTTGCCCAACTCGATAACCTGCAACAGCTTCTCGCACGAGACGTTTTGGTAGATTCTGTCGAGCTCGCCGTTGAATTCGATCGCCGGCGCCTTTTCCTCGTACGTCTCGGCCAGCAGCTGGTCGTAGCACGTCTCACCTGGCAAATTGTTCACTAATGTGTCGTCGATGTCGTTGACGGCCAGGTACGTGTGGAACAGCCAGTTGAACTTCCATGGCTTGGAGTCCGAGTTGGCCACCTCGATCGTTGTTGTGAGCGCGTCTGGCTTGAGCTCGATCGTCAGTAGCAGCGTGAAGTCGTTGTCGCCGTTGTCCCACTTGGAGTACACCTCCTTGTTGGCCTGTTCGGGCCCGAGACCAAACTGCACCGTTGGCGGGTTTTCTTTGGTCTGGCCCAGAAACTCCCATGTGGAGTTTCGCGCAAAGCCGTGCTGCGGCAGCTGGTCGAACCCTGGCGCGTTGCTCTTGCCGAACACGGGGAACACCAGTGGGATGCCGCCTCTGACCGGTCTGGACCCGTCCAGCTTGGCCGCCGACGACAGCCACAGCTGCTCGACGCCCTCAATGGTCCAGGACGTGACCGTGGCTCCGTAGAGCAGCACAGAAACCTTAGTGTTTGGGTTTTCTGGGGAAATGAGCTCCACTTTGTCGTCGGTTGCTTCGATTGGCATGGCACTAGAAAAATGAATAATAAATTACGAATTAACGAATTGGAAATTAGTATTCCTAGCAAATGTCCAGAATTAGTCGCAATTAAAGGCCTCCCTTATTTGTCAAGTTCCTGTTCGTCTGGTTGCTCTTCGCCGCCACTGTTAGAGTGCACAGCCTCCTGCCGAGTCGTGTCCGTCGTCTGCGACTCGCTACTTCTCTCTAGGTCGTCCATTCTGCTCTCGATCGCATCCAGCAGTTTCTCCAAATGCTAAAGTTAGCCCTCTGCACGTTACTACCTACCGTCGCTGCGGCCTCGGCCTCGTTCAGTCTTTTGTACGCTTCGGCAAACTCCTCCTTCTCCAACGTCATAAACCGCGAACACGTTTTTTTTTTTTCTAATCCATGATTTTTCTCTTGTTTCTTCTGGCCCCCGTGGCTTGGGCCCTGTCTCCGGCCCTGGCAGACTCTAGAACGCTCGTGGTGTACGACACAAGACTGCCCGATTTTGAGTCGCAGTACTCGAAGCTCTTCGAAACGCTCAGGGACAGAAACCTCGAGCCTGAGCTGGCACTAGTGGGTTCGGAATCTGAGCCTCTCGAGCTGTTCAGAAACGGCTTCAGACGGTATCAGAACCTGCTGATCCTGCCGACGACTGCCAAGGACCTCGTTGACATTGACACGTTGCTCAAGTTCACCCAGGACGGTGGAGACGTGTTTGTGGTGTCTGACAACACGGGCCTGCAGACCGACGTCGTGCTGTTCCTGAACGAATTGGGCATCTATCCAAGTCCAAAGGGCTACAAATACATTGACCACCACAACGGCGATACACTGGAAGTGCCGGACGTCCAGAACAAGGTTGTGTTGCGTACAGAAAAGCCAATTTTGTATAAAGATGGATCTGTCGCATTGCTCTCCAATAACGAGTTTCTGGTGCCTGTTGTGCGCGCTCCGCGCACCTCGTACACCTTCAACATTGACGAGGGACGTGTCAATGCCGACTCGACGTGGCATTCCGGTTCCCAGGGCTATCTGTTTGTCGGGCTGCAGGGCCTGAACAACGCTCGTGTTTTCTGGACTGGCTCGGCAGCCAGCTTCAAAGACGAGTCCTTCAATGAGGAGCTCGTTTCAGATCTGATAAACTGGACGTTCCAGATCTCGGGACTCATCAAGGCTACGTCTGTGATACATTACAACGAAAATGGAGATTCCGGCTACAAAATCAAAGATACAACCACATTCGAGATCGGCGTGTCCCAGTGGGACGGCGACAAATGGGCTCCATTCACGGGCTGCCAAGATCTTCAACTGGAGTTCGTTATGCTAGACCCATACTATAGACTCACGCTTGTCCCGAAGCGTGTGGAGAACTCGTCGCAGATCTACGGTACCACGTTCCAGATCCCAGATCAACACGGCATGTTCACGTACAAGGTGCTCTACCAGCGTGAGGGATACAGCTTCATCGACGAGAGCGTGACCGTTCCCGTGCGGCATCTTGCCAACGACGAGTACCCGCGGTCCTGGGAGATCACCAACTCGTGGGTGTATTTGAGCAGTGCTCTAGCGGTCATGGTGGGATGGTTTGTTTTCGTGGTGATATTTGTCTATTCGGGAAACAAGAAGCTTGGCAAGGAAAAGACAAATTGAGAGGAAATAGCACCTGTATAAATACATCTCTAATTCGCCTTGACTATCTTGATATTGTTTTTCTCTTTCCAGTCG
This sequence comes from Ogataea haglerorum, assembly GCF_019207285.1. Taxonomy (NCBI): domain Eukaryota; kingdom Fungi; phylum Ascomycota; class Pichiomycetes; order Pichiales; family Pichiaceae; genus Ogataea; species Ogataea haglerorum. Next base: position 274,949 of record NW_025065158.1, read on the forward strand.
AGAAACTCTTTTTGCTGCTTCTTAAGCTCCTCTGTAAGCGTGTCCACTGACTTCTTCATGCCGTCCAGGTTCTCCTCCAAAATCTTGGTCGCGTTGCCAGCAACGAGTTCCACAAGTGATCCGCCAACCATGCGGTAACACTTGCGGTCTGGAGGCACCTCTTTCAACGTCGCCAGCACAATTCCGTGCTCGTCGATCTGCGAGTGCAATTGGACGATTTTTGTGTTGAGCGACTCGATCGTCTGTTGGAACTGGTCGTACTTGGCTTGAAGCGACATGAAAAAAATGCAAAAAAATGGAAATTTATTTAGGGAATTCTGGAAATGCACAGTTTCTATTTTCTGCTTATTCTATGTACATGCTACCACCTCCGAGCACCTTTTGCACAACTCGGCAGGACCCTCCGCAGCGTACCGCCAGCAACGAGGGCATTTTTCTAAGTCTGTTTTAGCGACTGCGATAGAAACCTCGCCGTCTGTAGCCTCTAGCAAGACATCCTTTGTACGTTCTGAGTTGAGGTGGAATTTAGACACCATCAAGTACTCAGTCATTTGAGACTCATACTTAGACACAAGAGTACCCAAAGAAGTCTCAGGAGCAACATTCACGTAGATTTCTGTCTCAGAGGCCATTTTCATGGTGTCTGTGCTGCGCAGCGTCTTGTCTATTGCGGTCTTGATCTGGTGATTGAATTTTAACAGCTGCTCCATCTCGGCCTCCAGCTCCGCATTAAGGTACTGTTGCGGAACTTCGTACCATCCACGCACAAAAGACGACTGCAGCCCACCAGTAACCACTTCTGGCGAGTGGTTCCATGCCTCTTGCGCCATAATCGGCATTACAGGAGCCAGCACGCTCGTCAGCACCTTCAGCACCTCCACAAACACCGTCTGTGTGCTGCGTCTTTTCAAACTGTCTGCAAAGTCCGTGTACAAAGTATCCTTGCGAATGTCAAAGTACAGCGCAGAAAGATCCACGTTGACCAGCTGATTCATGTCCTTGATAATTTTCGAGTAATTGTGCGCCTCGTAGCACTGGCGAGCTGTCCTCTCGAACGACGCCAGCCTGGACAGAATGTATCTGTCCATGGTGTCCATCTGGGCATAATCGACTGTCTGCTCCATGTCGCCAATGTTTCCAAGCAGGAATCGGAACGTGAAACGCAATTTCTTCACCACGTCGGCCACCCTGTTTAAAATCACCGGCCCCACAGCGATATCCGACGTGTAGTCGGCCTGGGCCACCCAGAGACGCAGTCCGTCAATTCCCAAACCAGGTACTTTCTTCGCCTTGTTTCCTTCAACAATATCGACCGGAACAATAGTATTTCCAAGCGACTTGGACATTTTGTCTCCTTTTTCGTCCAGCGTGAACCCGTGCGTGATAATTTTCCCGTACGGTAGCACTGCAGGCTCGCCAGGCGCCCTTGCACCGATCTTGGTCAGCACACTCGATTGGAACCAGCCCCGGTGCTGATCAGAGCCCTCCAGATACACGTCTGCCAGATATCCACGAGCCACAGCCTGCGGAAGCAACCCTGTGGACTCCAAAAACTGCTCCACCAGAGTCCAGCTAGAGCCGGAGTCGAACCACACGTCCATCGTATCTGTGCCGCGAACGTAGTCGGTTGGGTTCACATCGCACTCGGCCGGGATCCATTTAGCCATCGACGACTCGCCAAACCAGCTCTCAACGTCCTCTGTGGCAATGACCTGGGAAATACGCTCAATCACTAGGTCGTTGATTAGTGGCTCGCCTGTCCGCTTGTGGTATACGACGGGAATCGGAACACCCCAGCTGCGCTGCCTGGAAATGCACCACTCGTTTCGCAGGTTGATGAACGAGACCAGCCGGTTCGAGCCGCGCTTCGGGAAGAACTGTACGTTTTTCTCGAGCAGCTCAGTGGTGACAGCCTTGATCTTGCCCACGTCGATGAACCATTGCGGCGTCGAGCGGATGATGATTGGTTTTTTCGAACGCCAGTCGTACGGATACGAATGGATGTAGTTCGGGTCCAGATGGTAGCAGAGCCGTAGCTCTTCTAGTTTAGCGACCATTTTCTGCGTACCTTCGCCAAGAACACGCAAACCAACAAACTCCTGTAAATCGTTGTCCGGCAGCTCGCTCGTGTACTTACCGTACTCGTTGACGGGTGAGTACGGCTGAATGTTGTGCCTTAGACACACAAAATAGTCTTCCTGTCCGTGGCCGGGGGCCGTGTGCACTAAACCAGTACCGGCAGAGTCTGTCACGTGCTCGCCGTGCAGGATAGGAAGACTTGTGTCCTGGCTGCTGCCGGCAAACAGTGGATTTCGATAGCTGCAGCTGAGCAGCTGTGAGCCGGGAATTTGAATGTACGTCTCACGTAATTCTGGATCGACCGCTCTTAGCGAGTCGACCAGTTTCTGCGCCACAATCAGCCGCTCGTCCCTTGATTCCACTATGGTGTAGTCCATGTTCTCGTTGACGGAGATTGCGCGGTTTGCGGCCAACGTCCACGGCGTCGACGTCCATATGAGAGCGTACACGGGTTCGGGGCCAAATTCCGCTGGCGGGTGCTCCAGCGGGAACTTAACATACACTGCAGTCGAGCGGTGCGCCGGATTGTACTCGAGCTCTCCCTCTGCCAGTGCTGTGGCGTTCTCACACCCCCAGTAAACCGGCTTTTCCTGTCTTTTGATGAGATTGTTGTCAAACAGCCGCTTGAATACGCGCAGCTGCCGCGCAACAAAATCCTTGTCCAGCGTTCTGTATGGATTTCCAAAGTCTCCCATAATGCCCATGCGTTGGAATTGGGCCGATTGGGACCGCTGGGTCAACAGGGCATGCTGTTTGCACAGCTCAATGATTTCCAGCGGTTTCAACTTGTTGCCGAGCGCTGACAGCTCGGCCTCGAGCGCTGCATTCGGACCCGTCTTTAGCAGTCGCTTGATTTCCTTCTTGCGCATATTCTTGTGCTGCGCGATCTGTTCCAGTGCCTTCAATTCAATCGGCAGGCCGTGGCAGTCCCAGCCGGGACGATAGTGCACTTTCTTGCCGTTCATAAGCTCGAATCGTACAATTATATCCTTCAGAATTTTGTTCAGAGCATGGCCAATGTGCAGATCGCCATTGGCGTACGGCGGGCCGTCGTGCAAAATAAATAGCTCTTGTATACTTTTCACCTCGCGACGGTTGTTCCAGTCGTACAGTTCCGTGGTGACCTGCGGCAGCAGCTGAGTCTGCACCGCGTGTAGATCGGTGCGCCCTGGGAACTTCGTTTGGGGCAGCCGGATCGTGGCCGAGAACGACGACTTCTGGCGGACAAAAACCCGCTGGAGCATTGAGTTTCGACTTTTTTCAATTTACTGTATTTTATTTATTGTCTAATATTTTTCCGCTCAATGTCCGCAATCGACTCTTCTTCTGTCAGCCCGGTGAGCTCGCCGCCGGAGTTCCGCATCCACGACAGAAGAGGCTCGCTTCTGGACGTCGGAGGCGAGAACTCGATCAACAATTTCGCCTTCGCCGTTCGACGCTCAGTCAACTATCTCTCGTCGTCGGTAGGCTCCCGAACGACGCTCGATTCCGAGTTGGCAGTGCCCAGCAGCCCGCGAGTGACGCCCCAAGTGCCACCCGATGAGCACACGCCGCTGTTGGAGCCGCCTAAGGATGCCGTTTCTGAGATCGTTATCTCGCTCAAGAGCACTCCCGTGCAAACGGTTTTCAACTCCATCAACGTTTTGATCGGGCTGGGCATTTTGTCCATCCCGTTGGCATTCCGGCTCGCCGGCTGGATCATGGGCACAGCGATATTGACACTTGCGGCGCTCTCAACACGATATACGGCCGTGCTGCTGGGCCGGATCCAGGCGCGCAACCAATCGTTAAGAACGTACCACGACATCGCGCAGCAGGCGTTTGGCGCGCGCGCCAGTGTGCTGGTGTTTGTTGTGTTTGCATTGGACCTCTACGGCGCCAGCGTGACGATGGTGATCCTGTTTGCCGACTCGTTCAACGCCATTTTCCAGGGCCTCTCCCCGGCGTTTTTTAAAACCGTGGTGTGCACGGCGATGGTTCTGTTGAACGCGCTGCCGCTGCGCATCTTGTCGTTTTTGAGTTTTGCCGGCATCGTGTGCACCACGGCGACTTTCTTCATGGTGCTGGTGTCTGGACTGATCCACCGCACGCAGCCTGGCTCGCTGCTCCACCCTGCACCGACAAACTTGTGGCCGGTGTCCCTGCCGGACCTGTGTTTCAGTCTGGGCCTCTTCCTTGCACCCTGGGGCGGCCACGCCGCGTTCCCAGAGGTGTACACCGACCAGAAACGGCCCGAGAAATACACCGCTTGCATGTCGATAGCATTCTTGTTCAGCTACTCGATGGACTTGGCCACAGGCGTCGTTGGGTTCCTCATGTTTGGGCAAATTGTGCAAGACGAGGTGACAAAAAATATCTTGCTCAATAAAGCGTACCCGGCGTGGATTCCGACGACGATCGTCGTTCTGATGGGAATTTTGCCGCTCTCGAAGCTGCCGCTCGTGTGCCGGCCCATTCTGTCAGCGCTGGAGCGCCGGCTGCCCCCGCTGGCTTCAAGACTAGCTGTGAGCTGCGTGCTACTCGTGTCGTCGCTGCTAATTACGAATTTCGGCAAAATCATGTCGCTGCTCGGCTCCGCCATCTGCTTCACCGTCTGCATCACGCTGCCCCTGCTATTCTACCTGCGGCTCCACCGCAGTGAGCTCACCCCGCTCGCACAGTTCCTGCTCGCCCTCATGGCCCTGGTTAGCGCGCTGCTCACCGTCGCCGGGTCGATCGCCGCGCTTCTGGTGTGAGGTGTAGAGGGATCGAACCCACCCCAAATATTCCTGTACGTTAAAATAAGTATCCCCAATGAACGCGCTGCTTTCCGACCACGACGAGGGAATGGCCACTATCTGGTGAGTTTCCGTAATGTTGCACTAACTGCAGGCTCTTGGCCACTCTGGGCTCCCGCACGGCCCACTCGCGGCTCACACGGCGCAGAATCGAGCAGGTCTCGATCCCTGCCGCGTGCCGGGCGATAGCGAACCCGCTGTACGACGCACCGTTGCGCCAGACATCCAGTCTGCTGTACGGCGTGACCCTCGTGTACAAGCAGAAAACCGAATACTCGCTCCGTACGTGATTTCCGCCGGCTATTAACATTTAGGGGAGACGCATGCTATCAAGGCCCAGGTCACCCGAGACCTCGGGAGTTACCGGGGAGCGGCAGGCGAACTGAACGTAGCAATCGAAGTCGCAATGCACACGCGGCCAGTTAACGTGCTGCGCGACGACCCGAATTTCGACATCGACGTGGGCATGCTGTCGGAGCTGGATTTGGAGCACACTAACCCCCATGTCGGGGTGCAGCAGCGGCAGATCCGCGAGTTCGATATGCAGCACGCGCTGGTCGCTGATTCGTCGATCTCAGACACATCCAGCACGGTGTTCACGCGAGACTCTGTGCACACGGCCGGCACAGTGTTCAGCGGCGTGAGGTCACCGCTGGGCTCTGTCGCGTCGATCGGGCCGCTCGACGATATCATGAACCAGAGTCTCGGCCAACTGGAGTTCTCGTTCGATGAGCACGGCAATGTGGTCGCCAATGCCGCGGGCGATGGTGTCGGCGACGTGCTAGACGTCGATCTCAATTTCGACCTCGAAGAGCCCATTCTGCCCGAGCAGCCACAACAGCCGGACATAGAAGTATCTGTGGTGGACATGGAGACGCCCAAACGGCGGCGCATCGACGCCGGACGACTGAAATTGCGCAGAATTGTTTGCGACGCTGAAATTTCGATTTCAACTGCCAAGATGAAAGAGGATCGCGAGCGGTACTCGGAGCTGATGCTTGCAGACCGTAGTTTGCCAACATTCTCGTTCATGGAGCTCGTTGGTGCAGAGTTGCAGAGACTGCCGCCCTTCATGCAATTGCTGCTGCATCCAGCAACTGCTAACAAGATGTCCCGCTCCTACAGCCGCGCCTCGAGCGTGTCATCCATTGAAGAGGCCCGGCGAGCGCTTTCTGGCCAGTCCTCGCGCAGAGGAAGCATCTCGAGCGCACATATTCGGTTCGAGGAGCCAATCCAGGAGATGAGCCCCGTCGCGTTCGAAAACGACGACGCGATGCTCGACATCAGTTTTGGAGACGCGTCGTATTCGCGCGATGAGAACCGTCTGCACAGATTTTATCAGTCACTAGTGGAGAAGTGCCGCACGCACGGTAACGGGCTGGTTGAGAGCGAGCGGTCTGATCTGATGCAGATCAGTTTTGGCGCGCTGCTGGGCCCGTGCGCGAGAAAAGAAGCTGTTCAGCAGTTCAGCTATCTCCTCGAGCTTTGCTCAAACAGCATGGTGTACCTGGAGCCAATTGGCGCGAACGGGCGATCCAAATGGGAGCTACTGCAGCCGGAAAATATCAACATCGTTGCACAGGTTTGAAAAAATCATCATTTTTTTATTTTTTATTCTCATGTCTCTACCAGACTACGAGCCGTCAAGCTGGACCACGTCCTCAAACGAGGCCCTCCATATATCGCTGGCAGAGCCAGAGGGCGCGTTTACGTTCAATCCCACATTTACATACCCAATCTTTGGCGACTCCGAACAGATCTTTGGGTACAAAGGACTGCGGATCGACCTTGCGTTCGACTGCCGGTCTATGTATCCGTTTCTAGGCGTCAAGTACGAGTCGAAACTATCCGAGGACGTGAAAGATGTCGAGAAGACGCTGTTGGAGTTTCTTCCCAAGGAAACAGTTGTCAAGGACGAGGCATTGTGGTTGGACAAGATTGAACAGGAAAACTTCGAACTCCCTGGGAAGCCCGTGTATACGTACCAGATCGATGGCGAAACATACAAGATCTTCAAGTTCAAGCTCGACGACTCAAATGGGCTTAAATTGCACCTGCGAATCCAGATCTTCGTCCTGCTGTTCATCGAGGCAGGCTCCTACATCGACAGCACCGACAACGTCTGGGAGATCTATGCGATTTACAAATGCCCCGAAGATAAGAAAGAGTCGTTTGTTGGGTTCAGCACAGCCTACTCCCATTGGAAACACCCAGGTACGGCGGCTCACGATGCTTCAGAGACTCTGGAATTGCAATTCCGCAAGAAAATCAGCCAATTCATTGTGCTTCCTCCGTACCAGTCAAAAGGCCACGGAAAAAACCTATATAACTGCATGGTGGACGAGTGGCTCGCAGACGACAAGGTCAAGGAGATCACTGTGGAGGATCCGAGCGAGGCGTTTGACGATCTGCGTGATCGCTGCGATCTGCAGCGACTGAACCGGGCAGACTTTCTCAATGGCGTCAAGCTGCCGATTGAGGAGCCGTGGATTGAAAAACAGGTTGCACTGCACAAAATGGACCGCAGACAGTTCGAGAGATGCGTGGAGATGACACTGTTGTGGATGTTGCAGAACAAGAAGGGCGGTATTGAAAACCTGAGCGAAAAGAACGTGCGTTTGCAGATAAAGAAGAGGCTGTATCTGAAGAACAGAGACGCGTTGAGCGAGCTGGAAAAGGCGGACAAAATGGACAAACTGCAGACGGCGTATGAGCGACTGCACGAGGACTACGAGCGGATTCTGGAGAAAGCTGGCCTTGCAACTGGCGTCAAGAGAGAGCAGTCGCACGAGCTGCCCGATGCAAAGCGCCCAAGGCTCTAACGCTTCGCTTCCGGGCTCTTTTCTGAAATGTTTACGTCAGCTATTACGATGTGCAATGCTCCCAATCTGGAAGCCACGATATTCCCAAAGAAGAAGCGAAAATTTGTACACTGCCACAGCAACAGTGTTGCGCCCTTTTAGCCCAATGCGGAATATATGGTCGCATACAGAAATCAACACCTGAAATTGTACTAACTTGCTAGAGTTGATAAATAACTTTATTTCAGAAGGTATTTGAACTCATCGCTATCGCAATGCACAGAACCTATTCTTTGAGATCTTCCAGAGCCCCTACGGCCTCCCAGTTGGCCACTCCACCACCTCCACCCTCGAGCACCAAGTAAGTTGTCCGCACGCGTTTATCCAACTAACCATCTTAGGGGTAAATTCTTTGGTACCACTTCCATTGCTTCCTCGATCAGAAAGTCTACTGCTGGATCCTTTGGTCCGGAGCTTTCGAAGAAGCTCGCCCAGTTAATCAAGATTGAGAAGAACTTTGAAAGAAGCGTCGAGCTTGTCGCCAGAGAGAGAAGATTTGTCGCTAAGCAGCTCTCTCTTTGGGGAGAGGAGAATGACGACGACGTTTCCGACGTCACCGACAAATTGGGTGTTCTGATCTACGAGATCGGCGAGCTGGAAGACCAATTTATCGACAAGTACGACCTGTACAGAATCACCCTCAAGAGCATCAGAAACATTGAGGCCTCTGTCCAGCCTTCGAGAGACCGCAAACAGAAAATCACCGACGAGATTGCTCACCTCAAGTACAAGGACCCACAGTCTCCCAAGATCCCAATTTTGGAGCAAGAGCTCGTCAGGGCTGAGGCCGAGTCGCTTGTTGCTGAGGCTCAATTGTCCAACATCACCAGAGAAAAACTGAAGGCTGCTTTCCTCTACCAATTTGACGCATTGAGAGAGCTTTCCGAGAAACTTGCCCTGATTGCCGGCTACGGAAAGGCCCTGCTTGAGCTGTTAGACGACTCTCCAGTGACTCCGGGTGAGACCAGACCTGCCTACGATGGCTACGAGGCATCCAAGCAGATCATCATCGATGCCGAGAACGCTCTGGCCTCCTGGACTTTGGACAACTCTTACGTGAAGGAGCCTGCCCTTTCTCTGCACCAGACCGTCGACGACGTGTACGAGGAGCACCAGGCCGAGGACGCCGAGGCTCAATGGGCTGAGCATGAGAACCAGCAGTAAATTTGCTATGTAGTACTAAATGTTCATTACGTGTAAGGTTGGGTAGAGGAAAACTGGTCGCCATGTCCAGCAAGGAAGGACGCCTGGAGCATGGTGATTTTGCAGACAAAAAAAATGGTTCCTAGCAGGATCGAACTGCTGATCCCCGCGTTATTAGCACGATGCCTTAACCAACTGGGCCAAGGAACCTGGAACAGTAATCTGGAGACATCTCTCCCACATACTCTCCCCGAGCCCGCTGCCGGTCACCGGGGTCTCCTGCGTCAGAGAACGTGAAACACGTAGCTCCCAGCCGAAAACGGTAACCCGAAGAGTTTCATCTGGAACTGCTTCCAGTATAAATAGAACACGTCTGCCTCTGGTCCACTTCCCAATTAGCGCTAATGTCTGCTAACGAGTTCTACTCTTCTGGCCAACAAGGCGAATATCAACAACTTCAGCAACAAGACCAGCAGCAACAGGTTGGCGGCGAGGGCGAGCGAGGCCTTCTCTCGACTATTGTGGGTGGGGCTGCTGGAGCCTACGGAGGATCCAAGCTGGGCGGCTCGCACTCCCAGCTAGGAGGTATTGCCGGTGCTCTGCTCGGAGCAGTTGCTGCCAACAAGATTGAGGACAAAGTTGAGCAGAAGTGGGAGCACCAGGGTGGCTACGGTGGCCGGAACCACGGAGGCTTCGGTGAGCAAATAGGCGGCTTTGGCGGGCTTCAAGGACCTCCCTATGGAGGCCCGCACGGTGGCTTCCAGGGCCGTTTGGGAGGTCCCGAAGGTGGGTTTGGAGGTTTTCAGGGTGGTCCTCAGAACGGCTTCGCGGGTCCTCAGGGAGGCTTTGGGGGCCCGCAGGGGGGCTTTGGCGGGCCAGGCCGCCAGAGCGGATGGTAAATAGGGAGCAGTAGGTGACGGCTAGAAATGCACTTTTACCCGGCCCATGAAAAATTGTGTCCTGCTAAAGCATTCTTTGTGTTAAGCATGAGTTATATTGCGGGCGAGAACGTGCACTTTGACTACGAAGAGCACTCTGTCCGCATGAAGCCGCAAGCGAGAACCCATGCTGGTGCGAAGGTGAAGGTCCAGGTGCAGCTCAACAACGAGAAGGACGAGTATCCAGAGTCGAGGGTTATCAAGATAGGCGAGAACGGCGACGTTGTGGTGAGCGAGCTGAGCGAGCTGAGCTCTGCGGATGCGCACAGCCACTCGGACCACAGCGACGACGAGTACTGCCACTCGTGCGACCACGATAACTGCTCGGAGCACTTTGAGGACTACGACGAGGACTATGACGAGTGTGTGCACCACCAGCCGCCGACGGCGCACGAGAAGATGTACTGGAGCAGCACGCTGCCGAGCGTCGAGGAGCGCGAGCAGGTGCGGCAGTTCTGGACGCAGCTGGACGCCCAGAAGCGTCGCGATCTGCTCAACGTCGAGTACAGCGAGGTGTACAAAGTTGTGCACGAAAACCCGCCCGGGTGCAACTGCCGGGGCTGCAGCGGGCCGAAAAAGGCGTTCGAGCGCGACCTGGAGAAGCTGTACCACGCGATGCACATGACCGCGAACGAGGATCTCGAGCTGAGCTCGGCGCTGGTGCACGAGATGCTGGGGCTCGAGGACCCGAAGCCGGCGCCCACGACGATCCAGGACATCGGCCGTGTGGCCGACGACATACTGAACAACAACGGCAGCTCGTTCATCGACCTTGTGGAGCAGCTGGATGAGGAGCGGGATCTGCGACCCGAGGACGGCGGCGACGACGACGACGACGACGACGACGAATACGACTACGAGGAGGATGACGAGCTCGACAGCGAGCGACAGCGCAAGCAGCTGCACAACGCGTACCGGTATCTGCAGGTGGTGATTGCGCGGATCATCAGCGGGCGGCTGGTGGCTGCGTATAAGGAGAAGGTGGCTGAAGACAGCACGCGGCAGCTGATCGAGGAGCTGGAGGCGGAGGAGCGCCGCAAGAAGGAGAAGGAGGAAAAAGAGCGCCGCAAGAAGGAGAAACTGAAGGAGAAGAAGCGGCTGCAGCAGCTGGCGAAAGAGGAGGAGCGTCGCAAGCGCGAGGAGGACAAGCTCGAGCAGGAACGCATACACCAGGAGGAGATGCGGCGCAAGACAGAGGAGGGCCGGCGGCGCAAGCAGGAAGAGAGGCGCAAGCGCGAGGAAGAGCAGCGGCGGCGCGAGGAGGAGCAACGGCGGCGGCGCGAGGAGAAGCAGCGTAAGGAGGAAGAGAAGCGTCGCGAGAAGGAGCGGCAGGAGCGTGAAGCCGCCCTCAGCGTGGGGGCCGCTGAGAATGGCAGCGCCGAACCACCGGCGGATGAGCCTAACGACACGGCTAATGCTTCCGTGGACGGCAACGCCGTCTCCGCCCCAATGTCGTACTCTACGGAGCAGCTCAGTCAGCTGCTCTCGAAACTGAACATCCCTGTCGAAAAGCCGGCCTCAGAAGCAGTGTCCGCCACGCAGCCCGCAGCGGAGCCCTCCCTCCCCCAGAACCAGCCGCACAGCTTGTTCGACTTCCCGCAACCGCAGCTCCCGTCCCTCGAGGTGCCGCAGCTGTCCTCGCTGGACTTGTTCCCGGATCCGCTCACACAGCTCAAGCAGCCGTTCCCGTCCATCAACAGCTCCCTCTGGGACCTGCCAGCATCGCAAAAATCCATCTGGGGCACCTCCTCCATCTGGTCAAAGCCGTCTGCGCTATCGCCGGCTCAGATTGAGGCAGTGCAGATCGAAACGATCAAGGCAACCGCAACACTGGTTGCAGATAACCAGTGTTATCCGGCCAATTTACTCTATGCATGCACACGTCAGGCAATGCTGTCGTCGTACAGCCTTGACCTGACAATGGATCAATTCGCAGACAGTCTGGCGTCCAAGGTGAGCCAGAAGCTGGGCGTCGCGTTCGACATCATCTACGACGAAATGGCAACGCCCGCACTGGTGAAAGTGTCGCCCGTCGCGACGTGCGCGAGCATAAATACGTGGAATATCGGGTTTTAAGGCTCATTATATAAGCAACCTGTATCTAACCATTTTCTGACACTAGCCTGCTATGTTGGAAAAATTTATTCTTTTCCAAATTTCGATGTCTAGTTTTATGGACAAATCCCGTAATTGATCTATTTCCCTAGTCCAATGTCTCAGAACGTCATCAAGCGGAAGATCGTCATTGTGGGAGACGGTGCTTGCGGTAAGACATCGCTATTGTACGTCTTTACCCTCGGGGAATTCCCAACAGAGTATCACCCAACGGTGTTTGAAAATTACGCAACAGATTGCAGAGTGGATGGAAAACCAGTACGCTTGGCCTTGTGGGATACTGCAGGCCAGGAGGAATATGAGCGGCTTCGACCATTGTCATATTCCAAAGCCCACATCATTCTGATTGGATTTGCGTTGAACGCTCCCGACTCTCTAGATAACGCAGGCATGAAATGGGCTCAGGAAGTGAAAACTTACTGTCCGAACGCACCTCTCATACTGGTCGGGCTGAAAAAGGACCTCAGGCCCGAAGATGATGGCACAGACGAATACTATGACCAGAAATACGTCCGAAAAGAAAAGGCCGAACAGGTGGCTCGTCTCATCGGCGCCCGAAAATATGTCGAGTGTTCCTCGTTGACAGGGGAGGCTGTGGATGACGTTTTCGAGATTGCCACCCGTGCCAGTCTCTTGCTCAAAGAGTCTTCAGCCTCGGGCTGCTGTACCATCACCTAATTTGTTCGGAATCTCCGACGTTTCGCTCCTTATACGCCAAACAAAATTCGCTCGTTTACCGTCATGTTGCGCCCATGACCCTTTTACCCCAGGCCTTTTCCCATTTCACCTGATATCCTCAGTCCTGTCCTTGCCTTCTAATAGCCGGCCACCTGGTACCTAAGTATCAGGTCTAAGGTGTAGTTCGGGGCTTTAAATAGTTCACGTCTAATAACTATTATTTTCAACCTTTATGGCATTCATTTTCGGTTCCGTCAAAAGACACCTTTCGTCAGTAGCCCTGCCCACGGTCTATGCACTGTCGAGTTACCCCGCAAGATCGGCCATAGCCGTTGTCCGCATCACCGGCCCGTCCTCGGCATCGATATATCGAGCTTTAACTGCCAGAGAGCAGCTCAAACCACGAATAGCCACCCTCGCCAAGCTCTACCACCCTAAAACCGGAGTCATTCTAGATGAGGCCATAGCTCTGTATTTTAAAGGCCCAAACTCGTATACCGGGGAAGATATGCTCGAGCTTCATCTCCATGGTGGTACCGCAGTGATCAAGTGCGTAATGGAAAGCCTGGAACTTTTGCACACTCCTGCAAACCCTATAAGGCCAGCGGAGCCTGGTGATTTCTCTAGAAAAGCGTTCCAGAATGGCAAAATAGATCTTACACAGGCCGAGGGCATCAATGATCTGATCCACGCAGAAACTGAACGACAGAGAGTTTTGTCTCTGACCTCCATGAAGGGAGAAACCAAAGAACTGTTCCACCACTGGCGAGAGCAAATTTTGAATACATACGCCCTCATCACGACATTAATAGATTTTGGTGAAGAGCATGACATTGAAGAAATCGGCCAATTGTTCGAGCGAGCAGAGTCGGATATCAAAAAACTGGAAACGGACGTGAGAGGGTACCTAGAAAGAGTCCAGCGATCACAGTCACTAATGGAAGGGTTTAAGATAACGCTTTCAGGCCCGCCCAATGCTGGAAAATCGTCTCTTTTGAATATTATCGCTAATGAAGACAGGGCCATTGTGAGCGAGGTAGAAGGCACAACAAGAGACTCGATCGAAGTTCCCTTAGACATCAATGGGTACAAAGTCGTGATTGGGGATACGGCGGGAATTAGAGACGCTGAAAACCAAATTGAACGAGAAGGGATCAGAAGAGCGAAGATGAAGACCTCAGAAGCAGATTTAAACTTGGTTCTTCTCCCGTGCACCCTTCGTGAGTTGGGAGAGGAAATGAAGGACCACATTCGCTCATGTGATAAAGAGAAACTGGTGATAATTCTGAACAAAAGTGATCTGGTCACCCCTGACCAGGTCAGAAGCTTGGTAGTGCAATTGGAAAAAGAGTTCGAGCCTAAGGAAATAAAAGTCATTAGTTGTCGCAACAAAGATGGTATACAGGATCTTTTGAATGCGATAACTCAAACTCTTGATAGTTGGACCCAAGATGAGCCAATATTTGTGTCTAGCAGAGTTCAAAACATTATTCAGCACGATCTGCTATTTGGTTTTGAGGAATTTTACATGCATTCTAAAACCAACGACGTGGTCCTTGCTGCTGAGGCGCTCAAGATTAGTATGGATGGTATTGGAAAGATCACAGGAGAGGCCATCGGAGTGGAAGAGATTTTGGGATCGGTATTTGAAAATTTCTGCATTGGTAAATAGTTCACGTTACTAGCATTATTACTCATTTCCGCAACGATTGTGCCAGATCATTGAGTTTGGTGGTGACCTTGGATGTGTCGATGCTAATCCTAGTAGGTGGGGGTTTTTGCTCTGTTTGAGGTGATGGCACTGCGGCCTGGTCTTTTGGATTTTGTTCCTGGTAGTAACCAGGGACTTCTGTTCTGTCTGCTGGGGCGCCAGGCAGATCTGGTACTTTCCAGAATCCCCCAACTCCATTGAATAAGTCGTTCACACCAAATCTGCGGGGCAAGTATGCTCTTCCAAGATTTTCAGCAATCAGCGGGAAAGGGAAGTACAGGGAGTAGAAAAGTACGCCGTACAAAATTCCCACGCACATTCCTGCCACCACGTCTCGAACAAAATGTCTGTTGTCAGAAACTCTGGAAAATCCAACAGTGCACGAGATGATAATAGGATACATCAAGGAGATGATGTTTTTGCCGGAGAGACCCCTCCCGTCGAACAGATTTAGTTTACCTGCGGTGAACAGAAACTGGACAGTGGATGTCGTGGTGATTGTCGATGCATGGCCGCTTGGAAAGCTTCTCAATCCCTCAAAAATAAGTCTGTGTGACGGGTTCGCGCAGATCCCGATAGTGCTCAGCGAGCCCGGCTGCTGCGAAGCAAACGTGAAGGGAACACATCTCGTGAGAAAGTCGGGACGAGGAAGCGCAGAAACGTTTTTCAGAATAACCACAGTAAACAACTGAAACGCAGATGCGCCTAGCATTGCGAGCAGTGCGCAGTGGATATCCCACGCCTTGCGAGAAGGTGGAAGTTTGGTGACCACAGAGCCTGCTAGAACCACCGCCAAAATCGGCACCATAATGGCCATGACCACAAGCAGCCATATCGGGGCTAAGGTCTTTGCCTCCTGAACGTACGTGTGCATGATTGATGTGTCTCGGACATCAAAATCGCTTGTCCGCGGCGTTCCAAGCACTCCGTAAAATATGCCCCCCAAGAGAATAACGATGTAGAATGCCCAGTCCAGAACGTACGATATAAAGGTAGGAAGCGAGACATCGTGGCCATTGATGACCATGAATGTTTCCTCAAACTCAAATTCTGCTCCTTGCGAGAAGAACATTGGGTATATTAAGAAGAAGGGTATTTTAGCTTATAACATTATCCCGCTCAGATGTATCCTTAAAATGGTCCCCTTTCTGTCACCTAGATTCCCGTGCCAAAAATAATTCGTAATGAGGGGAAAATAGTAATATTATTCATTATGCTATCGAATCTCGCTGGATGGGCACTTTTCGGGGCTTTTGCAAGGGCATATCAGCAAGCTCTGCGGAATATGAGCTTCACTTACGCACCAATGGGATATGTTTATTCGACGGGAGCGTGGGTTGGATTTGGGTACCTATTTGAGAAGTGGGTCAGGAACAACGACGAGATCATAGAGGAACGATTGAAGAAACTGAAGGAACAGAGACAAAAGACGGCGTGAGCTGCATCGCAGCAAAACGTTACCTATTTATTTACTTATTTGAGATTCTGGTTCATCCTCATTCCCCAAATCAATATAGCCCAGGTCCTCATAGTCCTCTTGCAGATTGTTCAGCTCTGCCTGCAAGTCATCTACCTCAGCCGCCGCCTCCTGCTCCTCGTCGCCGCTCGAGCTGCCGTCGCTGCTGCTCTCGTCACTCTGATAGTTCTCGTCCTCTTCTTCGTCATCATCGACCTTGCCGACTATCTGGCTGCCTCCGGGCACAAGCTTGGCGGCCTCTGCGAGCGCTCCAGGGTTATCGGTATTGTTCTTGAGCTGTCTCTGGGCCTTAAGCTCGTCGGTCATCGATCTGTCTCTGAGCTCTTTGCTCTTGACGTACTGGTCGATCTTCTCGAACTCTTTCTGGTCGATCATGGAGAACTCGTGGCGCTCCGAATTTGGCAGCAGCGTCAATGTCACGTTGAACGTCAGGCGCGTGATGGAGGTGTATGTGATGGACTCGATGTTGGTGGAGTCGAATATGAGGATTGGTTTCTTGAAGCCGAATATCACATGGTTGGGCAGAAAATACAAGTAGCCCTCTTTAGACCCTTTGTACGCGTCCACAAAGAAACATTCCGGGCCAAAGCCTTTCACGAGATCAAACCCGAACGTTCGGAACTGCTGCTGTAGAAAGTCTGTCAGGTCGATCTTGTCCAGCAACGGGCCGAACTGTTCACTCAACTCGTCGTTGTTGAACTGGATCAGGATCGGGTCGTTCTTGTACATTTGGCCCTTGTTGGCGCCGTAGGTGATGAGTAGGGTCTTGTACTGTTTTTTCTCGGGCACGTCCAAAACAACAGCAAACTGAATATTAGTTTCCGACAGATCTGTGATCAGCAACTCAGGCTTCGACTCGAGGCTTTTGGTGAGCGCCAAGAACACCTTGCGCTCTCCAGGGAAACAGCCAAACACAATGTTGAGCTTCTTGCGGATCGGCGACTGCACAGACAGCTCGGGAATCTGCAATACGATGTGCGAGCCCGCCAGAGTCGTAGGCAGGACGTCCACGTCGAAGTCCAGCTTGCGGCGCTTTGTCCCGCCCATATGCTCTATGATCGCTCGGAAGATGTCCTCCGCCGGCGGATACGCGTTTACCACGTCCTGGATCTGAATTCTCAGCTCTGCAGGCAGAAAATCAAACGACATGGCGAAGAGAACTTTTTCTTTTGGTCGCGTCGCGTCGAAAATAGATAAATAGCACGGGACCATACTGAAATTTCTCTGTTGAGAAAAAATTGTCCCCTTTTTTCCTCCATGTCGGTCGCTCTTCCGCTGTATGAAGACGAAGAGTGTAGCGATTACCTGTCTCCATCTCCAAGGCAGGTTCTGAGGATCTCCATCAATCTCAAAACCCTTATTGACAAGGTCATACCCATTCCCCTGAAAGAGGAACAGATCCTTGGGTTGGATTCCATTGTTCTGACAGACAAGCTGATCGACGCGGTGTTGGGCGCCGCAGGCGGCGAAGGCCCTTCCCGCAGACGATATCAGGCCTGTCTTGTGTTCTGTCTACTTAAAGTCAGCGAATGGTATTACTCTCTTACCATCAAGGAGCTCTCTGACGATACCCTGTACGCAACTAGGATGCTGGCAGCACAGAAAATCGCGGCTACGCTGATCGAGCGTGAGCAGGACGAGAAGTACCTATTTATCTCCATGCTCTGTAACCGGTACTCCATCAACCTCCACGACGTGGACTCTGCACCTGAGAACGCTTTGGAGCTGGCTGTCGACACGCATGCCACCATCATCATCTCGTCGGGGGGCTACCAGAGATGTTTGAAATGGATTTGGAGAGGCTGGATCGTCCAGTCGTCTACGGACTCCTCCAATTACGTGCTGTTCAAGGGAACAGGAAACACAAGCTTCTTCAAGCACTTTGACCCTGACAGAATTAAAACCCCACTGTACCAGAACATTTTAGAAATCACGTTTTCGGTGCTGTATTTGGCCCTCTTCACCTTTCTTGTCAACACAGATACCAACTCGTCCCGTTTGGGGGCTGTCGAAGTGGTGTTCTATCTGTTCACCATTGGATTTGCGTTGGACGAGCTGGTCAAGTTCTATCATGTTGGCTACTACTACATGCAATTTTCCAACGTGTTCAACGATGTGCTGTATGCGATTGTGATTGCGTCGGCTTCTACGCGATTCATTGCGTTGGCTGCCCATTCGCCAGAAAAACGTGACCAGTTCAACGTCATCTCCTACAGACTTTTGTCGCTGGCTGCTCCGTTCATGTGGTCTCGGCTACTCTTATTTCTTGACGTGTTACAGTTTTGCGGAACCATGATAGTGGTGGTCAAGAAAATGATCAGAGAGTCGTTTATCTTTTTCTTCCTGCTGGCCCTCATCACCGTGGGCTTCTTACAGGCGTTTGTCGGTTTGGACCAGGCAGATGGAAAGAGGGAACTCACGTCATTTTTGACCACCACGATGGTTCAGACGGTTCTGGGCGGTCCGAACTTCGACACCATTGAGCGCTTTGCATACCCGTACGGAGCCATTCTGTACTACGCCTACACCTTCATTGTGGTTTTGGTCTTGCTCAATATCTTAATTGCTCTGTACTCGCAGGCATATGGAGATGTTGTTGGAAATGCTACAGAAGAGTACCTTGCACAATATTCCGCCAAGATTCTCAGATACGTGCGCGCTCCAGACGACAAGACTTTTTGTCCGCCTTTGAACCTTGTAGAGACGGTGTTCCTGCAGTTGCCGTTCAGCTGGTGGCTGGACAGAAAACTGTACCTTTACCTATGCGACAAGGTGATGGTGGTGCTCTACCTTCCTGTGTTGCTGTTCATTGCTAGCTACGAGGTCCAAGCTGCCAAAAGAGTTGAGTACAATAGAAATAGAAAGGTTGCCGACGACAACAACGAGGAAGACACTCCTTGGGATCTCACCGACGGCTTTGACCACAACGATGAGAACGGAGATGGCATTCGTGCTTCGATCCAGACTCAGAGGAGGGCCGAACTGGAGGACCCTGGGTTCGCGAAGAACTTCAAAGTTTGGGAAGCTACTCTAGACCAGCTTGTTCCTCCCATTGAGCCTAGTAAGGACGCCGGAGTTTCATGGGAGAACTACGAGATTTACCGTAAATTGGACGAATTGACTCAGGCTGTCATAGCGTTGGAGAAAAAATTGGACTCTAAATAGAAAACTATTTATTATAAATTTTTAATTCCGTATTCTTAATATATGGACCCAGAATACAAGGCCCTGACCTCTGTTTTCTCGGCGCACAAAGGCTACAAATCATGGGCCGTGAAGCAGGTGGTAGCCCCGAAGAAGCTGAAATACAAGAGCTTGACCAGAGACGAACAGGCGCTCTTCCCATGGATGGATCAGCACATCGACTATTTGGAGCACTCTGTTGATTTGAATGCGCAGATTCTGGAGCAGATTGCCATGACTGTGGCTCCAATGTGGGGCGCAGAGCCAGACCCAGGCGTGTGGGCAGAGTGCTCATCCCAGGACTTGGACAAAGTGCGCAGCATACTAGTCCAGTTCGCGCGAGAGTGGTCTGCAGATTGCGCTGAGGAGCGAGCTACATCTTTTGGACGCATTTTGCAGGAGTGCGAGAACTTGTTTCCAGATGTCATCAACAGACAGAACGTCGAGGTTCTTGTGCCAGGCTCAGGATTGGGCAGACTGGTTGTGGAATTTGTGCGAAGAGGATTCCGCACCCAGGGAAACGAGTTTTCGTACCACATGCTCACCAATTCCAGTTTCATAGTCAACCACTCGTTTTGCGAAAACAACTACGTCATCTGTCCCTACCTGCATAAAAGCTCCAACGTCAGTAAACGAACAGACCAGATCCGCCAAGTATACATTCCTGATTTTAATCCGGGGGACATTTCCTTTATCAATAAAGAATATCCTGAAATACCGGTTGCCGACTTGATGTCGATGGTTGCAGGCTCATTTGTAGACCTTTATGGCCCGCCTGACATGCCGCGGATCAGCGACGTGTACACGAACGATCCTCAGGCTGCTGAGTTTCGCCAGCAGAATGCCAAGAAGTTCCAAGTGGTTGCAACATGTTTTTTCCTCGACACTGCATCGAACATTGTCGAATACTTGCGGTCCGTGCACCATTGTCTGGCGGATGGCGGCTATTGGGTTAACTTTGGACCTCTCCTGTGGCATCACGAGGACGATGAGACCGTCACCATGAACACACAGAAAAACGAGAACAGCGACTGGGAGCAAGTCGCAACGCCAATGAGAGGATTGGAGTTATCGCGCGATGACCTGATCGAGCTTGTGCAGAAATTCGGATTCGAGTTCGTAAAGAGAGAATCCGGTATTGAGACAACATATGGCAGCGACCCGCGCTCGCTAGGCGGGTTCAAATACAGATGCGAATTCTGGGTAGCAAGGAAGAGACAGAGCTAGTTCTGTGCAATTCCTTTCTGCATGTGGCTTTTCCACGAGACCAAGTTGATAATCTCTGTCGAGGACGGCCTTGGAATGTCCGCCTTTTTAGATCTCGCAAACACGTCTTTGGTGAGCTTCATCACCGTACTGGAGATAAGCCGTAGCGAGCCTCCTTCCTCTTGGTAGTGCTTGAATAAAAGTCTTGCAAGCTGTGCTTGCGACTCTCCTGCTTGGTCCAGAAGCTTTTCGAGCTTTTCGCGCTTGATGGGCAAGCCTGCCGCAGTGAGAAAAGTCTGCAACCGTATGGGCCGAAGTTTTGTTGCTGCTTCCTCATGCGACAGCTTGGTAGAGAGCATAACAGAGAGCTTTGAGCGTTCCTCAGAAACCAGCTTCGTTCTCAGGTACTTGATGAGAGTGGAAAACTGTAGACTCTCAATCACTGCAACGTCGATCTTGTCTTCGCCAGAGGCTGAAAAATTCAGCGACTGGTTAAGTATCTGGTTCCAGAAACCCTGGTGTTCCTTAATCAATTTCCCGTCGCCTAGACTTCTGCCCACGACTCCAAAGGTCAAACAAGAATTCTCGCTCGCTGGTTGGTTCAAAGACTTTATGAACTGTTTCACTATCTCTGGATATTTGCTGCTATTTTTTTCAAATTCCCGTATCCATTCGGCCACAATGTCGTCTATCTTTGCGTCCAAGTCCAACGGCTCGTGATCACCGCTCATGATTGTCACATGAACTCCGACGGTGTCCTTGAGTGTCCGAAGCCCAGCAAAAGCAACGTACCCCAGCTGGTATTGAGTTCTGATTTTTGCTGTGAGGAACGTCGAGTAGATGTACGCCACGAACCTCGCTAGCGATCTGTCCCTTATATTTTTGCGTGCTCCAAGCTGAATGTAATACACCAAAGCGTTAGTTTCGTCCGGTGAAAAGCCATGGATCCGGAAATTGCAACCTGGTGGCAGAGACAGCGTCTGTAGCTGCTTGTACCGAGGTGAGGCGAACTCCGCCACAAGCATCCTCAGAGTGTCTACCGTGCACTGGTAATCCGACCTTGAAACGTCGCCGTGCAGTAGTGCTGTCAACTGGCAGCTTTCAAAGGTGGCTTTGACTGTTGCGGCTACTGTCTCAATGTCCAGCTCCTCAAGGGTTTTAAGCCGATCTTCCAGTGGCCACGTTCCCGGCTCAAGAACGGAAAGAAGACCTAGAGACGCCAGCTCGTGAGACCGCAGCGTGCGCAGGTTCTCATACTTCATTTTGATCCTGATGCGGGACTGGCGGAATATGGAAGGCGTCACTAGCGACAGGAAGTTGTCGTTCAACTCTCGCAGCTTGTTAGTGAGTATCTCCAGGATATTGTAGATCCCCACTGTGGAACCCGAGACATGAATCACCAAACCGCAGGTCCCCTTCATGGAATGAAGAAGATCGTAGGCGTACCACAGCTCCAGAGCAGGATAAAGCGTTTCACGGAGCAGTTCCTTGACTACGTCACAAAAGATCTCCAGCGACAAAGTCGACCGCACGCTCGGTTCAATAGTGGCACTGGTAATTTCGCAACTAAGATAGGCTTTTCCACGGTACTTGTCACGGTCTTGTTTCAACCAGAGCTGGGTTTGTTTGGATGAAAGGACTAGCTCCGGTGGCGTCGTTTCCTCCTTGCTTGCATAGATGAAGTTGCGGCTTGATTCCAGAGTAGATTGCAAGAGCTCATACAGACCGGTCTGGTTGTCAATCTGGCCAACTACGAACTGATTTGGCCGCGGCAGTCGCACCTGAAAGTCCGATTCACAGTATGTTATCGGCAAGATTCTGTAATGGAAGCCATAGTATGGATCAACCCCGTACTCTTGCTTTCCAAATTGTGCAAGAACATTTCCCGGGGCTACCAGGGTAGCCAAAATATTTTCCTTGCACACTGTCGAGCGAACTTGGGCACAGAACTGTTCTGATTTTGCCTTCCACCACGTCTGTGCTTCCAAAGACTCCTCATACGACCCGTCATAACCAGAGTCGCTAAAACCCCAACAAGGAGCATTTTTCAGTAGCCACTCGGAGTAGGCACGCTGGTCGTCAAGTAGCATCTGGCTGAGGCTCCGGCATTGCGAGGAAGCAGACACTTCTGTGTCGTGGTGCAGAAAATTATATAGCTCAATGGAGTTGAACTGCGACAGCAGCTTGGCTATCCTCTTAACGCGCTTTGGATCGGGTGAGAAAACCTCCTGGGTGTACCGGATGAGATACTCAAATATTCTCTCGTAGCCTCTTGTGCCGGCCATGGTCAGATTCAATTCGAGCTGTAATAGGCGGTCCTTGAATGTGATTAGCGGACATGCGGAATATGAGCTTTTAATCAGACCTGCTTTGAACAGCTCTGAATTGAATGAGACCTCGTTTTCGCTGCCCATCACGTAGCTCCACGCATGTGCGAAGATAAGCTGGTCCTTGCCGTCTGCTGTAAATGGGAAGCATATCCTCAGAGTAGGTGTGGTGTTTGCGCTTTCGATCAAAACCATTCTCCCCAAATCTGTAAAAACTGGCGACCGGTAGACAGGAGCCCAGCAGGTTTTGAGCACATTGCTCGTTTCTGTCCTCTGGGATATCATGCACTGCGAAAAGTTTGCAATCGCCAACTTCTTGAGAGCATTGAGTGATTGGGGGCCCATGAGAACGAGGCCAGCCTTCCAGGCCTGGTAATTCTGCTCGTAAAAGCGGGCAAGCTCATCGTGCAAATTGGTCTTCCGGCCCCTGAAAAGGGTGTCGAAGTTGCCTGTGCTAAAACGATGGAACGGATGTCCCGGGCTGGCCAGCAGCCGCAGAGCATGATGGGCCATCTTCCCAACCACAGAACAATTTTTTGTGTGCTCACTGTCGATGGCCATAATCTCTCGTCTTGCGTAGCCTTTGTTGAATGTCGGATTTCTAAAGCAGGAGGAAAACACACTGATCACTTCCTCATACACACAAAGATCTGGCGTCCCGTTGCTGTTGAACGCTGGCACCTCAAAGTAAAAGGACGTTCTCTCTCCCACCGTCGCAGCGTTCCATCTGCCACCACTGCAGTACACAAGCTTCTTGCACAAGTCCGTCTCAGGATATTCTTTAGAGCTCACGCAAACCATGTGTTCGCAAAAATGGGCCAATCCGATAGTGTCGTCCCGATTCGAATGATGGCCAACGGCCACGGAAAGACCGCACGCCGCGGCTTCCTGAGTTGGGTCCGAGATCAACAGGACATTGATCCCGTTGGGGAGCACAAATTGGAGGTGATTGCGGTGTCTGGCGCCAAGTGGAATATACAAAGACATTACCCCCACCAGAGCGCTCCGGCCGCCTTTAAATGGTGTTGATCCCCAACAGCACCACTGCCCCCTTTTTTGTTTGAGACCGGTTTTTTCTCACTAAGTTTCCTTTTTGGAATTTTTAATGCACAGCCTGCTAAGCGGCCAAGCAACCAGCAACATAGCCAATGGGCAAACCGCAAGCTGGACCCACGTAGCACAGTAGATTTACAGCAGCGATAGGATCTGCGTCAAAGCGTGCCAGAGAAGCATGCCCCCACCGTCAACTTATTCCCTGCTTCGCCACCCTTGCCACTAATCTTTTTCTCTTTTTATACCACATTTTATTCTCATGTCCAAACAAACGTCTGTCAAACTTGTGCTGCTGGGCGAGGCAGCCGTTGGAAAATCCTCGCTGGTGTTGCGGTTCGTGTCGAACGACTTCCAGGAAAACAAAGAGCCCACGATCGGCGCCGCATTCCTCACCCAGCGGTGCACTATCGGAACAAAAACCATCAAGTTCGAGATTTGGGATACCGCTGGCCAGGAGAGATTTGCCAATCTGGCCCCGTTATACTACAGAAACGCGCAAGCAGCACTGGTTGTGTACGACGTTACAAAGCCAGCAAGCTTCATCAAAGCCAGGCACTGGGTTAAAGAACTGCATGAACAGGCCTCAAAGAATATCGTGATTGCTCTCGTCGGCAACAAGTACGACCTGGTGGTGGACCCAGAGACCGGCGAGGAGATCGAGGGCCGCAGAAGCGTCTCCGTCGAAGAGGGCAAGGCCCTAGCTGACGAAGAGGGGTTACTGTTTTTTGAGACTAGTGCCAAATCCGCTTTCAATGTCAACGAGGTGTTCACAGCAATTGGAAAACAGATCCCGGAAGAGACGTCAAAACCCCAGGATGAGCCCTCTTCAGTCGGAAGAATAGACCTTAACGCCCCTGTCGACGAGTCCGGAGGGACCGGCAACTGCGCTTGCTGATCTACTTACAACTTCGCCTTCATCGTCAATCCCCCCTTGGTGGCCTCCTGGTTGATCTCCAAAGCACTGTTCGACGAATACTTCTCGTGTTTGTCTCCTTCTCCAAAGAAGACCACGCTCACAGTCAAGTCGTCTCTGTACCGCCTGCTCAACGGAGAAGGAATGCTGACCAGCATGTTCACCTCCTCTTTCGAACCCCCGTTACTTAATGCGTTTCTAATCAGATGTGTGGCCACGTTTTCATCTTCTAGTAAAAATCCAACCTCGTTGGACTTCCGTTTCGTCTGTAGTCTCTGCTTGCTCTTCGAGCTCTGGTCGGTCACGTCTTCGACCAGAGGCAACTTGTCTTTCGAGCTCGGCCACAGCGTGTCCATGAACGACTTCTTGGGCTTCACCATCCTCTTTTTCTCCATCCACCGCACCACGAGTCCCACGATCTCCTCGTTGGTCAGCATCTCGTACAGTCCGTCGGAAGCCATCACCAAAAAATCGTGTTTGGACGGCGAAACCTCGTGCGTCGTTATAACCGGCTCGGCAGTCACATATGGAGGCGTCTTGAGGTTGGCAGGCAGCTGCCTGCCAAAGAACTGGTTGGCCACTCTGGTCTGGATATCCTTAGCCCATTTGTATCTGGCGTCGCCAAACGCTCTAGTCGGCTCCAACGATCCCAGAACGCGGCCATTTCTCACCACGTTCGGCTCGTTCGGATGTTCACTGAGCAGCTTGGCCACTTCTGTCGGGTTGGAGCCTGTTTGATCAGTCGAGAGTGCCCGCACAGTCCACTTGTTTTCGTGGTCGTCCAGAGATCCCAATAGGGCTCGCGAGTCGCCCGTAACGGCCACCTTGAGGTTACGCGAATGGGTGTCGTAGAAGGACATCAGGGCACACGAGCCGGAGAGAGCAGGCATCAGGAGCTCGGCGGCTCCGGCTTTGTTAGAAGGGTTTTCAAGCAATTTTTGCACGTTTTTGTTCACGATCTCGTCGTCTAGCTTGAGAAAGCCCTGTTTGATGGCCCTGTCGATTGTTTCGCTCGACGGGATCAGCCTGAGGTTCTTGTCGCTGACTTTGTAAGCCTGGTCCAACTCGTTGACCACGTAGTCGAGAAGGCTGTCACGAAGTTTGGCCGACGTATTCCAGCCCGCATGACCATCGAAGATTGACCAGAAGTGCCAATCTGTCTCGACCCGCGCGTTGTTGTTTTCCCTGTCCTGGACGGGAACCTGGACGAGCTTCTCGCTACGGTCGTCCTCAATTGGGTTGTTGCTAGGTAATTGACAGATATCATACCGGATCACGCCCTTCCCGCGGTTGACCAGGTACGATTCTTCATATTGTCTCAACCTTCTGCTGACCTCGGCATCACTTAGGAGATAGATGCCCTGCTTGTTTTGCTGGGCCGAGATGCCGCTTAGAGAGCTTGTCGAAGCCGAGAACAGCTGTTTCTGGTCTGCGCTACTGGCTCCCTGGGCCGGCAGAGAGTCAGAGCGCAAATTGTTGTTAGTGAGGGAAACATAGGAGGTGGCCAGTAGGAGGCCGGAAACCAGCGCTAGACGAAACTCTGTTCTCATCTTGGACCCTTTGTGGCAGTTTGTGGCAAATCGGTGGTATCCTCGAGCCAGCGGAATGTTCTTGGAGCAGGATCTGAGTCTTAGAGCCAACATATTAGGAACAAGAGAATTTCTGGATTGCGAAATCAGCGTGGGTGAGCATGTCTGGCTGTGCAAAGATTTAACTCCTTAGGACGATCGAAAAAAAAAGTTTGGAAAAAGTTTGACTAGCCATGCCGCCAAAGAAGGCCCAGAAGGCCCAGAAGGACGCCGAGAAGAAGAAGAACGCCAAGAAGGTGCAGAAGCAGCTGGAAGATAAGACTTTTGGCCTGAAAAACAAGAACAAGTCCAAGAAAGTGCAGCAGTATGTGAACCAGGTCACCGCACAGGCTGCAGACAAGAAGGCCCAGGCCATGGCCAAGCAGCGTGCTGCCGAGAAGAAAGCTGCCGAGGAAGCGAAGAAGGAGGCTGCCAAGCTGCTCCAGGCCTCGATCCCTACGCAAAAAGTGCCTTTTGGAGTGGATCCAAAGTCGATTCTATGTGAATTTTTCAAAGCGGGAGCATGCACAAGAGGCAAGAATTGTAAATTTAGCCACGATCTTGCTGTTGGCCGGAAGGCTGCCAAGAGGGACCTTTACGCGGACGATAAGGACGAGGAAAAGAGAAACGACACAATGGACAACTGGGACGAGGAAAAGCTCAGAAAGGTGATTTTGTCCAAGCATGGAAACCCAAAGACCACCACAGACAAGGTGTGCAAACACTTCATTTCTGCCGTCGAGGACGGCAAGTACGGATGGTTTTGGACGTGTCCGGACTCTGACCCCAAGCAGGGCAAGGAGTGTAAGTATAGACACTCGCTTCCGCCGGGCTTTGTGCTCAAGACCAAAGAGCAGAGACGGCTGGAGAGATTGGCGTTGGAGGCACAGCCCAAGATCACGCTGGAGGATTTCATAGAGACAGAGAGAGACAAGCTGCCACGAGACAAGCTGACGCCAATCACGCCAGCCACGTTTGCAGAATGGAAGAAGAAACACACACAGGAAAGAGAGAAGCAGAGCGAGACGACCAAGAGGGCCCTCACAGGAAGAGAGATCATCATCAAGAAGTTTGCAGATAAGTTTTATCAGGAGGAAGATACAGGCGAGAAGGGCACGGAGATTGACATGTCGCAGTTCCGTGTCGCGCTTGACGAGGTGGACAACGAGAACATCAAGGACTACGGAGATGGAAAGAATGCATTTTTTGAGGAAAATAATGCAAGTTAATTCGGGAGATCGCCTATTTGGCTGTCTTGATGGCGCTAAACGAAGCTTCCATCACGTCCGCGGCGTCCCACCAGAACCGGAAGTCGACCTCTGGCGGATACTCGCTGACAACGTGGTACACGCGCTCTTTCCACAGTTCCTTTTTCCGATCAAAAGCGTACTCGTCCGAGGGGCTTTCTGCCTGCTGCGAGAACGAGAAGTTTTTAGTCGGCGAGTGCGGTGCGTATCGCATAGAGTCCGTCGGGCGACGCGGAATAGGGGGCGGCGACGGCGACTTGTTGTTTGCGAGGCTCGTGTCGCTTCTCATGTAGCTCCGCTTGGGGAGGGGTGGTGCATCCAGAGGTATGTAGTCGGCGGAATGCGAGAGGGTGTTGGAGATTTGAGTCTTGATGAACTCTCGATGGAGTTTTGGAGATCGCAGAGTATCTCTGTAGGATCTCTGATCTTTCGAGGATTCAGTAGATTTTAGCGGTTCTCCTTGCAAAACCTTGGGCTTAGGAGGCGGGATGGGCGAAAACTTCTTCTTTTTAGCATCTGTGTTGGAATTTCGAAGAGCAAGTATGCTTTGCAGTTCCTTGAACACTTTGAGGTCATCGCCGTTCGAAGAAAACGCACCGTTCAAAGCACGAATGTAAACGGCAAGAACCTGGTTTGGAAAAAGGCTCACCAGTTGCGCATAGGCCTCCACGTCCTGCTCTCCGGCGTCCCCGATCAAAATAAATTTTCTATTAGGGAAGTCAGTGAATAGTTTGATGAGCGAGTCTTTCTTCCGTTCTGCGGATGGCATTGTGAAAGATGCTATCAAATTGCCCGAATACTGGCGTAAACTAATGCTGTCGACGGGCAAGCCGATGTAATCCATGAACCCAGACACGACGTTGTATATCTGCCACGGGGAGTTCGACACGTAATGGATGGGGCAGTGGTATTTGAACTTTAGCTGTTGCAGCCAGCCAGCCACGCGCGGGATCTCACATTCACTGAAATCCTTGGCAAACACGTTTCTGAACAATTCTCGTTTATCGCCCAGCACGCCTGTGATTCTGACAGTGTCGTCTATGTCTGTAATGACGCTCACTCCCTTTGATCCGATCACATTCGCCTCTTGAGTCTGTCTAATGTTTGGGTTGTCCACAGACGACACAGAAATGAAAGATGGCTTGTACGAAGATGCCACCGAAATATTGAACGCACCAACGCTGTCAGTGTACAGATTGGCACCCAACAGCGAGTCTGTTTGGTCATCCGAGTATAGCGTAATGTTCAGTGGTGTTTTAGGGATCGTTCTAGCCATGATGCCATGCATGCGCTCGCGGATCGTGTCGTGGGAGGGGGAAGAGTCTGTAGACTGCGACCCAGACGACACCGTCGAGGCAGTGTCGGAGTCAGGGCCTTTAGTGTCGGGATGTGTCAGGGAGTCCTCCAATTCCGTTTCTATCTGGTTGACTGTCGAGGACGAGACGTTGGATTTGGACAAACGGTGCACCAGCGACATCATAAGCTTGTTTTTCCTATTCATCACTCCGGGACAGAAAATGGACCCTGCAACGTCGGTGACGTACTCGCCGTTCATGTAGCGGGTATACGTTCTATAAAGCAATATCTGGGCGTCGTCAGGCACTTGTGCGGCCAAGTTGGCGGCCTCTTCCTCGTCGTGGATAAAATTCTGCTGGATTGCGGTAGTGATGCTCTTGAAATACGGAGACTCCTTGGTGCTTCTGAACGCATTCATTATTCGTCTCTTGCCCATGTTGAGGACTGTGCTGGCCCGTTCGTCTTCACGGGGGCCCGCAGCGAGCGGCTTGCGTGGATTTTCCATCAGCTTCCTATAAAAAGCGGAATCCAAGTCCTTGCGTAGTACGAAGAAAAAGACCTTGTCCTTGCTGGATCGGAGAAATTTAT
Source organism: Ogataea haglerorum (assembly GCF_019207285.1). Classification (NCBI taxonomy): domain Eukaryota; kingdom Fungi; phylum Ascomycota; class Pichiomycetes; order Pichiales; family Pichiaceae; genus Ogataea; species Ogataea haglerorum. The sequence continues at coordinate 304,109 of NW_025065158.1, forward strand.
TATTGATGTATCTAGCAAGATTGTACCGGAGAGATCGATGCGGACGATGGACAAGGCCTAGTCTGTGCTTGATGCGTCTGAACAAATTCACGGTGGAAGAGGATCAACAAGCAAAGTTATTTCAGATCCCTCAAACGTAATTTTTATGCGAGCGTCGATCGTCCACAATTCTATTCGTACATATTATATGTGCACCACGTTTTTCAAAGCGTAGCAGACAACTATCGGCATCGTCACCACGAGCGACGTGTATTGGACAATCAGGTACAGCGACAGACAGTTAATCTGTAGCGGGTTCTCGTCCTCCGGGTCCATGTTGCTGGCCGTCAGGTACACCTGGATGGTGGCAGAAGGGAGCGAGAACTCCATGCACGTAACAAACATGGCCATAGGGTCTGTGAGCCAATGGGCGCTTTTCATGCGGTTGACCCAGAGAACGCCGATGATTGGCAGAATGCACAGACGGTAGACCGTGTGGCAAACCACGCATTTCCAGAAGCCCTTGGGGATGTCGTTGATTTGCAGCCGGCCCAAAAGCGACCCGATCAGAAAAATCCCCAGCGGGACACAGGGCATGGAACAGTACTCTGCGTACTGGAGGATGAAAGACAATGGTGGTCTGTGGTCGGGTGCGTTGGGCATGTACACTGTGGTCTGCACAAAAAGCGCCTTTAGCCACGGGATTAATGCAATTATGAGCGAGATAATGAGCACAATGGAGTTTGGCTTTTTCAGGTTCTTGATAAAAAAAATCAAATAATGCAGCTTGTATCGTTTGACCCACGGAGCCTTTGCGGAGTTCTCAATGTCCTTAGAGCTCAAATTGGTCTCTGTGATGATTTTCATGTTCGTCGGCGTGTCCCTGTTGTAGGGTTCGTGGCGCGAATATTCTCTGATGAGTTCCTGGACGTGCGGCTGAGTGAGCACGCTGGAACGGTGCGACGACGCGGCGGAGCGCGCGGACGACGCGTGCGAATTGCACTGGCTCAGTGAATAGTCGTGGTGCGACCGTGCCGAAGGGATGCGCGAGATAGGGTACCGAGCGCTGCGCGAGTTGTGCGACGAGGTATTGGAGAGCAGTGCGTGCGGGTTTAAATTTTCACTCGCGGAAGCAGAGTCGATGCTCGACAGACTGGACCCAGACATCGACGACTTGGGTGAGGGGTGGTCGTGGTCCGCGTCTGTGTCGCGCTCCGGGGGGCTGTCTTCGCGAATTGTGGGCAGCTCGAGGCTCTGCGATTTTTCCTCCGCGTCACGTTGCCTTCGGAAATCCAGTTCCACCAGTTGGAACATCCCGCAGTTGAACTGCACAATTATATACATGGTGAGCCAGATGATCACGTAGGCAGTGCCCTTGTTGATCTCGTCGTCGGTAAAGGTGGTCATGGCCTGCAGATACGAGATCGGGAGGTCGGAAACGTTCTGCATTATCCCTGCAAGCATAGCTCCTCCTATCCAGGACTGATTTTTTTTCTTAGGCACGGGAGTCACCGTCACGATTACCGCTGTGACACCAGCGTTGCAGCAGTACATGACAAAAGCCGACAGGCAAATCACGCCGATCGTCTTGATGTCGGATATTGAGATGTAGGAAACGATTTTGTCGAAGATAAGAGCAGGCATGAACAGAAGCAACACAAGATCGCTAATTGCTCTGGTGGTGGACACGCTCACAAACCCGAGTTTCGTCATAATAAAGCCCGTCAGGATGATCATGTACATCCTGATAATGGGCTTAACCGCCGAGTATATCACTTCAGGAAGTGGCACACCCATAGTTTTTGTGCAGAAAGAAAATAACCACAAATTTTGAGCACCGTTTTTTTTATAGCTAGATAAGCTGGGATATTGATAATCACGCAAGTTTTTTTCTCTCCACCTGTCAAGGCGGCACGTTGCGGGTGGGAGAGGAGAGGGTGTCAAACATCTTTTTTATGTTTGTTGCTGTCGTTTTTAGTTCCAATCCCCTGCTGCTGGTTCCTGCTCTAGCGCATGATTTAGATTTAATAACTTTTTCTCATTCCCTATTTCTATGAGTCCGGCCTTTTCCCAGTTGCAGATAAACTGGTCAGCGAGCAGTTTTGTAGTGCACCTTCCGGGGGACAGTAGCTCCCTTACTGCTGGCATCCGGCTTGTACTTGGCCACCGTTCATCTGTGAACTCTCTGCTCTCCCACCTGGATCCCCACCTGGGCCCCTCTAACTTATGTCTGCGATTCGAGAGAATACACTTATATCTCGAACAATGGTCTGTGCAGATAACAGGATCGCCACAGAGGGTGTCTGAGATGTACGGATTGGTAAGTTCACCTGCTTTCGTTCAACTGTTTTCGCTTCTAACCAGATAATATCCCTTTTTTCAGAAGACCCCCTAATTTTGTGGCCCAAATTCAGCCAGCCGCCAAAAAAGGGGGTTCTGGTGAACAAGCACTACGCTTTTGGTGATATCTTTCGGCTAGATAGAAATTCGGAGCCTCCGCTCACAAAATTGTGCGGAAAGAATGTTGATCTGAGACCGCCAACAAGAATCGGATATCTGCAGGAAAATAAAGTTCTGACCGAGAGAAACACCGTACCTGCTGTTTCTTCTGCAAAACAGAATGTGGCAGTGAAAAAGCAGTACCGCATGACACGCAAGGAGATAGGGTCACTGATTGGGAAGAAAGGGAAGGATATTGAACGGCTCCGGGAACAGACGGCAGCGAAAATCAAAATACACGACGCAGCCGACACTGAGAACGTGGCTTTAGTTACAGGTGTTAACCAGCTGCAACTGCTCGAGATCACGGGCCTCCGAGAAGAAGTGAAGGAGGCCGAGCAGCTGATCCAAAGGAGAATTTGTCAGTGGCGTGCTACCAAAAGTTGAGGCAGTGCTAAAAGAAGACTTACCCACAAAAAGCGTCGTGCGCAAGAGCCAAACCCGTTATTTTTTTCCTGAAAAATTTTTCACTTTGGGAATATTTCAAGGTAAATTTTGGGGGTTTAAAATCTTTTAATTACCTTTACAAATAGACATAATGGCTGACGGCGTTTTCCAAGGTGCTATTGGTATCGATCTTGGTACCACTTACTCCTGTGTTGCTACATACGACTCTGCTGTCGAAATCATCGCTAACGAACAGGGTAACAGAGTTACTCCTTCGTTCGTCGCTTTCACTCCTGAGGAGAGATTGATTGGTGACGCTGCTAAGAACCAGGCTGCTTTGAACCCAAAGAACACTGTTTTCGATGCTAAGAGACTGATCGGTAGAGCTTTCTCTGACGAGTCTGTGCAGAAGGACATCAAGTCGTGGCCATTCAAGGTTATCGATGACAACGGCAACCCAAAGATCGAGGTTGAATACTTGGGTGAGACCAAGACTTTCTCTCCACAGGAGATCTCCTCTATGGTGTTGACCAAGATGAAGGAGATTGCTGAGGCTAAGATCGGCCAAAAGGTCGAGAAGGCCGTCATTACCGTTCCAGCTTACTTCAACGACGCTCAAAGACAAGCCACCAAGGACGCTGGTGCCATTGCTGGCTTGAACGTGTTGAGAATTATCAACGAGCCTACCGCTGCTGCCATTGCTTACGGTCTTGGTGCTGGTAAGTCCGACCAAGAGAAGCACATTCTGATCTTCGACCTTGGTGGAGGAACTTTCGATGTTTCCCTGCTGCACATTGCGGGTGGTGTCTTCACCGTCAAGGCTACAGCCGGTGACACTCACTTGGGTGGTCAAGATTTCGATACCAACCTCCTTGAGCACTTCAAGAAGGAGTTCCAAAAGAAGACTGGTTTGGACATCTCCGGTGACGCCAGAGCTTTGAGAAGACTCAGAACCGCCTGTGAGAGAGCCAAGAGAACTCTTTCCTCCGTCACCCAAACCACTGTCGAGGTTGACTCCTTGTTCGAGGGTGAGGACTTCTCTGCTAACATCACCAGAGCCAGATTCGAGGACATCAACTCTGCTCTGTTCAAGTCCACCTTGACTCCAGTCGAGCAAGTTCTGAAGGATGCCAAGATCTCCAAGTCCCAGGTCAACGAGGTTGTCCTTGTTGGAGGTTCCACCAGAATTCCAAAGGTCCAAAAGCTGTTGTCTGACTTCTTCGACGGTAAGCAGCTCGAAAAGTCCATCAATCCAGATGAGGCCGTTGCCTACGGTGCTGCCGTCCAAGGTGCCATTCTGACCGGGCAATCCACCTCTGACGAGACCAAGGACCTGCTGTTGTTGGATGTCATCCCACTCTCGCTTGGTGTTGCTATGCAGGGTAACGTCTTTGCTCCAGTCGTTCCAAGAAACACCACTGTGCCAACCATTAAGAGAAGAACCTTCACCACTGTTGAGGACCACCAGACTACTGTCCAGTTCCCAGTGTACCAGGGTGAGAGAGTCAACTGTGCCGAAAACACCCTGTTGGGTGAGTTCGACCTCAAGAACATCCCACCGATGCCTGCTGGAGAACCAGTTCTGGAGGCCATTTTCGAGGTCGACGCCAACGGTATCCTGAAGGTCACCGCCGTCGAGAAGTCCACCGGTAGATCTGCCAACATCACCATCTCCAACTCTGTCGGTAGATTGTCCACCTCTGAGATTGAGAAGATGATCAACGACGCTGACAAGTTCAAGAAAGCCGACGAGGAATTCTCCAAGAAGCACGAGCAAAAGCAAAGACTCGAGTCGTACGTCTCTTCCATCGAGGCCACCGTCACCGACCCAGTCCTGTCTGCCAAGATGAAGAAGGGTGCTAAGGACAAAGTTGAGGCTGCTCTGTCCGAGGCTCTGGCTGCCCTTGAGGTCGAGGACTCTTCTGCTGACGACCTGAGAAAGGCTGAGTTGTCCCTGAAGAGAGTCGTCACCAAGGCCATGGCTACTCGTTAAGCGTGAGATAGTTTATTCGCATAATGGAGTGAATTAAGTATCGATTGTTGTGATTACTCTTTTAATATGTAATTTCCAAACTTATCAGTTTCCAGTTCTTCTCCATCCACCAAGGCCTGCACGATTTTTTCGTTGACAGAGTCTGTGTCCGAGCCAGACTCTGAAAACTCTAGCTCCGACCCATACTCCTCCTCGTCCTCCTCTTCTTCCTCTTCGTCCACCTCCGTCCCGTCGTAGTCCCTTCTCATGCTTCCCAAAGCGTCCTCCAACTCCGTCTTCTTCTCGCTCTTGTAGCCAGACGCCTTCACTTGCATGTCCAAATCTCCTATTCTTTGCACGTCTCTGCTGAAAACGGGATACGCGTATCTGAAGCCGTCCCCGTAGCCGTCCGTATCCAGCATCATCGAGTCGTCTTTAGGCGAGTACCCGAATCTGCGCTTGAAAAATCGTCTGATGCACTCCACGTCCCGCTTGAAGTAGAACTCTGCGTCCACGTGGTTGATCGATATACACTGCGGAAAGTCGATCACAAGGAACCCGGGCTCTCTGGCCGGGTCGTAAGAGCCGTCTTCCCTGATCATAATGTTGTACTCGTTGTAGTCGCAGTGAATTAATCCATGGTTGGCTAATTTCACCATAAACTGCATCAGCTGCGAGTACAGCTTTTTGTATTGGAAATGTTCTCGAAGCTGCCGCATCGGGAAGCCCACCACCAGATCCATGACAACACAGTGACGCGAATGGTCTACCGGCCGCGGGATCTCAAACCCGTTCTCATACAGTATCGTCATAAATTCGTACTCTTTTTCTGCTGCCAGCTTCGACAGATGCATCCAGCTCTGAGCTTCCTTATTCCGAAGGTAATCCCGCTTGTTCTTCACTGTGCGGAAAGAGACTCTTCCCAAACGGTGGATCTTCAGTACTCTTTCGTTGCCCTGGCCGTCCTTACCGGCATAAATGTCCGACTCTTTACCAACTCCTATAGTGCTACCTAACTCGACCAAGGTTTTTTTCTGCGCAAACGTCTTGAGCGCCAGATAGTCAAATCCGTTGTATGTCAGCCGGTATCCGTCGTATTTGGCGTTTCGGAGCTTCGAGATGAGGTTCAGTTTCGCCAGATCAGATATCGCTCGGTTAGCGGAGCCCATACCTGTCTTCAGGCTTGCAATTTGGCCTATCAGCTTCGTAGGCACGATCTCGTGACTGCGAGACCCGTTTTCGACGGCCTGGAGTACTCGCCAGTCATCTGCATTGAGATAGCGCATGTGAATAGTGTCCAACTTCATGATACAAACTGAATGAAAAATGCACAAAATTTTTAAAAATGCTAAAAATTAATTCCCGAATGATAACGTGGGATCCGTTGGAATGGATGGCATGAGACTGACGAACACAAAACACGAAGTCTGGTGGATCGAACGGCGGACCACCCAGCCTATCTGGTGTTTTCAGAGGAACAAAAAAAAAACGTCTCCCCTCCCGGGATCGAACCGGGGACCCTGAGATTTCTTGCACAATTACAGTCTCATGCTCTTCCAACTGAGCTAAAGAGAGAACTTGTTGACGGATTACTGTCTTGGGTTGTGACATACAGACAAGCGATAGCATTCATACGCTATATGTCGTGACAGCAGCACAAAAGCAGAGTGTCATACACCGTAGACAGTGGAACTGAGAAATCAGACTAAAAATATTGCACCTTGTCGTAATACATGTTCTCTTATATGGTAGCTCATTCATCATTCTTACTTACAATAGCTTGGTAACCTTTCCGATAGCAATGGTCTGGCCCTGGTCTCTCAGGGTGAATCTGCCCAGCTGTGGATAGTCCTCGTATGTCTCGAGACAAACTGGCATGGCGGTCTCCAGCTCGGCAATGATCTTCATGCCTTGCTTAGCAAATGCAGGAGGCTTCTTGGACTTTCTATTGGTTCCCTTTTGCAAGTGGTGCAGCAGCTTTGTGAATGTAACCTCTTCAATGGCGGTGTGGACGTGCATCACACATGAAAATCCCGATGATAGAATCGACTTGAGCTCGACAATGGCAATTTGCGCCTCGAATCGCGTCACGGTCTTGACTGGGTTAAGCGTGGAAGAAAGCACGTAACCGGCAGACACCTCTTCTTCCTCAACACCCTTCAATTTCATTCTCACCTGCTCTCCGCAAACGGCTGTGTCAACCTCTGCCTCGGTCTCGTTGTAGATGGTCAGCACCTCGACCTGTATCTTGTTTGGCATCATTAACAGCTGTTGCCCCTTCTTGACGTGTCCAGACTCGATCTTACCCTCGACGACCGTACCCAGGTCCTTCATCTTACCGGAGATTGGCAGCATGAACGGATCATTTATCTTTCTAGCAGCAAGAGGCATATTGTCAAGGAACTCCAGCAGAGAAGGCCCGGTGTACCAAGGACACTCTTCCGGCTTGACACGGTCCTTCAACCCTGCACCGGTGTAGCCAGACACAGGCATGAAAACAACGTCATTCTTCTGGTATCCAACACCCTTCAAGTAAGCAGACAGCTTGCTGATGCACTCGTTGTATCTCTCCTCAGACCAGTTGACTGTAGGATCGTCCATCTTGTTGATCACCACAACCAACTTATTGACACCTTGCGTCTTGGCGAGAATAGCGTGCTCTCTGGATTGTCCTCCTCTCTCGAAACCGGCCTCGTATTCTCCCTTACGGGCAGAAATAACCAAAATACCAACATCTGCCTGGGAAGCTCCTCCAATCATCTCAGAAATGTACAGCTTGTGGCCTGGAGCATCCAGAATAGTGTACCTTCTCTTTTCCGTCTCGAAGTAGGACTTTCCAACCTCGATTGTCTTACCGTCGTTTCTCTCCTCCTTATTGGTGTCCATAATCCAGGACAAATACCAACCTTGTCTTCCGGCCTCCTTCGCCTCTCTTTCGTACTTCTCCACTGTCCTCTTGTCAACTGCTCCAGTCAGATATAGAATATTACCTCCCATGGTACTCTTTCCGGCATCCACGTGGCCCATGAAGATGATCGACATGTGGTCTTTTCCGCCAAACATATCCTGCAGAACAGACTCGTCCAGCTGTTGCTCTTGTTCCTTGATGACAGAAGATGGAGCAACAGACTTGTCTGTCTTTTGTGGCTTGGAGACAGTCTTGGTGTCAGACTTGGCGTCGACCTTTGGTCCTGGCTTTGGGGCGGCCTTGACCTCCGCCTTGATCTCCTGCTTGGTATCCTGCTTGGTATCCTGTTTTGGCTCCTGTTTTGGCTCTTGCTTTGTTTCCTTTGGCTCCTCATTTTTAGGCTCTTCCTTCTTCTTACCTGGCGCCTTAACGGTGCTGCTGTTCAAGTTCAGCTTCAGCTTGGTCTTCGGCTTGGTGCTCTTGTTCAGCGACTCCTGTTGCTGTTTCTGGTACTCTTCCAAAGACATCTGGTTGCTTTGTTGTTGCGGCTGAGCACCATATGGGTCGCGGGAATCGTAGCCAAATGGCTGTGGCGGCACGTACTGGCCATATTGCTGGTACTGGCCGTATTGCTGATTGTATTGTTGGTATTGATTAAATTGCTGATATTGTCCAAATTGCTGTCCAAACTGGCCGGGAACAAACGAAGGAGCCGCATTCGGGTTGAATTGCTGGCCCCCCACGTTCAAGTTTTGCATCCCCTGAGACAAGTCGTCCTGGCTGTTTTGCTGGTTAGGGTTCGACATTAAGCTATAATAAATTAAGGATGGATTTGGAAAATTTTTTTTTGCTCCACTACTTTCTGTCAATTTGCAAATGGGTTCAGATATGTTTTAAAAACTAAACATAAACATAAACAATATCGTTCTTTCAGTCATGGATAACGTGGAGTACCTCGATCCAGACTTTGACCCCCACAAGGTGACTGTGCCGCGTCTGAGATCGATTCTCGTTGACAGACAAATTGAGTACCCGTCCAGCGCGAAGAAATCTGAGCTGATCCAGTTGTATGAAGAGTATATTCGCCCTAACGCGGCCAAGTGGCTCGAAGACTACAAGAGAAGTATCGAAAATAGCGTCGAGATAGACGAGGCCAACACTTCGTCTAAGCGAAGCGCGAAAAGCTCCAGAAACTCGACTCCCGACAAAAGATCGCGCAAAAGTCTGAGCCCTGCTCCAGACCAGACTGTCCCGCAAAAACGAGGTTCCGAGGCGGCCACTCCTAAAAGGAAGAAGCTGCATAGGAAGAACAGAAACACGGAAGAGAACGCCGTCTCCGACGATGCTGAGTCGCCAACCGTCAGCAGAATGGAGGAAGGAAAGCCAACTAACTCCATGAAGTCGCCACTGTCTTTGGAGAAGTTTGAGTCTGAAAGCCCGGTTGAGGAGGGTGACATTTCTGATATCCTTGCGAGACTTGTGAGTCCTAAAAAGGAGCAGCCAAAACTCGAGAAGACTGAAAACGAGATGGAGAACACGTTCGAGGCAGTCGAAGATGTTCAGGTTCCGTCTTTTCTTGACGAAATGCTGGCGGGACCTGATAGGATTCTGGACGACGAGAGTGGAGATGATGAGCGCACGATAGCGAGCGCTGCAAAAACGATGCGAAAGGAATCAATCTCGGATGCTGACAGCTCGGACACCGAAGTGGAGGAAGCAGAGGTCAAGGTGCGGCAGAGCGAGGTGTGCGAGGTTGTGCAAGCTGATGACCAACAGCAAACAGAGATGGTAGAGACAGAGACGATAGAGGAGACCATCACTGTGACCGAGTCTCCTGGCGAGATAGAGTCAAAGCCTGCTCAAAAATGGCATTACAAGTATGCACTTTTATTGCTACCAATTTTGTCGTCGCTTTTTTTCTACCGCTCGATGGCCGTTGACGTTGGATTTTGTGGTCGGGAAGGCGAGATAAGGAGTGTACGGTCGTACACGCCTACAGAAAGTCCATTGTTGACGCAGCTCGCAAATAAAGCCGATGCGTTTTTGGAGCAGCTCAAACCGCGCTGCGTTCCGTGTCCGGAGCACGCAATCTGCAAATACGACTCGAAGCTGGAGTGCAAGAGCGGGTACACTGTTTCAAGACCGTGGCAGTCGCTGTTAGGTCTAATTCCTCGGATGGAGCAATGCGTCTATGACGAGAAACGTCTCGAGAAGATCAAGTTAATGACCGACTTTACGCTGGATATTCTGCGCCGCAAGAACGGCAAAGAGATGACACTGGAGGAGCTGCACAACTTTCTCAAGGCCACGAAGTCGGCCGGCATGGCTGACGAGGACTTTGAGGAGTACTGGCTCCGGTTCGTGACGGAGGAGATCTCGAAAGAGCCGGAGATCAAGGTGGACTTTACCACGAGCTCGATCTCGATCGAGAACAAGATCCCCACGCAGTTCCTCACACGGACGCCAGGGGCCAGACGGGCTAAGAAGTCGAAGCTTTTCCAGCGGTATCCGCTTCCGACGTCGACCTTTGGCGGGTTTTCTGCGTATGGTAATTAAATAGGACTATGTAACGAATCATGAAATAATAATTTGGGCTGTGCGTAAGAAAAAGATTTCATAATGGTTTTGGCCAAGATAACAGACCACGGTCTTTTAATGGACCAAACAAGCTCTGAGACCAGCAGTGCTGGCTTGTTTTGCTGCAGTCCGTCTGAGCTGGCTGACAAAAACGGTTTTGAAGAACTTTCCAGCGGTACGCTTATCCCGTTCAAAAACATTGTCTGGGTAGAAGGAGCTCTAAATGAGAGCGTGGAGATCACATATGTAGAGCAGCAGGATTCGCATTTGAAGGTCCGCACCGTTGTGGCGGATGTAACCGGCGGAAAGCAGTCGAACGAGCCGGGATCGAAGAGTGCTGTGTCGCAGCTGATGGCTCTGGCGTACGCAAATTCTGAGCCCAAGAAGTCCGTCATTGTATTTGTGAATCCGCACAGCGGCAAGGGCAAGGCCATTCATCTGTATGCGCACGAGGTGGAGCCTATTTTGAGCGCTGCCCGGTACCACGTCGAGCTTGTCAAGACGGAATACACAGGCCATGCTACAGAATACATGAAACATGTGGATATCAACAAGTACGACGGAGTCATATGTGCTTCTGGTGACGGCATTCCGCACGAAGTGCTCAACGGCATATATAGTCGCGAAGACCGCGTTCGGGCCTTTGAAAGGCTTTTTATCGCGCAGACTCCGTGCGGATCCGGTAACGCCATGGCTCTCTCGTGTCTGGGCACTTTGAAGCCGGGACTGGCGACTCTGGAAATCATCAAGGGCCACACGGTGCGCAGCGATCTGATGCTTATCTGCTCCAAGAGCGCCGGTCTGCGCGTCTCATTCTTGAGCCAGACCTACGGCGTCATCGCCGAGGCAGACATAGGCACCGAGTGGATGCGTTTCATCGGCGAGATTCGCTTCGATATTGGCGTGGCGTTCAAGATTCTGCGCAGGAAGCAGTTTCCGTGCCGCGTGGCAGTCAAGCGGATCACCAACGACAAACAGGAGCTCTTGGAACGTTACAAGTCACAGTACCAGCAGCATGGTGTGACCAGACTGCTAGACGAGGACGCACTAAAGCCGAAGTATTTTGACGGACAACTGTTTGACGACAACCAGCTACCAGCAGGCTGGGAATGGTTGGACGACAACGTCACACAGAACTTATCCATATTTTATGCGGGAAAGCTACCGTACATCTCCAAGGACGTGGACTTCTTCCCTGCTGCGCTGCCGAACGACGGGGCGATCGACCTTGTGCTTTTCGACGGCCGCGCACAGGTGTGGAAGTCTGCGCACAGTCTGCTCCAGCTCGATAAGGGAATGCACGTTTGGCACGACCACGTGGACCATATGAAGGTGGAGTCGTTGAAACTGGTGCCGATGCTCGAACAGGGCCGCACCAGCTACATTTCCGTCGACGGAGAGAATTTCCCCGTGGAGACGATCCAGGTGGAGGTGCTCCTGGGCGTGATGAAGACTGTGATGAACGACGGCCGCTACAAAGACAGCGGATTTTTAGCACACATTCCTTAATACTGAAAACATAGAGAACGCTACTCTTTCTTGTCCTCCTCCTCGTCGCTGTCGTCCACAGCAAACGTATCGTCCACAACCGGTTCCGGCTGGATCACCGAGATCGGCTCGTGTTTCTGTTTCGTATCCGTTGTAGCGTCCTCAAGCTTTATTCCTTCGACTTGCTCCTCCAGCTCCTTGCTCTTGCGCGACTCAGCCCCAAAGCTCGTTTTCTGCGGCCGTGGCGGTCTCACAGGAGGCGGAGGCGGGGTCTGACTGTCCTCGCGGCTTCTGTTGGACTGCATGCTGGATTTCCTGCCAAACGCGTTGAACAGCTGGTTCTCGCCCTGGCCCTGCTGCGCAGTGCCGCCCTCTGTTGTCTGGAGTTTCTTGGCCAGGTTGCTCATCCAGCCGCCAACGGCGTTCTTGGCCCCCTCCACGTTTTTCGCCAGCGACTCGACAAAGTCCTCCTCGGAGTCAGACTCGTCCTCGATCGCAGCCCAGACAGGCTTCTTCTTAGGCTTTGGAGGCGGGGCTTTGGAGCGAGAGCCGCGTTTCTCGTATTCGCGGGCCAGCCGACGCGCCAGCGCCTCGTCCGACTCCAACTGCCGCCGTTTCTCAAACGTGTCCTTCGATGGCAACTTTGGCTTGGCCTCCACAACAGGCACTGCAATGTCCGACGAAGGGTCCGACAAAAACAGCAGCGCATTGAAGGCAGGATCCAACTGGCCCTGCGACGCAATGAGGGCCATTTTCACGTACTTTTCCTCCACGGTTGGAAACGCCTCCTTGAGATCTTGGATCGCCCGTTCGGCTGCAGATACCGGCCTTTTAGGCATTGGCGGTGGGGCAGCCTCAGAAGACGCACCTTCAGCCTTCTCAGCAGCCGGTGCCGGCTCTGGCGTCTCCTGAGAAACCTTCTCCTCCTCCTTGAGGTCTACTTTGGTGGTTGCCTCGGATGTTTCTTGGTCACTCATAGTTTAATAAATAATTTTGTCGCGGCGATTTTACATACCTAAAATAGTAAACGGCACAAGATCCACAAGCCTGATGCTCACTCGGTTTTGACGGCCTTTGCAGCCTTACCCCGGCACAGGACTTTTTCAAGACAGTAGACAACAGCGTCCAAGCACACGCGGAAAATGTACACCACCAGATCTGCAAGAATACAGAGCAGCCATGGCGTGATGATGATCATCGACACGGTGTACTGCACAGTTAGCCCAGAAATCCAATCAGATACTCACGTTGAACCAAATCACACAGCTCTTTATTTTATCCCATGTCTGAGCCAGCAAGTCCCAGTCCACTGACGACTCCAGCATCTATGTGTAGCAGCCAGAAAAATTTAAAACTCTAAAAAATATATTTAATGAGCAGGCTCGAGCTGTACTCGCCTGAAGGCCTCAGGGTCGACGGAAGACGATGGAACGAGCTTAGAAGGTTTGAGTGCCAGACAAACACACATCCGAACGCAGCGGACGGGTCGTCGTACGTCCAGCAGGGAAATTCCAAGGTGTTATGTCTGGTGAAGGGCCCGATGGAACATGGGGCGAACCTCGCCGCAGGAACAAAGCTAGATCCCAACGGGCCAGTGCTATCTCTCAACATCAACTACCCGCCGTTTGCCTCTTACGAGAGGAAAAAAAGACCAAAGAACGATAGACGATTACAGGAGATTAGCATTATTCTCAAACGTTGCTTCATGAAAACTATAGTGCTGAAAAATTATCCACGAACAGCCATCGACATTAACCTCACGGTGCTGGCGATGGACGGCGGCCTGCTGGCCTGTTTCTGTAACGCCATCACGCTGGCGCTGATCGACGCCGGGATCTCGCTATACGACTACGTCAGTGCCGTGAGCGTGGGACTGTACGACCAGACACCGCTGCTGGACATGAACGCGCTCGAGGAAAACGATCTCAGTTTCATCACGATCGGTGTGGTTGGCGACTCCGACAAGCTGAACTTGACCCTCTGCGAGGACAAGCTGCCGCTCGACAAGCTAGAAAGACTGATCAGTCTGGGCATAGAAGGCTGCCACCGGCTGAAGGAGCTCATGGATTTGCAGGTGCGTGTAGCAGGCGGGCAGCTGCAAGAACGCCAGTAATGTACTTATTTCAGATGTATTTTCCGTAGCAAGTTGCGTCCCTTCTGTTTGATCACGGAGGAGGTGCGCAGAAGATCGTTTGCCAGCTCTGCGGTTGACGGCGTGCTCGAATGGTACTGGTCCGAGTTTTTGAACGCGTTCAGCACGTTTGGTCCCAACTGCGAGTCGGTGTTGGCGAACGACTTGGAGCCGGCCTTGATGGCCTCGTGCAGATACCCGGAAAGCCCCGTGTCGTACTCCATGAGCTCCTGTCGTGCTTTCTGCAGCGCTGCGAGTCGTTTTTCAGTTGTTGGCAGCTGCATGATTTTTTTCAGGTCCGCGTCGGGAAACGCCGTTATGACAGGGGCCTCCTTGACAGTCTCTTTTGTTTCCTTGGTATCTTGCGATGTCTCGCTTGCAACTCGGCTGTTGGTGCGAGGCTCCGGCACTTCGTCAATAAGCATGGATCGCACACGGGTCTGCCGAATTGGAGGCTTGGCAATAGGAATCCTTCCCTGGTAGCGCTCGCTTCTGAGGTCTTCGTACACTGAAGACCCCAGAGTCTCTGACTTCACCAATCTCACGGTGTCCTTTGTGTTCTGGCGCACAAAAACCTGTCTGAACTGGTCGGCCTCGGAATCTTCTCCGGGCACGCTTTCGGAGTAGCTATCTGACAAGTCGTAGGTGCGTCTGGTCGACAACGAGCCCGACGAGCTCACAGACCGTGTTTCGTGGCCCGCAAATGAGAACTGGTCGTCGTTCTGTTGCCAGGAAAACCTGTCTGAGGGTGAATTCGAAGGTAGAGAAGAGTACGACAACGACGAGTGTTCGTCGGGAGCCCGGCTTGACGAAGCGTCTGTTGATGCGTCGAACGAGGTGCGAATGGTATCGTTATGTATCTCTGAATGCTCCTCGCTGGTATCGAAGTCGTTCAAAAACTGTCCCCTAAACTCCTCTGCGCCAGTTCCAGGCTTAGTCTGCGGACTATTTTCTGGCTCAGCCAGATCTTGCTCAAACTCCTCGTTTGCCATCTGCCTGGCGTCCTCGCCCGCCAGACCGCTAGCAAACTCGTCGATGGAGCGCGAGATGTCATCGATGGAGTTCCCGGACTGCGCAGACTGCGTATCCGGAACGGAAGAACGGTGAACCTCTAACGGAGGAGTGGTCTCTAAAGGGGACTCAACGGCTGTGTGGTCGGAGAATGACGCGACAGAATCAATTTCGTCGTCAGCTACAGCAAAGCTGCCAACCTGGTCTTGTTGTTGATCTGTGTCCTGGAGTGGCTCTTCATCCATTCCATTCGGTTTCTGTTCGTCATTCAGAGACAAGTTGCGTATGTAGTTGTCCAATCCCTCCTGAGCACGGGTGGATAGAGAAACGCTACCGTCGTCAGCGGATGCAATAGCAGCCAAATTATCTGCGCTTGAGCTAGCCATGATGATAGATTGGTACCTTTATTTATTAACCATAAGAACGGAGACAGAAAAGTTTGAAATATAAATAAGTGGAAGAAAAAAATTACAATTTATTATTTAGACTTTGTCCACTGCAAAAGTTCAGTCCAGGAGGACGGTGCGTTGGCAGAATGAACAAATGGCTACCAATGATGAGTCTTTTTCTATCCTTATCTACATTACCTGATCACAATGATAGACAACTATGACTGAGGATGCCATTTCATTCATTTATTCCTCGCCAGCAGGAATCTCCTCTTTGAGCACTCGCACCAGCCGCACACGTAGCTCTGTTGTCTCGTCGCCTCGTAAAACATCGCTGATAAACCCAACTTCGCAATCTAGCTGGACCATCTCCAAAGCGCCTCTCAGAACACCGCAGAGGATATTCGAGTACCACAGCTCCTTGGCTGCCTTTCCGTCGTCGGGCAGCTCCACGAAGTCTGCCAGAGGGTTTTCTGTAAGAATGAGACTAAACGTAGTCATGTCTGAGGTCCAATTAGTGATGTTAGGCACTACATTCAAAAACATCTTGAAACCAACTTTGGACACGATCTCGGCCGTGTCGCGGAAACTGCTGCATCGCGAGAGTTGCGTTTTTTGTAGAAACTCGTCAATCAAACGCACGCCTATGTTGTAGCCCATTTTGTAGGTTTGCGCGTTGACCTCCTCGTAATTGTTATTAAAGTCGCGGCACAGCTGCGCGACGATCGACCCGTAAGTGAGAGTGAACAGTTCTGAGTTCACCTTCTCGACTTTCGTCTTCCAGACGTCATCCCCTAGTTGCTTAATTTGTTTAGACATCGACGTTGGCGGATTAATATTTTATTTCTTCTTTTATTTCTCTACGCACAGTTTGCGCAAACAAGTCGAGTCGCGCGCCTCTAGAGGCAGAATTCGCCCGAGTAGCGTAATGGTTAACGCGTTTGACTTCTAATCAAAAGATTCCGGGTTCGACTCCCGGCTTGGGTGCTTTCTCTTTTTTTATTTTTGCATATCTCTATCAATGCTCTATCTCTGCCCGTCAAGATCAGCCAAATCCTGACCAATCCTTTTTTTCCTATCACAGTAACAGATTACATTAGCTTGCTCTATATCTAATCAACCTCCTCAACAGTTGGGCCTTGTGTCTCCTCAGTGGATGGAGCACCACCGGCACCTGGGAATCCACCTGGAGCACCACCTGGCATACCACCTTCGGCATACAAGTCTTTCAGAACGTCGTTACCGACTTGCTCCAACTCCTTTCTCTTGTCGTCGTACTCCTCAGCAGTAGCGGTCTGGTTCTCGTCCAGCCAAGCAATGGTTTCATCGCAAGCCTTGGTCAAAGCCTCTCTCTTGGAAGCCTCCACCTTCTCTTCGAATTGCTTCTCAGAAGCAGTTTGCTTCAAGGAGTAAGCGTAAGACTCAAGACCGTTCTTAGCAGCAATTCTCTTAGCTTCCTTCTCATCCTCCTCCTTGTACTTCTCGGCCTCAGAAACCATTCTCTCGATCTCCTCCTGCGACAATCTACCCTTGTCGTTGGTGATGGTGATCTTCTGGGACTTTCCGGTACCCTTCTCGACAGCGGACACGTTCAAAATACCGTTGGCGTCGATATCGAAGGTGACCTCAATTTGAGGAACACCTCTTGGAGCCGGTGGAATGCCAGAGAGCTCGAACTTACCAAGCAGGTTGTTGTCCTTGGTTCTGGCTCTCTCACCTTCGTAGACCTGGATGAGCACACCTGGCTGGTTGTCCGAGTAGGTCGAGAAGATCTCAGACTTCTTGGTTGGAATGGTGGTGTTTCTTGGAATCAGCTTAGTCATCACACCACCAGCGGTCTCGATACCGAGCGACAGTGGAGCAACGTCCAAAAGAAGCAGGTCTTGGGTCTTGGAAGAAGTGTCACCGGTCAAGATAGCAGCCTGCACAGCAGCACCGTAGGCAACGGCCTCATCTGGGTTGATGGATCTGTTTGGCTCCTTACCGTTGAAGAAGTCCGAAACAAGCTTCTGCACCTTTGGAATTCTGGTGGAACCACCAACAAGCACAATCTCGTTGACTTGAGACTTGTCCAGCTTGGCGTCCTTCAACACCTTCTCGACAGGATCCAAGGTGGATCTGAAGAGGTCCTGACACAGCTCCTCGAATCTGGCTCTGGTGATCGAAGTGTAGAAGTCAATACCCTCGTACAGCGAGTCAATCTCCAGCGATGTTTGAGCTGAGGAGGAAAGGGTTCTCTTGGCTCTTTCACAGGCGGTTCTGAGTCTTCTCAGAGCTCTCTGGTTGGTGGAAATATCCTTCTTGTTCTTTCTCTTGAATTCGTTGATGAAGTGGTTGACAAGTCTGTTGTCGAAGTCCTCACCACCCAAGTGGGTGTCACCAGCGGTAGCCTTGACCTCGAAGATACCGTCCTCAATAGACAGAAGGGAAACATCGAAGGTTCCTCCACCAAGATCGAAAATCAGAACGTTCTGTTCACCCTGGCTTTTCTTGTCCAGACCGTAAGCAATGGCGGCAGCAGTAGGCTCGTTAATGATTCTCATGACGTTCAGGCCAGCAATCAAACCAGCATCCTTGGTGGCCTGTCTTTGGGAATCGTTGAAGTAAGCCGGAACAGTGATCACAGCGTCCTTAACGGTGGTTCCGAGGAAAGACTCGGCGGTCTCCTTCATCTTGGTCAACACCATAGAGGAGATCTCTTCTGGAGTGAACACCTTGGTTTCACCCTTGAACTCGACCTGGATGTGTGGCTTTCCACCCTTCTCGACGACCTTGAATGGGAAGTGCTTCACATCGTTTTGCACTTCAGGATCATCAAACTTTCTACCAATCAGTCTCTTGGCATCGAAGACAGTGTTGGCTGGGTTCATGGCAGCCTGGTTCTTAGCGGCATCACCGATCAGTCTCTCGGTGTCTGTGAAGGCAACGAACGATGGAGTGGTTCTGTTACCTTGGTCATTGGCGATAATCTCGACTCTGTCGTTGGCAAAGTGCGCAACACACGAATAGGTAGTACCTAAGTCAATACCGACTGCTTTAGACATATTAATTTCTATAATTCTATTCTAAGAAATGGTAGAAAACAATTCTATGAAAAGATTTAGCCCAGTTGGACCTCAATGCATATATATAGTATTGCCATTCATCGCACTAGAACGACCGACAGCTTCAAAAAATTGATTTCGTCGAATTTTTCACTTATCACACGACTTAAATCCTTCTAGAAATTTCCATCCCCAGCTGAGGTCGCCATATCTGGCTCAATTGCTCTTTGAATAAACCCTGATTATTGATCACGCAATCTCCAAGCCAAACAGGACGGATCCTACAGCTCAGATCTGCGTCTTCACTAATGCGTATGCTGACATCATCAATTAGATAAGCATACCGGCTCTTGATCTCACTCGCCTCAGCAATGCCGCCTTCCTCCAGGGACGCTGTCCGCGTGACTGCCAGTGCACACATCAAGCATTGGCTTGAGCCAGTGTTTTGCGAGGACGAGCTCGGCCACAATTACAAGATTGACAAGGTGCTAAAAGTGCTCCGAATATACCCCAGATCAAACACTTTGTCTTCGCTTCCTTTATGTTTGTGTGATGCTAATTACAAGATTCTTGCCTTCGCGAATTATAAAGCAATTGCTGCTTTTGAGCGCAAGGAGCGCCGCCGAGCTACGCAGAATCTGCTCAACTCGGAGATCATGATCCACTCATTCACAGTGAGGTTTTACAATGATCACCAAGTACAAGAATCTTTTGACGGTTTGAAATTTAAACAAAAGTCCAGCTTGTTCCCTGGATACCTAGTTCTGGAGATTAATGACTTTTCAATGTTCAATCGGGACCAGCTGATCTTAAGCAATGCAGGTGCAATTGAGTTTCTATACGGTACGCCACGGTACGTCGCTCGGTTTATAGAACAGGAATTAGGTGAGAAAGAGTGACTAAGCGATAGTTCGATCCCCTCAAAATTGCTAAGGCCCGAATTTTTTTTTGCAGGGACCCATGTAGCGTAATGGTTAACGCGTTTGATTCCTAATCAAAAGATTCCGGGTTCGAGTCCCGGCATGGGAGCTCTCCTTGTAATTTTTTTTTTGGCACAGGGACCACATCAACATGGAAGGCACAAGTACCTCTTTTTGGTATCCTGCGTTCGAACTTGTCCAAAGCTGCCGTATTAAATGCAGTGTGGCGGACAACTTGATAGATTTATCCAGAGCGCGAAGGAAGCGAGGGAATAAAAAAAGGTCTTACATAAGCGAGGGGGATATATATATTTTGATAGCATATTCTTTTTCGTTCCATTGGCAAAAACTAGGTTCTGAAATGTCAACGCCTGCGAGAAGAAGACTGATGAGGGATTTCAAGCGGATCCAGCAGGATTCCGCAGGAGGTGTGTCTGCATCTCCTTTAGCCGATAATGTGATGATCTGGAATGGAATAATTATAGGTCCGCAAGATACCCCGTACGAGGACGGAACGTTCAGACTGCGACTAACATTCGATGAGCAATACCCTAATAAACCACCTAATGTGCGGTTCACGTCTGAGATGTTCCATCCTAACGTTTACGGGTCCGGAGAACTATGTTTAGATATCTTGCAGAACAGATGGTCGCCGACCTACGACGTTGCTTCGATTTTGACGTCGATCCAGTCGCTCCTCAACGATCCAAATATTAGTTCGCCAGCCAACGTGGAGGCCGCCAACCTGTACAAAGACCACCGCAGCCAGTACATCAAGCGTGTTAGACAGACTGTCGAGAAGAGCTGGACAGAGGACATGCTGGATGTGGGCGACGAGGAGGACGACGAGGAAGACGAGGACGAGGAGGACGACGGTTCGGAGAAGGGAGAAGCGGACGATAAGGAGGAGCGACCATAATAGCATATAGTTCTTTAGAGCACAAGTCATGTCTATTTGACTGCCTGAGCAAGCTTTTTACTTAGGTCGTCAATCTGCAAAAGCTCATCATTTTGCAAATACTCGTAGTCCGGCACCTTGCCGGTGCTGTTCACCTCTCTGTCTTTGCGGTAGTTGAGGAACGTGAGCCCCAGAAGGAATCCCAGGACAAACTGGCTGTATGGGTTCATTTTTCTGTCTTTTTTGTACTGCTCGAGTCTTTTGGGACCGAAAAGGCGCGGATCGCGGGGCGGCAGCGGTGATATGATTGTGTCCTTGGATGGCTTCACGGACTTGAGGACCGACGGCGCGCGGAACGGCAGATCCGGCGGCACGTAATCGTCGACCTCGACTTTATATTTCTGCGACTCCGTTTCTGCAATAATTTGATCAAGAGGAGTGTTGGCTTCTTTTTTCTCTGGAACCACAGTCTTCTTCTGCTCTATGACAAACCCCTCTCGAGGTCCGTGGGGTCCGTACGCCAGCCAGTACATAAACCGCTTCTTGTCTTTGTCGATCCCCGTCCATTTGCGTTTGAACTTGTCCTCGAGCTCCTCTAGAATGTAATGCTGTTTTGGTAGAGACAATTTCAAATACGTTTCCGGATTTTTGTACACGGGCGTCGGATCGAAATTGGTGGTGTCAAATTCGTCGTCGTCTCCTGCGGTAGGGGAGAAAATGGCAAATATGTCCTTGATTGAGGAGAGAGCGAGCTTATTTCGTTCTCGCCGCAGATCCCGCTCCTGTTTCAGTTTCTGGTTGAGCAGTCTGGCGTCTGGCGCCATGCCGCTCACCTTGGCCTTTGCGTGGGCGCCGGCCTGGTTCGTGGAATAATACCGGATCGTACGCACTAGTTTAGACATGGGCCAAAAATAATTAAATTTTCTTGACTTATTTTCCAATGTCGTCAACGTCCAACTTTCTTGCCGAAATGACAAACTCGCCGGTCGTGGTCAAGCTCCAGCATGGCCTCGAATACCACGGGGTCCTCGCCTCCATTGACGGCTACATGAACGTCGTTCTCAAGGACACCGTCGAGATGGTTGAAAACAATAAGGTCAGAAATTACGAGGAAGTGTTTCTCAGAGGAAATAACGTGCTCTACATTTCGCAGAAATAACCTACATAACGACATTGCCACCAGTGTACTATACAAACAAATAAATTGTTCTAGCCCCACTATCTATTCAGCGTTCTCTTTGGGTTCCTCAGAGCGTGAGACTTCGACGTTTTCTTTTTCGTCGGAGTTGCCAGCTTCAGGAGATTCGTTTGTCCTGCTGCCTCGCTTATGCGTCCGCTTTCTTTTCCGTTTTCCGCCTCCTTCTTCTGGCTCCTTTGGCTTCTTTGGCTTTTTCACACTGAGAGGATTCGGCCCCTTTGGACCCTTGCGTTTCTTTCGTGCTGGCCCTTCCTCCTCTATTTTTTCCTCTCCGACGTGCGCCTGCACTCCCGCACGCGGATCGTTCAAGTAGCTCGTCAGTTTTCTGGCTTCTGTCTCCTGGACCACCCGTTCAGAAACAGGCGACATCGGCTCCATGATCATCACCGACCGCTTCATGTAAATTAGGGGAACACCAGGCACAGTTCTCAGAGACTGGCGCAGTCTCTCGTCCTGCGTTACCACCAGATATCTGTGCTTGTTCTTGCCGTCTATGTTAACGATTGAGCCTATGCAGTCTTTACTGCTCTGGGTCTCCTTATGGTTACAGCGCCGCTTCTCCATCTTCTTGGCAATGTCAATAGCTGGCTGGTTGCGAGTCTCATATAAGTGGTTGATGCAACATTGAGTGATCATGAGCTTCACTTCAGTCTGGACGGTCCTGGAAATCGCCTTAATCACATCGAACTTGGTTCTCTCACACTCGAGAATCACGTTATCGTCAACTATGCACTGGATCGGTGGCTTGAACTTAAACGTCGAGATATACTGGTGGATCTGCTTGCGGTACTGCTTTGCTCTCTTCTGCTTCATGCTCTAGACTTCGTACATAAATTTTTTTTAGCCAGCACAGCCTTCAAACACAAGCTGAAAATTGAGTAACCGTTAGCAGCAAAAAATGTTTTAAGTTAAGTCTTCATTTCTGGTTGGGTTTCGCCGTTTTTGAAATTTTGCAAATGTCCACCCCAAAGCCTGCCGCCCCAGCAAAACCTCTCAAAGATCAGCTCATTGAGCTAGTGCAGACCGCCCAATTCGCCTGGTTTGCCGGCCACGTCGCCACACTTTTCTACTCTCTGGTCTACTTTATTTCTTACAGATCGAAGGGCTTTTTCCACAAACTAAGCTACAGTCTAATTTACCTGTCTGTGATTGAGTCGTTTGGAATCATTATCCACCAGTCCTGGAAGGCAGGCGGCCTGAAACTGAACAACCCCAAGGCGGTTCTTGCAGACGATAACGTCCAATATATCCTGATTGCGTTGGCTCTGCTCCTGGTTTTGCCTGTCATTTCGCTGTCAATCTTCCCCTTTGTGTTTTTCTCGTTCTTCCACTGTATCACATACTTCCGGGGAGCAATTCTGCCAAAACTGGGACTCAAAAACCAGGAGGTTCTCGCCAGCAAGCTAGGTTCCTTCGTTGCCAACTACAACGACCTGTCTATGTATTACGCCGCCAATTTTGAGATTGCCACTCTTGCTTACATTGTTGTCAGGGCACTGCTGTGGTCCAAAAGGTTCTGGATTGCTCTGGTTGTCTACGGAGCGTTCATCAAATTCAGATACGAGAAATCGATTTCCACTAAATCGTGTTTCAAGAAGCTCGAGGTGAGAATTGACGGTCTCCTATCCCATCCTTCTGTGTCTCCTCAGATAAAGCAGTATTGGATCAACATCAAGTCGGCTCTCAAGAAGTACGGAAACCAGTTCAAGCTCGTGCAGGAACCTGGCAAGACCGAGTGAATTAGCGTTTTTTCTTCAGCTTGTTCTCGTACTCGATCCATGTTGGCTTCAACCCGTACTGTTTGAAAAGAAGATCCTGGACCGTCTTGAAATGCGGCCCCTGCACAGTGACTTCCACAAGCTTTGGATTCTGAACGTTGTTAGCGACAGTGGTCGAGCCCGAACATTTCACTTTCAGGATGGAGCTGACCTCTTCTGGGTCGATCAGAAACTCCTCCATGCCAATGATTTTGGTGATAACTTTGCGTCCGATTTTCATTTCTTCCACAATTTTGACAACAGGAACCTGTCCTTTCTTAGGCTTGGTAGACTCTTCTCCACGACTCACCTTATAAAACGGCGAGAAATGCTGTTTCACCAAAACGTCCACCACCTTGGCTCTCTCGAGCGTGGTAGTTTTGAGCAGCCGTTGTAGAGGCTCATCCGCGGTGATGCTTTTTGGGTCGTTTTTGCTCACCAGCTGGCGTGTTTGTATGTATTTACCAACCAATGCTTTGATCTCTTGGAGAGTGTAGTAATCCTGCGACGAGTCCAACAGACGGAGAAAATTAGATGCTGAAGAATGGGCTTTGTACAGCTGCGTAACTTGGAGCTCTGTTGAGTCTGTATTTTTGTTTGATGCCTCCCCGGACTTATTTCTCCTGATTTTGTACGGCTCGAATTTCCTGACCTTTTCATGCTCCTTGTTTACCGACACAACCACCACATCGTCACCCTTGCCTTTAAGTTTGAGGAGATCTTCTTTTTCCATCGCTTTGAGATATTTCGCCGTCTTTTTCCACGACGTCTTTTTTATGTTGATCAGATTGCTGTCCACGGGAGGGAAGTTCTTGTACACATGGCCGGACATGAACAACGACGCGCTGATAGGCATTTCTATAGCGTCCTGGCTGATCGAATACAGCGTTGCTCGGAGGAACAGGTCGTCCATGTCCTCGACGGACAACGATGTCGTGATATCCATTTCTTTAGTTTGCTGTGTAGCCTGTTCCAATGTCTCTTCCTCAGGCTGCTGTTCCTGAAGAGGTGCCTTAGTTGGCAGAACATCAACCTTGTCTGGAATCTTTGCTCCCTTAACCATGCTAAACAGCCAGTCTTGGTAGACGTGCAGTATCTCAACGGCTACGCCGTGCGTTCCAACGACCTCTGTCATACCGCCTAAATCCATTTGGCAGTATCCAACAGCAACAGCAACATTGGGCTTTTTGTAGTCACCCACAGCTACAACTTTGCCCCGTTTGGCGTCGTCAGGAAACGGAGGGATCGTGCCTGGAAGCATGAGATTCGAGCCGTTGACAAGTCGCTCTATAACGTACTCGTGGGTGTTGACAATTGGCACAATGTAAGGATATTTCCACAATGTAAAAAGCGTTGGAACTAGTTCTGAGTCCCGTGTTCGGAACCAAATGGGCACGCCCTCCAGATCGGTATACAGCGTGCCCTGAGCATGGGGAGACTTGAATGCAGCGTATTTGACCTCTGGAGGCAACACGAGCGACGCAACACCGTCACTAGCTAGAGCCTCCTCACTCAGCCCGTACTGGCTGCAAATGGCAGCGTACAGCTTTCTGCGCTCTGAAGATTTGAGATTGGAAAGCGATTTCAGCCCCGGGTCTTTTTTGAAAAGAGACATGGTCGAAATTATTTTCTGGCACAGCCAATATTATAGAATAAGTATACATACTACAGAGTGCCAGACAGCACAAGCCCCATTTCAACCACTGAAGCCTCAGATTCCCAACTGAGCCCTGTGTACGGGCGTCCAAACAGCAGCTTAAACTCAGTGCCGCATCTGTGGTAAATAAGGCCGCAAACCTCGAAGATTTTGAGATTCGGAAACACTTTCAGCGACGAGTTGAGCTGGCGACCGGCAAAGTGGTCGAACAGGTACCCGTTGGTCCCCAAGTCCGAGCGGAAAAACCGCGCAAATGGTTTGGAAGTGTCTGTCTGGCGCTGGAAATAGTCTAGTTCGTTTCCGATGATCATCATTGTCGACACTCTGATGGCCTCCTTCACAATAGCTGGCGGGAGGTGTGCCATTTTGTCGCAGAGTCGCCTGCAGTTCTCGCAAGAGCAGTCGTACACGTAGTTAAGCTGCGGGAACAGGTCGTGGACGTCGTCCAGATTGTTGAGCAAGTTGCCGACAAGGTTTTCCGACGGCGTGTCGATGTTGAGCCGGAAGTCTCTGAGCGACGAGGTGTTGTTCGAGAGCGGAGTCCCCACCATCATGAGGAGGTTAGAAAGGTCGAGGCCCTCGACTTTGAGGTCGATCGCGAGCTTGCGAAGGTTTTTGAACGTCTCAGTAAGTTTTAGAAGCATTATGGAGCGCAGGTGATTTTTTTCGCTGTCCGGTTTGACTAGTCTATAATGGATAGAAAGCTCACGCAGGTTCTGGCTTTTGGACCTGAGAAGCGACGCCAAATGCTGTGTCGTGTTAATGAGATTCAACACGCCGCCGTCGTCCTCTATAAACAGCTCCAAGCTGGTCAGGTGCTCGAGGTGCACGTGCTTGCTGATAAGGTTGAGAACGACTGCCGTCGAGTGGTTGGTAAGCGGGAGCGCGAGCTTGGTCAGGTTGTTGAAGAGCAAACCCATCTTGCGCCAGATCGCCATAACCCCGACCACCCGCCTGTACGCGCGGTCCCCGGACTCGGAGTCCACCTCGAACCTCAGCTCGGTCAGCCGTTTCATGGCATGCGGATACGTCGTCAACAGCTTGAAAATCACCATGTCCTCGTTTGGGCCGAGCTTTCCTGCAAAAACCAGCCGTCGCAGCTGTACCAGGTTAACAAAGCTGACCATTCCGTTGTGCTTTTCTGTCTCCCGACAAAAATTCATGTCCACCCTCAGGGTCTCGAGATTAGGGGCCTGTAAATGGCTCAACGGAGATATCACCACACTCTCAGGGAACTTGTACCGGACAAGGTTGGGAAAGTGGGGGCAGTGTTCTCTCCATTCTATAAGGGTCTTGCTTTCGGACTCAGCGTCCTGCAACAAGAGCTCGATGACCAGGTCGGCGTACTGGAAGTTCAAACACGAGGTCTGCGACAGTGCGCGGAGTAGCTTTGCCAGCCGGTGTTTCCCAATAAGAGTGTATTGGTCTGAGATGAGCTCGACGTCGAAGTTCTTGGGACACACTGTCTCGTTGCTCAAATAGAGAAGTCGCGAGTATATCTGGGGGACAACAGTCTTGTAAAAGAGAGTGCACGAGTACGCCAGCCGCAGCTTGTCAGGCAGTTCTAGATGCCTGACAATTTCGACATGAACATTATGTGGAAGGCCTGCCAAGCCCATCTGTCAAATTGTATCAATGTCAACAAACCGTCAGAGACACTTTGCCATTACCTATAAGAATGAAAAACCAGGAAAAAAAAGAAACACTGCCATCTTTATTTATGAATCTATGTGCAGATCAGCTATCGAGCATCTCTTTCGTCGTCGGCACGCTCTCGAAGCCGATTCCCCTGCTGGCCTCGATCATCTGTTTCTCATAAACGTCCTCCAGATCCTGCACCGGCTCTCGCCGGAACCACGAGGCCACGTACCGGCGCAACTTGTTGATGTGGTAGTGGATAAACGACGCCAGCCGGAACAGGTTGTATGTGACAAACCGCTTGAGCACAAACTGGAACCTGTCGTCCTCCAGGTCGAACAGCTTGACCGTCTTCGCCGCCTCGGTCGCCAGGATATCGACTCTATTGCAGGGCGACCCAAAGTTTCTATTCAGCCCCTGCACTATACGCATGCTGCGCATAATGAAGGTGAGAGTCATTGGGAACTTGTCTGAGTTTTTGAAGAATTCACGCATCTTGTCTCTGATGATGGTCTGTCTCTCGAAGTACGACTTCTTGCTGAGCTCCTCGATGTGCTTTTTGAGCGCCTCGTTTTTGGACGGGTCCATCGACGACAGCCCGAGCATGATGTCGTCCGCGTTAAGGCCCCACTCAAGCAACACGCCCTTGACTTTCTCCGGGTTGAGCTCGAACGTGTACTTCCAGAACTGCGCGTACTCGCGTCTGAACTTGTCTCCAAAGTGTTCGTACAGACCGTGGTCCAAAATCACGAGCTGCTGCGTTTTGTCTGGCAAATGCCTCACCAGCAGATTTCCCGGATGGAGATCGCAATGGACCAGCCCCCAGTAGAACACTTGCCGCGAGTACACTTTGATGATTGTGTTCACGAGAGCCTTGATGTTGTAGCCCTTGTCCTTCAGCTTCAGATAGTCCCCAACAGGGTCGGCATCTATCCACTCTGCAGTCAGCACCCGTCTCGTAGACGCCTGCGGGAAGTTCTTGGGAATGTACACCGTCTTCCTGAACTCCGGATCCTTCGCGATCAGAGAGGCTATCAGGTTGCCGTTGCGCATCTCGGTCTCAAAATCGACCTCCTCGCGCATCTTGCTGCAAACGTACTGCACGGTAGCAGCTAACGGCATGTCGAACGCCCACTCGTACACTTTCATCACAAACCGGTAAGTCGCCAGATCCAGCCACATCTGCTTGCTCACAGACTCGTGTTGGATCTTGACGGCCACCTCTTCGCCCGTGCGCAGCCGCGCCTTGTGGACCTGCGCGATCGACGCGCTCGCGACGGGTGTCTCGTCGATCGTCTCGAAAATCTCAGTTCTATACTTTGGACCGAGCTCCTGTCTAAGAACCCGGTCGCAAACTTCCCAGTCGTCCCTCGGTGCCTTGTCGAACAGCTGGCTGAACTTCTTCTGGTACTGCTGCGGGAACATCATTCCCTGGATGGCTATCATCTGGCCCATCTTGATGTATAGCCCCTTGTTCGTGGTGAGAAGATCGTATAGCCTTTGCGCGTTGCGCTCGTGCAACGCCTCTACATCCTTGTCCTCTTCAAAGTTGAGCTTGTAGTCTAGCGAGATCAACAAAAGCGTGGACAAGGACCGAACACTCCTGTTTGTGACGCCGGCCCCCAGCACGGAGTCGTACCCGTAGGCGGCGA
This sequence comes from Ogataea haglerorum, assembly GCF_019207285.1. Lineage (NCBI taxonomy): Eukaryota > Fungi > Ascomycota > Pichiomycetes > Pichiales > Pichiaceae > Ogataea > Ogataea haglerorum. Next base: position 332,214 of record NW_025065158.1, read on the forward strand.
GGCCGATCCCTGAAACGGCCAGCAGCGATTTTTTGAGAGCGCCCCACTTTTTCGGACGAACTCCGGTCGTCGAATACGCCCGCACAGCCTGTCTTAAAGATAGCTGGTGGGTTGCTAAAAACATTTAAACATTGAATAAATATTTTCGGCTCTTAAATATGTATCTAGGTGCCAACGCCAGGCAGACGTGTGGGCAGCTCTCGGGAGAGGAGTAGTGGTCACTTGGCCAGACTACTTCATATTTGTGGACCAGCACAGTCTCCAGTAACACCAAGCCGAATTTTGTGTGCTGGATCTGAGGCTTTGGTCAGAGGTTTCCATGTGAGCTGGTTGTGGCTATCTAATCTATTATTTTACGCGATTTCTTATTCAGCACAATAAGTAGGATCTGAAAATTTTCAGTTAATATTCAGATATTTTTTTAGTAAGGACAAGAAGAAACACCCGATCGAGGCCTGCCAATTGCTTACCTTTCGACATTCAAGAGATACCAGCGGTGACACACCAGAGCTACAAAACATATACCGTCTTGCAATTCCCGATAAGAGCGAAACGTATTATAGTCTATCATGGCTAAAGGCAGAAAACAAGTAACCTCCAAGAGGGTATCGCAGGCCCCCAGACACCTGCCCCATCCAGCAGGCGGTGCGCATTCACGGTCCAGAAGACGATTTAGCATTGTGTCCGACTCAGAGGAGTCGGAGTCGAGTGAGGAGTCGGAAGATTCCGAGTCGGGTAGCACTGCATCGGAGGGAGACTACCGAGTCAGCTCTGCTCGCAGACAAGTGGACGAGATAATCTCTAGCAGTTCCGAGAGCGATGACCAGTCGAGTTCGTCTGACGACGACAATGTCGACTTTGTGCAACTGACCAAGGAGAGAGCCAGGGCGATGAAGGCTGCTACTCGTCACAAGAGTCCGCGCAAAAGCAGCAAGAAAACTTCCAAAAAGGCTGCAAAATCGGCAGGTTCTAGGAAACGTCTCGAAGCGTTGGAGCAGGCCGTGGAGGCCGAAGAGGATGAGGAAGAGGAGCTCGACGACGACATAGTGGACCAAGTGCTGGAAGACGAGGAGCGCAAATTCAAGGCTCAGGACCCGACGCCAGACATCCAGCTCGACGACGAGCGTGTGGACTACGCCAACGCGATCGCAGAGGAAGATTTGGGAGAGGAGGTGGACATTGGCACGTTTCACGACGCCACCATTATCGACGAGACAGTCAGTCTGGAGGTCCCAAAGTTCGACGACCAGGAGATCGACTCTGACGCAGACTACGAGTTTGACAAAAACGACCTTATCCAGGCGCTTCAGAACGATAACGACGATCTTGAGCTGCTTGCGTTTGGCAACAGCGACGACGACTACGATTTTTTGCTGCCCGAAGACGATCCTTATTTCAAAGACGATAACTATTTGCTCAAGGAGGAGACTGACGCTTTGGTGAACGACGTCAACGACGTGAATGACTACTCATCGTCCGCAGCGACGCCACGGTCGTCCGTCGTTGAGGAAGCTACCAACAATGGTGAGGGAGGCCAGGACGAAGGCCACGTCAGGGTCAAGGAGATGAAGCCAGAGAAGGTCAAATATCTTCCTGCTCCAGAGGACAGCGACGAGGACGACGAGGACGACGAGGACCTGGCGGATATCGATGTTTCTGCGTTCGACGACATCTTCACCAGCGACTACGACCACTACTCTGGCAAGCGCGGACAGGGTGTGGTTCCGATGAATGCGATTGTGTCTGACGAGGACGACAGCGACGGCGAAAACCAGTTACTGCAGTATTTTTTCTCTTCGGACAGCAGCGCGTCTGAGAAGGAAGACGAGCACGATAATTCGAGCGCTGAGGAGGACGTCGGCGACAAAGTGGGCGAGAGAGACGGCGACGAGACCGACGAAGATACCTCGCTTCCTGTGCACTCTACGCGCAAGATTGGCAGCAAGAGCGCCAAAGAGGTCCTCTCGTCGTCCAAGAACAATTTCAGAGCGCCTGTTCTTGGAACATTCATTATTTCTAAAACACGCAAGCCGTTCGGCATTATTGACGGCATCTCGACGCGATTCCTGCATCCCGGCCAGGACAACCGAACATCGGTGGTGAAGGGCACTCGCATGAGTGTAGCCAATCGCCAGCGCCAACGCACACAGACACAACCGAGTGCACCGCCTATTGCGCTGGACGAGCTGCTCAATATCAGCGAGTTCGATGATGAAGAGCAGGAGCAAACCACGTCCGTGGACTGGGACCTTTTCCACGAGAGACGCGTTCCGCTGTCAGCTTTCAGGAACAAGGGTGTGGTCAACAACACGTACTACCAGCCCCATCCAGATGCGACGCGCAAGTACAGCTTTGGCGATCACAGACGCAAAAAAATGCGTGCTACGGTGGCAGCTTTGGAGAAAACGAAAAAGAGGCGAGCTCGTGGCTCGTTTGGGGGCGAGCTGATGATCCCTGCCAACACTGCCAAGTCGCTGCGCAAGGCCTCGAAGCGACTGCACAAGCTGTCGAAGGGAAGAAGACAGAGCGTGGCCGAGGCCCAAGCAGAGGGCCTGAGGCCCACCAAAGGCGGGCTTTTCAGCGAGGAAATCCTTTGCGACGTGGAAGAGCTGCTGGTCGACATCGGGCACAACGACGACCTCCGTTTCCTGTTTGGAAGCTGAGCTGCATTTATTTTTTATGGTACGGCATTTATAAAGGATGGATACTAAAGTTGATTTTTACATAGCTATTTTGCGCTCTCTTCAGGAGTCATAAAGTTAGTCAATTTGGCACTGAGATCGAGTTGCTGCTTCACGCACGAGGCGAGATACTCGACAAGCGAGGCATCGTCAGCATGGCTCTGTAACATGGAGTGCAACTGGTCAGGGTCGATGGAGCTTGGCTGTGTGTTGAGAGTTTCAAGAAGTCTCTTTCCGACGTTAGAGTCTCCCTCGATCTCGCCCTTGATGACCTTTTGAACATAAGCCTGGAGCGTTTCCAGCAAGCTGGCAACGTTGGCGACGGATCCGGATATTTGCTTGAGTTCATCTTGACCCAGAAGATCCACTGCTCTGGACTCGGCTTGGACACCCTTATTAAGATATTTCAGCGTGGTGAGCTCAGTCTTGGAGTAAATTACCTCGTTTGGGACAGGCGTAAATGCAAAAGAGCCGATCTTGTCGATTCCAATCTGGTTGGCCAGGTTGGAGTTGGCAGGCACTCCGACTGGGGACGAGATATATGTTTTCAGGATTGGCGATATGATGTCTCCGTTGTCGTCTTTGGTTTGCAGAGTCAGATGGATTGGCTGGTGAGGGAAACAGGATCCTTTCGAGTAGAACTCTTGGAAGAGACCAGTGAACGAGTCGAGCACAGGGTTGGTGGAGAACCAGCCAACAATTAGCAGTTCTGGATTCACTCTTTTCAAAAGCTGATACGTGGAAATGTGGTGGCTTTCTTCAATTGTGAGCTCCTCAGCTTCCTCCTTGTGGGGCACAATATAGCACTCTTTGATTTCCAGTTCAGATCCGTCATCAGAGCGGGTTCCAAGCAGAGTTCCAATAGTTCTGCTTTTCGTGAGGTCTTCTTCGTTGTCCATATACACGGCGTCTATGAGCTGCATCAGAGCTGGGGCTTGGATCAGAACCTTGACCGGCCCCACAGGAGCAGATGTGCTCGGCGTGGCCACGTTTGGTTTCACAATGTGCAAAATCGGAGAGGACATGTGAAAGGCTCGTTTGTTCAGAAAAATTTGTCAAAAAAGATTCAAGGTAGGGTAGTTTGACAAAAAAAAATATTTCAGATTTATTTGAAATAAATTTTAGCATGGACTTTACCACAAAAAGGAGCTATAAGAAGGTCGATATCGAGCCTTTTTACATTGGTTCTGCCAATGCGACTATTTCTGGAGACGGCGTGGTTCTGGCGACTGCAGTTCTTGAAGATATAGTTGTCATCAATAGAGAGACAGACGAAGTTGTGCACCAGATCCAAGGAGACGGAGACCTCGTGACCACGTTGCAACTAACTCCCGATGGCAAATACCTAGCCATAGTGTCTCAATCACAGCAGCTCAAGGTGTTCGATCTCCAGGAAAGCAGATTCATCAAGACTTTCAGACTTCCGGCAGCATCGTATATCTCTACGGTGGACCCTACATCGTCCTTATTTGCGTTTGGACTTACCGACGGCAGTGTCATTGTATGGGATATAGAGGGGTCATTTATTACGCACAACTTCAAGGGCCATCCATCGACGGTTTCTTCTCTTCGTTTTTATGGAAAACTCGACTCTAAAGATTGGAAGCTGGCCAGTGGAGATATTCTGGGAACAGTGAAAATATGGGACCTGGTGAAGCGCAAATGTGTGCGAACGATGAAGGAGCATACAGCTACCGTTAGAGGGGTCTCGTTCAACGACAGCGGCGAACTCTTTATCAGCAGTGGAAGAGACAGAGTGATGATAGTGTATAATACGAGGACGTGGAAGGAGGTGAAGACCATTCCTGTCTCCCATTCTGTCGAGGCCTGCGGATTTGTTGAGTTCCGTGACAAGGAGCTGCTTTACACGGCGGGAGAAGCAGGCCTTTTAAAAGTCTGGGACCTGGATTCTGAAAAATTGGTTGCAACCAGCAAGAAACCACTCGATACCACAGAAGAGCTTAACATCATGGACGTTCTGCATCTTGACAAAGGAATAGACTCTTTGCTGTTGGTTTTCTCAGACCAGACAATTGCGGAGATTGATCTGGAGGCGCAAAACGGCGTATTCCAAACTTTGCGAGTGATGGCCGGTAATCACGGTACGATCGCTGACATGCGCTATGTTGGTCCTAATTTTGACCAGCTTGCTTTGGCAACGAACTCTCCGGCGTTGCGGATCGTCGATGTTGCGAACAAGCCGCTGGATGTCACGCTGTGCGAGGCGCACACAGATCTGCTGAATGCTGTGGACTCGACCGTTGACGGCCTCTGGCTGGCTACCGCTGCTAAGGACAATACTGCACGGCTTTGGAGATACGATGAGGAGCGGAGATTTGTGTGCGTTGCTGTCTTCGAAGGCCACATCTCGTCGGTCACCGCTGTTGCGCTGCCTAGGACGCCCGTCAAGGATTATCCTCGCTTCCTCATAACGGCGGCCGAAGATCTGACGATAAAAAAATGGACGATCCCTAGACCAGGACACGAGGTGATGCATGTGAGGAGTTCGGACTACACCAGAAGAGCGCACGACAAGATGATCCACTCCATCGATATCAGCCCGAACGACGATTTCTTGGCGACCGCGAGCCACGACAAAATGGCCAAAATTTGGGACTTGGAGGCTGGCGAGACTGTCGGAGTCCTGAAGGGCCACAAGCGACCAGTTTACGACATCAGTTTCTGTGCCTACGACAGACTGGTCGTGACCGGGTCTGGGGACCAGACGGCCAAAGTGTGGTCGTTAGAGGATCTTACGTGTATCAAGACTTTCCAGGGCCCGGCCAATGCTATTCAGCGAGTTGCTTTCCTGGCCAGAAATCACTTTGTTGTTGGAGCTGGAGCAGACGGTTTAATCAAGATCTGGGAGATCTCCAGCGGAGATTGCGTGCAGACGCTCGACAACCACGACAACAGGATATGGGCGCTGTGTATCAAAGACGACGGCCGCGAGTTTGTGTCTGCTGACGCTGACGGAGCAATCACCCTATGGATAGACAACACCGAGGAGGTGCAGCAGCTGGAGGCAGAGGAGCGCAAGTTGAAGGTCGAGCAGGAACAGTCGCTGCAGAACTACATCACCAACAGAGACTGGGTGAACGCGTTCAAGCTGGCGTTGACTCTGAACCACCCTATGAGACTGTACAACGTTCTTCTGGCGAGTATAGCAGAGGGCGACGAGGGGTCTGTCATTGGATCGTTTGGCATCGAGAGTGTGATTTCCGAGCTGGAGCAGGACCAGATATTGCTACTTTTCAAAAGGGTCCGGGACTGGAACACCAACTCGCGCCATTTCGAGGTGGCACAGAAGCTGATCAAGGCTATATTGACAAACTATTCCAACGAGAAGCTGTTTGAGATGCCTGGGCTGATGGGGTACATTGACGCCATTTTGCCCTACAGCGAGAGACACTATAGCCGGTTGGACGATCTGGTTGAGCAAAGTTTCATTTTGGACTATGTTGTTCAGCAGATGGACGAAGTGGTGTAAATCGAAAAAAAAAAATATTTATTCAATAAAATGTCTGCCGTGGACCCTCTGCCCAGTCGCGAGTACTGGGACGGGCTGATCAATGTGAAGACGAGCAACTGGAAATACACGCTTGAGGAGCTGCAGCAGGGCACGCCGTCGAGAAAGAAGGGGTCGGAGCTGAAGAAAGTCAGTTTCGAGGACGAGTGCCAAAAGCGAGCCAAGGGAATTATATACCTGTTCAAGTGCTGCAGACAGCTGCGTCTTTCGCGGTCGGTGGCAATGACTGCGTCGTGCTACTTTCACAGATTCTACATGCGTCGGGACATGCTGAGCCACCACTATTTCGAGGTTGCTGCCACGAGTTTATTTATTGCTTGCAAAGCGGAAGAGTGTCGGCGACGTCTCGCGGACGTTGTCAAAGTGTGTGCAAAAACCGCGATGGCCAATAGTCAGGATCCAATAGACGAGAACTCAAAGATATTCTGGCGCTGGAAGGACCTTATGATCAACCTGGAGGAGATGCTTCTGGAGACACTCTGTTTCGAGGTCACTCCCTCCAATCCCTATAAATTGTGCCTGAGTGCGTTGAAGCTAGAAGAAGACATGCCCAGAGAAACAGATTGGCTCAAACGGTCAAAGGACCTGTTTATACAGTGCACAAACGTCTACGAGCTGACTTCGCGAGTGCCGTTGGTTCTTCTGCACGAGCCAAACGTGATAGCCATGCTGGGTGTTGTTCTGAGCTGCGCAAAAGACCAGAGCACAAAGTTTCCGCCAGAGTTTGTGCAGGAGCTGGGCACAGACCAGGAACAAGTCTGGGCGTGCTACCAGGACCTGGTGGCGCTGAGCCGGCCTCTGAACAGTCTGGAACCGCCGTTCCAGGTTCTGCAGTATCTACCGAAACTCGAGTATGAGCAGTTCACAGGGCTGTTTGGCGCAGTGGCGCCAGATTCGGCGCCAGAAAAAAATCAAGAAACGCTAGCGCAAGATAAAAAAGAAGGATAATTATATACAGAAGAAGGATTATCACCATACGCTATTTTTAAACATGAGCACCAGTGCCAAGCTGAACATTGTAAGTTGGAGGCTGTCGCTCCGGACTAACCACAAAGCTGACAGCGGAAGAGATCCGCCAAAAAAAGTTCCTCAAACGGGGTTTGCAACTCAGCATTCTGGTTGTAGGCCAGACGGGAACCGGCAAGAGCACGTTCATCAACACTCTTTGCAACGAGGACATCATCACCACCAATCGTCCTGCGCCGGCCGATCTGTCGATCGAGAGCCACTCTGCCAAGATCTACGAAGGAGGGACCCGAATTGACTTAGACGTGGTTATGGCGCCGGGACTCGGCGATTTCATCGACAACAGAGACTCGACAAGGTGTCTCACAGATTACATTGAGAGCCAGTTCGAGAGGGTGCTGAACGATGAGTGCAAGATCCAGAGGACTCCAAAGGCCACCGACACGAGGATCCATGCTGCCATCTATTTCATCAGACCGACTGGCAAGGGACTGCGGGAGCTGGACATCGCTTGCATGAAGGAGCTGGGGAAGCGGTGCAACGTGATCCCTGTGATCTCGAAGGCAGACCTTTTGTCCGAGGACGAAATTGCTCTGAACAGGAAGCTCATTCTGCGGGACCTGGCCAAGAACAGGATCAACACCTACGACTTTTCAAACTGCTTCTCAGACATCGACGAAGAGGACGACGAGTCGGCAGTCAGCAGCGTTCAGGACCTGGTCCCATTTGCCATTGTCTCCGGAACTGACAGAGCCATCATCGACCAGGTGGAGTACAAAGTGAGACGGCTGCCGCACGGGATCGTGAGAGTCGACGATCCCGCTCACAGCGACTACATTGTTTTGAGAACATGTTTGCTGGGCGCGTGTCTGCAAGATCTGAAGGATACGACTCACGGGATCTACTACGAGAAGTACCGTACCGAAAAGCTGTCCAAGAATCCTCCCGGGACCGGGTACCTGAAGCCTGGTTCGAGGGCCTCGAAGCCAACCAGTTCCGGGTCTCTTCTGGACAGATTGAGGACCAACGTGGGCTCCAGACAGTCGAGCGTTCTTTCGTCCGATAGACTGACCATTAGTGAGGGAATAGTTAACTGATTAGCAAGATATATTTCTTTTTATGCTTCTTTCCCGGCGGCAAGCCGCTGATGGAAGAACTCGTCAAACGACTCCACGTCCTTCCACTCCTCGAACCACGCTTTCTGGAACAGCTCTTCTCTAGGCACGCCTTTCACCGGGAACAGCGCAGTGAGCAAAAGCAGAACGGAGCACGAGCTGGCGTAGCCAGTAAAGAAGCTGAAGTAATACACCTTGGTGGCACCGTCTGGCACAGTGTGTGTCTTTGTAGCTCCAACGAAACCAACAATGTTAGGAGCGATGCCACAAATGTATGCCACGATGGCCCTCCAGTTGACTCCTGCCGTGTAGAAGTACTGGCTCGAGTTGTTGGCCGTGTACAGGTCTTCCAGCACGATATGGCCCTTTCTGATGAGGTAGTAGTCACAGAAGTAGACACCTGCGATGGACGAGAGGAACACCGCGTATGCGCTCAGGTAGGTGGTGAACATGCTGCTGGACGAGAGCAGGTTCCATGGACAGATAGCGTAGCCGACGATGGCGCAGATGAAGCCGCCTCTCCTGATGTTGATGTATTTCGGGAGCAGCGCAGTCATGTCGGTACCGGCCGAGAGCGAGTTGGCGGCGATGTTGGTACCGAGCTGGGCGATGGCAAAGCCGAGAGCGATCAGGAAAACTCCTCCCCTGGCTCCGCTGCTGTAATGGTCCAGAAACCGCGAAAGGACGTCCAGAGGGTCCCAGTAAGTCTCGCCGTAGAGCACGGTGCTTGCCGAAGAAACGAGCACGCCGATCAGCGACGTGACAGAAAAGGAGACCGGGATTGTGATCAGCTGGGAGTAGATGGAGGAGTTTGGCTTATGCGACATTCTGGAGAAGTCCGGCGCGTTGACGATGAGCGTGGCGAAGTTGGCGAGCGAGTTCATCATGCTGTTCACAAAAGCCCAGCCAAAGGCAGACCCGCTGAGCTTGCCGTTCTGGTGGATCACGGGGCCGCCTCCGTCGGCCTTGACCAGAGTCCAGGCCAGAAACGCGATGCCAGCTACTGGGCACGCAATCGCCTTCATCGTGAAGAGATGACGGACCGTGTGTGGCTTCATGTAGATCGCCGGCAGCTGGAACAGCCAGAACAAGAAGAACGCCAGCATCTGGAACGAGGAAATGTTTCCCTTCAGCTTGTTTGGTATCCTGGTTTCCAGATCGTTACCGAAAATCGACCGCAGCATCAGGGCCACACATTGGCCTCCCAACACGGACTGGACGCCAAACCAGATGCATGCCATCACGACTCTGTTGATGACGGGCCACAGAGAACCCCAGATTCCCCACGACGACCTGGTAGCAACGGGAAACGAGACATGGTTGTACGCACCGTAGCGGGCAGCCAGAACCACAAAGCAGCCGCAGAAGGAGTACCCGAGCCAGACGGTGATCCACGTGACCCACCAGCTGAGTCCTGCCTGCACTCCCGTGGCGGCGATCTGCCAGGTATTGATGTTGAAGGAGTCTGCTATCCAGAATGTGACAAAATTCCACCATCTCCAGGTACGTCTTTTTTCCTCGAGCGGTTTGAGGTCGTAGTTGTACAGAAACAGCTGGGACAGCGTGAAGTTCTGTGTGCCGTCCAGCTCGAGCCATTTGACCAGCTTCCTGACCTTGCCCAAAAACCCTGTTCTGTCCTCGAACGAGCCGACAGACTGCGACTCGTTGTCGAGCGAAACTTGCCTGACTTCCTCGAGTTTTTTCGACATGGTGCTCGGGTGCGAGGTTGTGAGATTGCTGCACTTATATACGATCTCTTTCTTTTATCAGCAACCGAGAGACCGGCGCATTGGCTGCAGAAAGGAACTTGCCTATCAAAAGACAGGCTGCATGATAAGCAGGCTGCATTATTGCCGTACACCGGAAACCACAGAAAAAAAAGATCTGCATCGAGGGTGCTCAGGGCGGGCGTCGCATTCGTCGCGTCGGCGCACTTTTTGCTCGAGCTGGCAAAATAACGAAAAAAATACGCCCTAGTCAAGCATGTCGGAAGAAACTGGCTCGCCAGCCCCCTCGTCGATCTCCATATATATCCCGATCCTCTACGTGGTAGTGCTACTGACCACACTGGTGCTGTTCTCGGTCGCGCACCGCCGCAAGAAGCTCAACAAACTTGTATCGATGAAACCGATCTTCAAGGACAACTACCAGCGTGAAATGTATCTGCAGCTGAAAAGCCAGACAGAGCCAAAGGTCAACGACAAGGTGCTGAAGGCGGCGCTGATCAGACGGGGCGCCGAGGCGATCCGCAGAATGATCAAGCTCAAAGAGATCCAGCAGTACGTCAACGTGCTGTACCAGCGTGGATCGATCGGTGACGACGTGTACGAAAGCTTCAAGCTGCAAAGCAAATTGCAGGAGCTCGAGCTAAACGAGCTGGCGATGGAGGCCGAGTCGTTCAAAAAGGGATGGGCCCAGACATTCTTCCCTGTGTGTCAGGAGGTCACCATAAACGAGGCGCTCAGAAGACGTCTCACCTCGCTCGAACCAATGAAACAGTCGCTGGACCACCAGTGGCTCAAGCAAGTCGCCGCATAACTTACATAATGAATGTTGTTATACCTATGCTACTCAGATGCTATTACCTGTACTAGTTTTTTCTTCTGTTTTTCTTGCTCACCACCTTGGTAAATGCCATGTCGAAGTCGTCCTCCTGGCCGCGGACACTGGCGTTCAGAGCCTCGCCCCAGCTGAAGTGTATTCCCTGTGCCTTGACGAGCTTCTCGACTTCCGCCTTGCGTTTCATAAACTCGCTCGCAAACCTCCTGCCGTCCATGGTGGCAGAGTTGGAGTAGATGGTGTCAGCAATAATTTCCTGCGACTCGCTTCCCGTCGGGAACTGGATGATGATCGACAGGATGTCCTCCTTGTCGATGCCCTTGTGCAGGTTGCCCAGCTGCGTCCTGCACCACGCCAGAAACTCTCTGGCTGGGGAGCTGCTATTTGTCACCGGCTGCGGCTTTGAAGATGCAACCGTGCTGCCAACAACGGGCTTTTTGGCTGCCGGGGCGGCTGGCGCAGAGACCGACCGAAGAACGTTCGGCGAAATAACCGCAGACGGCTTATTGGTCTTCGTTGGCGCGGCAACAGCCGGCTTCGTCGTCTTCTTGCTGCTCACCGTGGTCCAGCCGCTGCTGGCAGTCACCTCTGCAAACGACGCTGCCGCAGGTTTCTGCTTGGCAGCAGAGTTGGCAGCCTGCAGCTTGGCCGCTTCTTCTCTCTGGATCTCTTCCAGCGTCACCGTAGGAACTGCCTGCGAAACAGTTCCAGCACTGGCCCATGTCGCAGCCGACGGAAGGGCCACGGCCGGCTTAGGTGTCTCCTGCTTGGGAGCCAGCGTGGCGGCCAAAGACTTGGCGGCCTCTGCCTCCTTTTCCTCCCTTTTGCGTCTCTCGGCCTCTTCCGACTGGATCTCGGCCAGCGTCTTGGTTGGCTTCGCAGGGCTTTTGGAAGCCCATGGGGCCCACGTGGTTGGGGACTGGGGCTTGGACTTCGCTGGCTCTGGGGCTTTTTCTGGGGATTTCTCTGGCGCAGGCAGTCCCTCAGACTTGGGAGCTGGCTCTGCCTGCTCTGCTGGGGCAGCTGCAGGAGCCAGAACAGGAGCCGCAATGGCCTCCGTTTCCTGGGCCTCCTGCTTTGTCAAAATAGACAAACTGGATGCCTTGCGCACGATCCTCTCAATGTCGCTGGCGTCCACCTTCGGCACAGCTACTTCCTCTGGCTTGGCTGGCTCAGGCAGCGATTGGGTGGCCGACGCGGACTGGGTCAGTTCGTTAGGGCCCGACCAGTGATTTCTCTCTTGGAACGAAGGGAAGACTGGAGCCATAGCAGGCTGGTTGACCACTGGAGCGAGTGGAACAGAAAACGGCACAAAATACTCTCCTATGGACTGAATAAACTCGGCAAGAGTCATATACGTCTGCTGTTCTTCGCGGCGGATTCTTAGGCCGTAGTCGAAGTATCGGAGGGAATACCATTGCTGCATCAGGGCCGAATCAAAGGGGCCCTGCTCATTATTAGACGCGTCCAGGTAGTACCATTTGATATTTGAAGGATCGACCTTGGGGAGCTGGAACTGCGCATTCAACGTATTGAGGGCTGCAGTGGGAGACTGTTGCTGGCCGACAAACTGGTGCAGAAAATCCTGCGTTTTCAAACGGCTGTCGTCGACAGTCAGGCCGGCGATCTGGTGCTCAATTGGCGCATTCTGCCGGGACTGGGCTTGATCTCCGCTCAGCATGTTGTAGGCCAGCGGTGAAAATGCATCCTGGCCAGGGGAAGGGGCCAGAATATTGGAATTTGACAGACCGTTGGCGTTGTAAACATGTTCTGTGTTTTCCTTGGAATATGTGTTGGGGTTGTTCCTACATGTTAGTGGATCGTCCACGACTACTGCTAAAGCTTTTCACTCACCAATTTCCATACATCGAATGCGACATCTTGATCCTCTAGTTACTCGTAATGGGTGTATTTGACGTCTTCATAAGATACCGTCTGCATCAGTGGTCGAAAAAATTTTCCGTGACGAATTTTTTCAGTCGAGCCTTGCTAGCACACGACGGGGGCAAGACTCGCGGTACCTTGACCACCAATCAAATACCAAACCTCTTCTCCATCTCGGTATGGAAGTCCATTGGAGGTCTGTCCGAGGCTGCGGAGATGTTAGAACACGTAGTCTGCGCAAACTTACCTGAATAAATATCCTCCCAGTCGATGCTGGTCTCTTTGTTCAACAAGATGTCTCTGTGCACGTTGGAGGATCCGCCCAGCACCGCTGGCCTGAAATCGGTGTCCTGCACGAGCTTCAGCTCCATCTCTCTCTTTATTGGGTCTGCTGCTCCGAATATGCGTCTGTAGGCTTCCAGCTGGTGTTCTCTCTGAGTGGCGTCCCAATTCTGCACTCTGCTCTCCAGCGGGTGTCTGTCGTTGATTTTGGACGCGACAGAAAGGGGACCTTCGCCTGATCTTAGCGTATCGTGCAGTCCCGGGGCGGAGGGCGCAGGCTCGCCAAAGGCGGTCACGCTGACGCGAGAACTGTGCGCTTCGCCAGGTATTATTCTTAGCGGATTGGACTGGGTGTTAGAGCACATAGTTCGCCGCAAACACTTACCATTGGAGACACTGTGTATAAATGTTTTAGTGTATTTGGAATACTTTTTTGCCACTAGGCGGGCGACGATCGACGCAGACCGATATGTTCTTTGACGAAAAAAAGAATTTTCCGTGCTAATTAACAGACATGTCTTGGGGTAAGTGCCAATGGAGGCGTTGAGACTAACAGGCAGACGACGAAGACTTTGAATATCCCACCGCTTCCAACGCTCAAGTTTCCGAATCGTGGGAAGACCAGCTCGAGGACGACGAGCCCGTCTTAGACTCCTGGGACATGGACTCAGACGATGAGAAGGCCAAGGAGGAGAAAAAGCCCGCTCCAAAGCCTGCTCCAAAGACCGCGAAGCCGGCAAAGGCCGGCAAGAAGAAGACGGCAGACAAGAAGCTGCTCGATATCGACCTGGTCGACGAGAAGACAAAGAAGGAGATGTTGAAGGAAGCAGAACTGAACTCTGATCTAAACAACGCTGCGGACCTATTTGGCGGTCTCGGCATTGCCAACGAGCACCCGCGTGCCAAGGCGGTTGCTGCCGAGCAGGCGTCCAAGGGTTCTGCCCCGAAGTTGGACAAGAATACCCCCATCAGTGCGCATCCATTGTTCGAGGTGGAGACCAAGCAGGACTACGAGAGACTCAGAAAGGCGATTTCGCCGGCCCTCACCGACCTGGCCAAGAAGTCTCAGTTGCATTACTCCACGTCTCTGGCGATCGACCTAATCAGAGACCTGTGTGGGCCAATGAGTGTCGAGAACACCAGAAAGGTGGTGAGCACGCTGAATGCCATGATCACACAGAAAGTGAAGGAGGAGAGACAGGCGCGGCTCGCCAAGACAGGAGGCACCTCGACCGGAGGAGCCGGCAAGAAGAAGGCCAAGGGCCAAGTCAACATCGGGTCCTCGTTCAAGAAGGACAACTATGACGACTTCCTGCCTGACGACGATCTCGGCGACGACGACTTTATGTAGTTCCATAATTAATATCATGCAACCTGTATCTGCGGCTACGTGCACCCGTCCTGAATTAATCCCGCTGCGATATAAAAGAGCCATAGTTTCCTGAAAAATATTATGAATTTATTTCGACACAGAGGTGCCCAGCATCTGCGGGCGGTTTCGAAGAGCTGTAAGCGCTTCAATTCCTCGGGCCCGGTGCCCAGCGCGATGCCTCAGCCCAAGAAAGAGAGACGCGGCTTTCTCAGGACGGGCGGCCTGTTCCTGCTCGGGTCTATCCTCGGCGCCGCGTACGTTTCTGTGAAAGTTGGGGGCAATCCGCCAGAATTTCTGTTTCCGCTGTCTTCCACCAGCAGGCTCCGGGACTTGCGTCCTCCAGCGTACGGGGACGCAGAGGAGGCGCTCAAGGAGCTGACGGATTTGCTGGGACCGTCCAAAGTGAGCAGAACAAGGACCACCCTGGACGACCACAGCGACACTTTTTTTTCCACCCACCACGCGGAGCCAGACCAGAGACCCGTTGCCGTTGTGTACCCGGAAAACACCGAGGAGGTGTCGGCTATCCTGAAGGTGTGCCACAAGCGCAAGGTCCCGGTGGTTCCGTTTTCGGGCGGAACGTCGCTGGAGGGCCATTTTATTCCTACTAGAAAGGGCATCTGCATCGATCTGGGGAAGATGAACAAAATTTTGGAGCTGCACAAGGACGACCTCGACGTCGTGGTGCAGCCGGCGGTTGGCTGGGAGGACCTCAGAGACTATCTGGATGACTACAACCTGATGTTTGGGCCCGATCCGGGCCCGGGAGCGTGTATTGGTGGCATGATAGGGACGTCGTGCTCAGGCACCAACGCGGCCCGATACGGCACGATGAGAGAGAACGTCGTCGGCGTGACGGTTGTTCTTGCAGACGGCACGGTTGTCAAGACCAAGAAGCGGCCAAAGAAGTCGTCTGCGGGCTACAACCTGACCGGCCTTTTCATCGGCAGCGAGGGAACCCTGGGTATCGTGACCGAAGCCACACTGAAATTGCACGTGAAACCCCGCTATGAAAATGTTTTGGTGGTTGCGTTCGCCAGTCTGGCAGACGCTGCCAACACGGTGGCAGAGATGGTGCAGCGGGCGATCCCGGCCAACGCGATCGAGCTGCTGGACGAGAACATGATGCACTACGTCAACTTCTCGGGCGAGACCAGCTCCAAGTACGACGAGCTGCCGACGCTGATGCTCAAGCTGGGCGGCGACTCCAAGGAGTCGACGCAGCACGTGACCCGCGCCGTGGAGCAGATCTGCAGGCAGCACAACCGCAAGTCGTTCCGGTTTGCTGAGAGCGAGGAGGAGAAGTTCGAGCTGTGGAACGCGAGAAAAGTGGCGCTGTGGTCCACGATCAATTACGGTAAACAGACTATCGACGAGGACATCCAGGTCTGGACGACCGACGTGGCCGTGCCGATCTCGCGGCTGTGCCAGTCGCTGCAGGAGACCAAGGACGAGATTTCCAAGGCCGGCCTGAGCGCGTCGATCGTCGGACACGTTGGCGACGGCAACTACCACGCGGTCATATTGTTCAAAAAGGACCAGCACGAGGTAGCCAAGAAACTTGTCCAGGGCATGATCGACCGCGCCCTGCTCGCTGAGGGCACCGTCACCGGCGAGCACGGCGTTGGATACGGTAAGAGAGACTATCTGGTGGAGGAGGCCGGCGAGAACGCCATCGACCTGATGCGGAAGATCAAGATGGCCCTGGACCCGAACCGGATCCTCAACCCCGACAAGATATTCCGGGTCGATCCCAGGGACGTGGGCAGTCACTAAATGTAATAGATCTGTTAGAAGTCCAACGTGAGTAGTCCGGCCACCGCCTCCAGATGGCGCGTGTCCAGAACGGCGTCCTGCTGTTTCTCGTCCGCACGGTCGTCCACGTCGACCCTGTACCGCTCGGTGTCGCGCTGTCTCTCTTCCAAACGCTCCACGTTCGATCTCACGATCGCCTCGCTGGTGAACAGTCTGATGTACTCGGACACGAGCAGCAGCGTCTTGTGCGAGATCTTGATCGACTTGTCGTCAAAGGCAACCGTGTGGAAGAGCCGAGCAATTGTGGTAGCGTCGATGCGATTGGCCTGGTTCTCCATTGACGGAATTTTTGCAGCAGTAAATATTTGAAATTTATTTAGGGTGCGATTTTTCTCCCGATAAGTAAAAGCTAGCCGTATGACCACCGAGGTCGAATTAGAAACGCAAACCAACCGCCACAGCGAGGACGGCCTGCTTCAGGAGAGCGACCCGGACGAGGTGTACTATGAAAACAACAAGAAACGCAGCTGGCTCGTCGTGCTCGGCTCTTTCTTCGGGCTGCTGCCCGTCTGGGGCCTAGCCAACTCGATCGGTGTGATCCAGACCCAATTGCTCGAGTACGAGCTGTCTGGCGTGTCCACGACCACCGTCTCTTGGATCTTCTCCATCTACACTGCTCTCCTGCAGATCTGCATGATTTTCAGCGGCACATATTTCGACACCCACGGGACTCGCTTGCCGCTTATCGCCGGCACCATCATGATGACCGGCTCGCTGCTCGGGTTCGCCAACAGCTCCAAGGTGTACCAGAGCATTCTCTCGTTCTCCTGTGTCGGCATTGCCTCGGGAATTCTCTCCTCGCCCCTGATGGGTGCTGTCTCGCAGTACTTTCCAGCCAGGAAAAGAGCCACCGCAATGGCCCTCGCCGGCAACGGCGGCTGTGTAGGCGGCCTGATAATCCCCACCATGTTGCGAAAGACGTACGTGACTCTTGGGTTCACGTGGTCCATGCGCTTGCTGGCTCTGATCACGTTTGTGTGTCTGTCGATCTCCGTTTTTCTGGTCAAGGAACGAAGAGTGGTCCAGGCCGAGCAAATGTCCAGAAAGGACACCGTGATCTACTATCTCACCAAGTCGTTCAACTTCAAGGCACTGCGCGATGACCGCAAGTTCCTGTTCTGCGTTCTGGGCTGTGTCTTTGCCGAAGGCACGGTTCTCGTGACGTCGTCGCTCTTTTCGTTCGTGTGCATCAAAAACGGATTCTCCTCGAGTCAGGCGTATCTCTTTGTCACCGTGATCAATATTGGGGCGATCGCGGGCAGACTGCTGAGCGGGCTTCTTGCAGACGTGCTTTTCGGCAGCTACAACATTATCATCTTCCTCTTGGTCATTACCGCAGTCTTCAACTTCGTCGTGTGGATGCCCTTCAAAAGCAGCACTGGCGCCATGTACGCCTACAGCATCCTTTACGGCACCTTCTACGGCGGGATCTACTCCCTGATCCCCACCTGCTGCTCGATGATCGTCAAAAAGGAGGAATTTGGAGCCAACTATGCCACCATGTATGCCATCACCGGGCTGTCGCTGCTGGGTCTGAACCCTGCCGCTGCAGCAATTGTGGGCAACGGCACTAGCACCAAACGCACAGACGGCTTCATTGCCTACGCCTCCGCCTTGAGCCTGTTGGGGGCCCTCTGTATCAGCCTGACGCGTGTATTGTGCGTGGGAGCCAAGCTTAAGAAATTCTGAGAAACTGCCACCACGAAATGCACGCTTTGTCGGTTTTCGCAGTCAGCAATATCGCGGTCTCCTGGCTTTTCACGATGGCTGCCTTGACGGTCTTCCAGTTAGGTCCTTCGTCTGTGCGCGATAGAGTCGGTACCAATTTCGCGAACTCCTCAGGCGTTTTGCACTCTGGCCGAGCTCCCAAGCAGAAGCTCGTGTCGTGTAGTATCAAAACGTCGCTATCTACCGCACGTAGCCGAATTTCCATCGACTCTTTGCTCGGATTGGTTATCACCAAAGTTGAACCGACGCACTCAAGAACCGGCAGTCGACTCATTGCCATGGAAAGCGTCTCAAAAGAGCTCGACGCGGGCTCGGGACTCGGCTGCACCAAGATTTCGCGACAGCTCTTGCACCGCACACTCGATTTGCAGCATAGCTCCTGAAACAGCGGGAGCTCCGGCTCTTCGACCTTCTGTTCTCTTATCACCCCAATTTCAGGCAGCTGGCGGCGCTCTACTACATGTGCAAGCTCCAGCGAAGAGTACCTGCCAATCAAACGCGTTCGGTGTCGTGCTTCGCTGATATGAACGGTCTCGTAAAGGTTCTCATAATACGTCTTGAGCTCGTTGAATCGGCGGTCCAGCGCGGTACTTCTTTTCTCCCTGATGATGTCGTGCAACGGCTGCGGTTTGGTCAGGGTTCCTGTAGTGTAGGTCCATTTACAGTTGGCACAACTAAATCGAAAACTCTTGCTTGTTTTTGTGTCCTCGCTGTTGCTGTCTGCCTTTACGCGGAGTCTTGAGCGGCAAGACGGACATCTGAAGCAGTGGCGTTGACAGTACCGGACTTTGTGGTCAAAAGATCGCCAGCAAGAAGGACAAAACTTGGACCCGTGTTCCAGATCAACACAACGGTAGCATTTGATGCTGCGGCAGGTATTGCAGAAATACAGGTCTTCGAGGCGGTGCCGCAGGCTCGGATCGTGCAGAGTCAGCGGTACCTTGTCGACGGCGCCCGGAGGCTCGCTGCAGGGGCAAAATACAGACCCCATAAATTCACTCCCCGAAATCAAAATAAATTTGGCACTTTATTTTTCGTTCGATTATTGTTGCCTTTGTTAATGAACTGGCTTCGTTTAGCTATAGCAGGCTGGCTTTTTTCCAGCGCTGCCATGTCAGACAAACAGCTACTCTCGGTGGAAGAGAGCATAGCCATCTTCAAAGAGGACGAACCAGCGCTCCGAGAAAGCCTGTGGTTCATCAACGATTATCATCCCGGACAAAACGACCAGGTTCACTTGGCTCTGGACGTGGACTATTACGACGAGGCAGACACCATAAAGAAAAAGTACTGGCACTCAAAGCTGTCCGAACGGCAGTTGCGTGCCCTCGATTCCTTGCACCGCCTGGCCGACGAACACAACGACATCGACGCTACCTATCTGCTGGCCCAAATCAACCTATTTGGCAACTACTCGCTGCCAACGAACGCAACACAGACACTACATTATCATCAAAAGATGGTCCAGCTGGCACCCAACGCGACCTCAAACTACCTGCTGGGCTTCATATACGCAACGGGCCTTTTCGGCAAGCTCGACATGGACCAGGGCAAAGCGCTGATCCACTACCAGGTCGCCGCGGACCAGGGCGAGATCCGCGCGGCAATGGCATTGGCATATAGATATTACAAGGGCATCTCTGTGGAGCAGAACCTGATGCTGGCTCTGTACTACTACGGCATGGTTGCACACGAATGCTTTGAGTTTATCAAGAACGGGCCAATCGGCGGACCCAACATCGATCACTTCAATTTCCGCATTTACGACCTTCAGGGGGGCTTGTATGGCTCGGGGGCAAGCGAAACAACTCCCCTCGTTCCTTCGACATTGAAAGAGGTGGTTGAGTATGAGGACTTCACGGACGTCGACTTCCAGTCCTCTTCCTACAAAGACAAGGCGCGTTCCGTCCGATACTACTATGACGGCAACTACTGGCGACCACGCGATTACCACGCAGCCTTTGAGGTCGCTCAAGAATGCGCAACTCGCGGAATCCAGCTGAGACCTGTCGAGGACGTGCTAGACGGCAGAATCGACCGGAAATTGTCGGTTTCGCGGACCCTCATCCAGAGCGTTGGCCAGTGTTGTTCTGATCTAGGCCACATGTACCTCAGAGGAGAAGGCACGGAAGTGGACCTGGAGAGAGCCACAGTCTGGCTGGAGAGGGGCGTGAAACTGGCCAACTCTGCGGAGGCGAGCGTCGATCTCGGGCTTCTTTACGAACTGATGGACGACGAAGAGCACCACGAGCAGGCGTTTGAGCTCTATAACTCTGCGCGTTATGCGTCCGCGAGAGCTCTGTACCACCGGGCCAAAATTCTCATAAGAAGCGACTTTGACGCCGGACTGGGCCAGCTCATTACAGCAGCATACAGGAACGTTCCCGAGGCCAAGTACCAGGTGGCGCAGATGAAGGAGCTCCAATACGAGCCAGGCAAAGAAGAAGGAATTATCGTGTTCTACAAGGCTTTTGTAGAGCACATGGAGCCGGTTGTTTGCGATCTGCAATGGGCTTTCCACCAGCTGCTGAACAGAAACCACGAACAGGCTCTTATTGGGTACGCGATGGCCGCAGAGCAGGGATTTGAGCCGGCACAGTCGTCCACAGCGTTCCTACTCTATTCGCCTGTGGGGTATCTTGAGGAGCCTCCTAGGGTCCCCTTTGAACGGTTTCAAAGCTCGCTAAATTACTACAGACGTGCGCACCAGCAACAGAATTTGGACGCGGGAGTTTTTCTTGGAGATATCTACTACAACGGGCTCAAAAATTCACAGATTGGAAAGTCGTCAGAGGACGGAGAGTACGCTGTGGAGCCCGATTACAACACGGCTTTTTCGTACTACCTCTCTGCCTCAGCAAAGGGCAGTCTTCAGGCCAGATTCAATCTCGGCTACATGTACGAAATGGGCATTGGGCTGAGCCAAGACTTCCATCTGGCCAAGAGATACTATGACCAGATGTTCGAGATAAACCAGAAACCTTCCCTAGCGGCGCAGCTGTCTCTTCTGCGTCTCTGGCTGAAGATCTGGTGGTACGGCGAGAAAACTGCTGAGGATCCGGACGTGGGACAGTCTACAAGCAGAACGTGGGACGATTGGGTGCAGATGTACACAAGACTTAGAAATGAGAGGCGCGAGACCTTTGCACAGGAGCAACTGGCGAACGGGCCTAGCAGGGCCGAGCCGGACTCGAACTTTATTTTCGAGAGCACTTTTGAGAACGGCAACGCAGACATTTTCTTCCTCATCGCGTTTGCGTCGATCTTTCTGCTAGTCATGCTGAACCGGTGGCGGCTTCTGCGCCAGCGCCGGCCGGGAGAGCCCGACGACGAGCCCGAAGACGAGCCAAACGTGAGGTTCCGGGTGATACTTTTATAGCATGTTAAGTAGTACGTAAAATTACTGGTCGACTTCACCGGCAGACTCCCATTTTCCTGACAGGTTCTCCTTCCATAGCGTCACCTTGTTATCTCCGCCACTGATGGCGAGCACGTTTCCACTGAGCGACCAGCTGGCTCTCCAGCACACGTCAGGGAACTTCTCCTCGGTTAGGAGCTGTTTCTTCCATGGCGACGTGCCGCCAACCGTGTCGTTAGTCCATATCAAGACAGTTCTATCTTGCGAGGCAGATGCAATGTATGACTTAGAGAGCAGGGACGACGACCAGGCCACGTCCCGGACCCAATCTGTGTGGCCTGCGAGCACGGCCTCCTCGACGTAATTATTGACTTGCGGGTCGAATTTCCAGATCTTGACCAGGTTGTCGCATCCGCCTGTCACCAGCCGTCTTTCCTTGATGTTGTCCTTGTGCGGAGGCGCCCAGGAACCCGCGTTAGCTCCGATCGCATGTGCCTGGAACACCATTGTCTTCTGTGATCCGTCTTCCATGAATTCCACCACGGAGGCCTTGCCGTCGCTGGACGTGCACAGCAGCACAGCGCCGTACTCGCTTGGCGCCCATGAGACACTGTTTACCGAGGCTTGATGCACACCGTGCTCTGCGATGTTCGACCACACTCCGTTCTCCTCCTTCCAGATCAGAGCCTTGCCGTCGTACGAACAGGAGGCGAGTATCACGCCAAATTTCGGATGGGCCCACGCCACCTGCCAAACAGGCCCGTCGTGGCCCTTCAGCGTCTCCACGAGCTTGTGGTTCTCGCCGTCGACTTCAAAGATCTTGATCGTCTTGTCCGAAGAACACGTGGCCAGCCGTTTCCCGTAGTAGTCTAGCACGGCATCGTGAATCAGGTCGTCGTGCGCGTTGCCAATTGTCACCTGGGGTTAGCGTTTGGAAAGTGCTTTACTCACCATTTGTGTCTATTTATTAAATATAACAACAAATATTTATTTTCAACCTTCGGTGTGAGGAGGCCAATTTTCAGTCGTTCTCAATCAGCCCGTATTCCTCCAGATACAGAATATTGTCGCGAACAAGATCGTACACGCCGCGGTTGTTCTCGTACTTGACCTTGATCTCGTTCTCCACCTTTGTGCGCCCCACCTCGCTGATCAGAGCAGACAGGGCCAGAATTATCTTCGGCGAGAACGAGCAGTACCATCTGTGGAACCAGACGGTCAGATTGACCACCAGATCCAGTATCTGGTCATTCAGCTTGTTGAGTGCCTCCACATTTGCTGTCTTCTTCTTCTGCTCGGTGTAGTAGTCTAGTAATTTTCTGGAGCTGCGCACAGCAAACCGCAGGCCGAGGCCCCTCTCGTAGCATTGAGCAGCCTCTCTGTGATGACCCAGCCGCTCCGAGACGAGCCCCAGAAGCTCCCATTCGAGCGTTGTTTTCTCCAGGTCCAGCTGCTGCGCCTCAAAATGCATCACCTGCGCACGATACATGGTGTAAGTCCTCAAGTCCTCGTACAGAAGCATGAATAAATTGTCGAGCCATCTTTCGCAAAGACGCTTCTTTTTGAACTGGGACCCAGCAGACCCGTTCGCGGCCTCTGACGAGCCAGAGCTGCTGTCCAGACTTGGCTGTGCGTTTTCCTTCTTGAACTCGTCCTCCATCACAAACACCTTGGTGCGGTATTTCAGAAGCGACTCCCAGCCCGTCTCCAAAACTATGTCTGTCAGCAGCTTGTACGCTTTGGCGAACGTCGACTTCAAGTTGGCTGCAGCCAGGTTCAGCAGGTTGTGGTCGACCTTCTCGTGCTCGGCAGCGATTTCCAGGGAGCTCAGACTGGTCACGTTGGGAAGGGTAACGTCCATGGGAAGAGGAAGGTGCAGATCTTCCGGCTGCGGATTGTTGACTCGTTTCAGCACATATTTGTCTTTGTGGGTGACCATAGGACACGAGTTCAATGTGAGCAACGCCTTCTCATAGTCTCCCTTTTGAATGTATGTCTCCACCAGGACAGACCACGGCTTGAAGTAAGATGGAGTGCTGTTGACCGCCTTGACGGCAATTGGGAGAGCCAAGTCCAGCTTTTTCTTGTTCAGGCAGTACTGGGCCTGCAGTGTGAGCATCTCGCCATCCAGCGGGTTCAGCTTGATCGTATCGTACATCACCTTGACGGCTTTTATTTCTTGGTTGTTGAGCAGGTGCAGTTTGGCAATCAAATACGAAGCCGTGTGGTCTTCCCGCGTGATTCTGTTGAGAATTGCGATTCCGTCTTCCCACATGCCCGTCAACTGAACACACTTCACAAAGGCGTCCACCAAATAATTGTTGCATCTGGTTGGCACCTGGAGATCCTCAGAACACCCAAGTTTCGGGCCATCGTTGTATAGTTCCTCGAACCCTTTCAAAAACAAAGACGCGCACTCTTTAGTGAGAAACGGGTTGATCTTGCGTATCTCCACCACAGACGTGAAATCGTCCACGTCGGCGTCGGCGCTGATCAAAGCACGCACAACCGCACTGACAAAGGTCTCAGTCCACAGTCTATCGGTCTCGCTCACTTTGTTCCCCAGCCCGTCGATCATGTACGACTCCACCTGGCCCGGGAACTTGCACGTGACACGGACGTCGACTTTGCTGAACACGTTGTAGGTGCAGTAGGTCGCCTCGGTCACTTTCCAGTGTTTTTCCTTGCCGAACCAAATTTGGGGCTCTTCGCCAATGATGTTGCTTAGCGAGTTCAGGAGGGCCGCAATGGTGGCAGAATTCGACACGTCGGCCCCCGTGTAGTACAGAAACGTGCCCAAATATGGATGTTTCGAGCTCGACGACGTGTTGTGCTTCTTCAGATGCACCATATCTGGGGGACCTAAATCGCTGATGTTCTCGAGAATGGACGTTCTCTCGTCCAGACTCTCGCCAATGGTCTTTTCGACGACCCTGGAGTTAGAAAGCAGCCACTTATGTACTTACTCCGGGATCGAGCCCTGTGTAACAAAAGTCATAAAAAAAACACCTGTAATGTACAAATAAAATTATTTAATTGTGGACAACTCGATTTATGCCGTTCCTGATAAACGAATTGTAGCTGCCTCAGAGCCAGAACTCTACTGTATCTGGCGCCACAAACGTGCAAGGGCGTTCACTGCGTCCTTTGTCTCTTGGCCTCTCCTTCGGGCCCCTCGTCCTCCTCCTCATCCAGCTCCCAGTCCTTGGCCGTCAAACAGTACTTCTCCGGAGGCAAGCGCACACCCCACGCAGGCATAACAGGCGGCAAGGGCTTCTCGTTTCTTTCGGCTGCCAGCTTCAACAGCAGCTTCTTCGGAGGAACAGGCTTGAACTGGTAGTTTGTGCGAGCAGCAATAGCCAGTCTGATATCCTCGTTCGAAAGCGGCGCGTTTGACATCCCAGCCGAGGCGCCCCCATTGGCACTCGCGTACGCGTGGTCGTTGTACAGCACCGCATCTTGTAGAACTCCACAAGTGTATCTGTACGCGAAGTCCATCAGCTGAAGAGGGACGTGGTCCTGGTACGACTGAATGCCCTGTGTAGCAAGAATCAGGTGCAACAGACGCACATCACGAGGAACCTCCTCGTTCCCTGCTCCGGTATTCATCGTTAATGTTTAAACTTGTTTTTTGTACAGAATTATTTATTATACACACCCGTGCACCGGGTCAGGCGTACTTGGACAGTTCGAGCTCGTACCGTCGCAACACCTCGGCGTGTCCCTGCAGAAACTGCGTTTGCGCACTGTTCAGCACCTCGTCAAGCCGGAAGCTCTGCAAATACGTCTGAAAGTTGGCCTGGCTCGCGACTATTCGGTCCATACACCTAGCGTTGGCTTCCTGTCGCGCCTGGTGGTATTTGGCCATCAGGTGCTGGTAGTTGAAAACCTGTATCAGGTACTCTTGCATGCGGCGCTGCAGCTGGTCGCGTGTGGCCAGCCCAAACTCGGGAAAAGGCGGCGGGGAAATGTGGATTATGTCTGCTTCGTTGCACTGGAGATCCGATAATGTAAGAGGAGGCACGTTTGCATCAGGTTCCTCAGACCGCATGTCCTTCTCCTCGTCCACACTCATGTCGGTGTCCACCCCAAGACTTTCTCCCATAGCTGACATGTTGAAGTTGCCGTTTGTCTGAGTGAAAGGAGGAACGTTGTCCACGTGTATTTTGAACCTCTCATCGTCGGCGTCCTCCATCTGCGCCTTACGCGCTCTCTGTTCTCCCTCCTCCTCCATGGCTGTTCTATTAGTGAACCGTTGATGCGGGCCGGGCTTCCAGAACCTCTGTTTGGGCTTTTTGGGGCTATGTGTGCGCGAAGGCGGGTCGTCCACCACGATGGGATCTTCTTTCGTCCCACTGTCGAGTATTATGGGGTCTTCGGGAGTTCCGTTGAACGGGGCGGCCTCGGGACCGGTGTGGCGTTCGAATTTGAACTCTGGCGTGCTGAAGTCCTTCAGAATATCCGCAAAATCTGTGCTCATGCGCGGCTTTTGCTCCTTGTCGGTCCATTTGCTCGGCTTTTCGGTCTTTGGCACCGACCCAGGGCACGTCTTTTCTCCGGGAGTGAAGGAATAGGAGGAACTGGTCTTGCGCCACCCGTTCGGGCCATTGGTCGAGTGGCTTTCATGGGTATATTGTCTGTGTGTCTCGTGACGGTCGGAGGAGTATCTGCTGTAGTGGTAAAAACTATCCGTATAGTTCCATTTGTTGGCCCAATCGTCCGCCTGCTTCTTGTGAGCCTCCTCGCGAGCCTTTCGCTCCTGCTGTTGCCTCTTCTTGAACTCCTCAAACTGTCGTCTTGCTCTCTCGTACTCGTCGTACGCCGACGGCTGTTTCGAGGCTTTGGGTGTGAAAGAGTAGTTGTGCGTCGTCCGCGGTGTATATGTTCTGTCGAACTCGGCTTTCTTGACTGGATCGGACAGCACGCCATAGCTATCATTGATTTGCTTGAACTTTTCCTCCGCCGACGCACTTTTGTTCTTGTCCGGGTGGTACTTCAGCGCCAGCCGTCGGTAGGACTTTTTTATCTCGGCGTCGGTTGCATTTCTGGAAATCTCCAGCACCTCATAATGGTTTATACTCATGCAACATAGAAATATTTATTTTGCAATTATTCTAGAGGAAAAAGATGGGGGGGTGATTAGATTTTCTCAGATATGAGGCGGTGACATATCTTGTCTATCTGGTGCATCCGCCGTCTTTAGCCAACTACGACCTGAAGCAGGACAGGCCAACATCAAATCGAACCATCATGGCAGCGACCGGACATTCAGATGGAGTGCGATGTTAATCCAGAAAGTTGGCTCTTTTCTGGCTGATGGCCGCTTGTATGATCTCGCGGTGTTCCTGTGAGCGCAGAAAGAAGCAACACGTGCGACAAGCAGTCTAAACGGGTGCGCTCGTTTTGAGACAAATTCAGGTTTGTCATAAAAAGCATACCTAGAGTATGAGATCAGCTACTGTGAAGACCCTACGTGGCATCCGATACAGAAATCCTGATCAACGCAGGCAGTGAGCCTAGAACGACGCCTGTCCACACCCTCCCGCGACTCTGATCGGCACGCGGCATAAAGCCCAGCCTGTCCTGGATGCTGGAGTCAGCCTTGTACTCGTATTTTGGCTACGCCAGATACGACACCGCTTTTCCTAACGTCTGGGCCCTTCGTCGGCGTCGTCATGACTCCAGGTTCCCTGATCTACCTGCTAGACCCTCGATTCAAAACACTGTTGGCGTTGTAGCAGGCCAGCATTTACGTAACGGCGCACTTCCTCATCTTTTTGAGATTTGATATTAACTAGCTCCAAATTATTTTATCCGTTTGCCGGTTTATCCAGCAGGAGCATTTTATCCTACTACATGTCGAAGATCTTCTTTCACAAATTCCCCGTCACAAGCCAGGTGTTCTACAAATCCAAATTCACCTTTGCGTTGGTCAACCTCAAACCGATTGTCCCCGGACACGTGCTGGTCGTTCCTTTGAGAGTGGTTCCGCGGCTCAAAGATCTCTCGCCCGAGGAAAGCGTCGACTATATCATGACTGTGCAGCTGATTCATAGCTTTATCGAGAAGGTGTACAAGGCCGACTCTCTGAATCTGGCCATGCAGGACGGCGTTGCCGCTGGACAGTCCGTGCCCCATGTGCACACCCACATAATTCCACGGTATCTGAACGACGGTTATGGAGACGGAATCTACGAACTGTTGGAGTCGCACGAACAGGATCTCCACAGCTTTTTCCAGATGGCAGTGAAGAAAATGCAGGTTGCAAGGGACGAGGACCGCAAACCAAGATCTATGGAGGTGATGGAAAAGGAAGCCGAGTGGCTGAGAGCGGAACTAAGTGAGTTTATCAAGTCCCGCGAGGCTCTCCAGTCGGATGAAGCAAAAGATGTCGGGTTGGGAGATTCCTGACGAGTCCTGGTATGAAGTGTTCAGGCTATCTTGCACGGGGGATAGACGAAGGGTGAGTGCCGTCGACATGGCACATGTTTTGACTATTTCCTCAATCGCCGTTTTGCAGTGCTGCAGACATTCCAGGATGGTATTTGGGACGTCAGATAGAAGTTGGTTCACTGATTCGGCGCCTTAGCATTGTGCAGTCTCGACAGAACGTTGCTCTCGAGTCATTGCAATAGATTATTTAGGCTCGTGCATCTTAGACTTTATATGGTGACGCTGTGAATTAGTTAGCTGCTCATGTAGAGGGCTTGCAAAAGGGTCCAAGACTTGCCAAATGGCCTTAGTCATCCTGCTCTCTCTGGGTGTAAGGACCGCGTTTCTAAATCTTAGCCTTTTTAATTTCGCCGAGACACTTACCCCCTCGGTGTCTTTCTACTATGATCACACTCTACCCTTCTGTTAAGGACACAGAGCTCACATCACCGTCCCGGCTGCCTGCATGGGGCCGTTTCCAGGACAGAGGCCTATTACAGTCACGTGACCAGGAAGCTTAATGGCTACGAGCTAGTCGGTGAATTTCCAGATACCATGGCTACACTCGGAGCTACCGCGCTAGTGCGGCAGTTTGCATGATACAGCAGGCGATTCCTTCATATACAGAAACGCGAAAGAGTCCTCTGCCAGAAGGAAATAGCTTGTAGCCAAAGGCATCAAGAAGTACAGCAAATGAGCCACTTGAAAGACACCTTTGCAGCAGACTCCAGGTCCGTTCTCCTTCCTAAGTTGTTTCTCACAGCTGCACAGCTCAGGCGACACTCCAGACCCTTGTGGCTGCCTAGTGCAGAATCCAGCTACTCCCTCAATTCCGGGGTGAGAACCATCAGTCCCAGAATCGACCGGGCCACCTCTCCGGCCATAATGGAGGTAACATCGTTGGTGGAGTCGCCCCACGGAGAAACCTCCGTCACGTCGGCGCCGACCACATACAGGCCGGCCAAACCGTCGATAATCTCCAGTAGCTCTCTGGAAGACCATCCGCCTGGCTCAAGGGATCCGGTGCCAGGGGCGGACGGAGGGTCCAGAACGTCAATGTCAAAGCTGATGTACACCGGCGAGTTGCCCAGTCTCTCCTTAATTTTGTCAATTATGCCCTGGACCCCTATTTTGTCCACGTCTCTGGCCATGATCTTGGCGAACTTCGACTCCGAGCGGTCGCGGCCAGCGTCTCCTCTGTCCTCGTACCATCCTCTCAGCCCGGCGTGGATGTTGTTATCAGCAGTCCACCCTTTTCTGTGGGCCCAGTACAGATACGTGCCGTGGTTGAGCGCAGCATACTCGGTGACGTTCGGGTTCATGTAGTACGGATTGACGGTGTCGAGATGGGCATCGAAATGCAGAACGCTGACTTTGCCGAATTTCTCGTGTGCAGCACGGATGCCCGAATAGCTGATGGTGTGGTCGCCGCCGAGCGTCAGGAACCGGGGGTATTTTCCAGGATTCGCTTTGGTGGTGGAGTGGTTCAGAAGAGCTCTTTCGGACCGGTACAGCTGGTCGAGAGCGACTCTGTTGTCCAACGGCGTCATCGGAACGTTGCCGCAGTCCACGATTTTGGCCCAGTTGTTCCAGACATTGAAGCCTGCTCTGTACGGAGAGTACGCCGGAGCAAACTTTCTCGTGCCCTGTCTGATAGCGTCTGGTCCGAAGCGCGAGCCCGGCTTGTACGAGATTCCCGTGTCGAAGGGAGCTCCAAGAACCGCAATGTCGAGTTCCAGCTCGGCCAGCTTCTCAGGGTCGAAGCAGTGCGTCTCCATCGGAAGGTGTCCGTAGGTCAGGTAACCTGCCTGCGAGATGCCGTTGTATCTGTCGCTTCTGCCCGGATACAGGTCGGACGTGTCGTCTGGATCTCTGTACTTGACCTGCTGGGAGGCAAGGTAGGCCAGGTCTTTGGGAAGCTCGATGTCGTCGGCAAAAACGAGAGCGTTCTCCTGGTCTACCTTATAGTAGTCCTCGAGAAACTTGATTTTGGTGTCCTGGTATTTTTGAGCGAGCGCAGAGGGCACGTCTGGAAAGCCTTGGACGGGGATCTGGTCCAGTCTCACATGCGCCGCGAGCGCCTGGACGCTCAGGAAAAGAGAGAGAAGCATAGCGGAAATTGGGACGGACGACGTTTTTATCGCGGAGAACTGCCCAATTAGGAAGCGCTAAAGAAATTCCGCCCAGGTTCGCTTGAGCTCGGTCGACACGACAGACGACCGGACCTAGGCGTGCAGCGGTAGACAGCACGACGGCAGCCTGGCTCGTCACGTGCCAGGCGGAAATGCGACTCGCGGCTCGTATTTAGATGGGGCCTGTTGCCGAGCGGCTGGCTGTGCCTAAATTTATCAGAGATAAGGTTTTTTAAGTTGTCAGCATCGCTTTTTTCTCCATCATGGCGAGAATCATAGTTATAGGGTACGTACCGCCGTTAGACCTGCTAACCGCCCAGTTGCGGCGTGGTTGGAATGACCACGGCCCTGGAGCTAGCGCAAAGAGGCCACACCGTCCAGATTGTGGCTCGACACCTGCCGGGCGACGTCGACGTCGAGTACACCAGTCCGTTTGCAGGCGCCAATTGGTCGAGCTTTGCGCAGAGCGAGGACCACGAGATGAAGTCGTGGGACAAGATCGGCTATTACCGGTTTATGGACCTGGCAGATAACGTCCCTGGCGCAAGTGTGGTGAGACGCACGGAGCGGGTTCTCAACACCAACCGGGTGCCCTGGTTCAAGGACTTTGTGCAGGATTTCCGGTTTCTTCGCAAAGAGGAGCTGCCCGACGGAGTCGAACACGGCCACGAGTTCACCACCGTGGCAATCACGGTGCCGATCTATTTGCACTATCTATTGCAGAAGTTACTAGGTCTGGGTGTTAAATTGCACAGGGCACATCTACACCACATCAAGGAGGCGGCCGGCTATTTCACCGACGGCCAAGTTGACGTGACTGTGAACTGCTCTGGACTGCTCTCCAGCAAGCTCGGAGGCGTGATGGACAAGGACGTCTTCCCGATCAAGGGCCAGGTGATCCATGCGCGCAACAGCTGCCCGTACATGCTTTCCGTCAAGAACATTCCTGGTGCGAGCAAGGACGAGTCGCTGTACATTTTCCCTAGGAAAGAAGGCGGCACGATCATCGGCGGCTGTTTCCGCGTGAACGACTGGACGCCGGACGTGGACGAAGGGCTCTTCGAGCGGACCGTGGCCCGCGCACGCCGGTACTGTCCGGAACTTTTCGAGCACGGCGACCTGGACGTCGTCAAGGTGTACTGTGGCCTGAGGCCGGGCAGAAAAGGCGGGCCGCGGATTGAGAAGGAGGTGATTCCTGGCGTTGGCCGCGTGGTGCACAACTACGGCGCCGCAGGCGCTGGCTACCAGAACTCGCACGGAATGGCCATGAAGACGGTTATGCTGGTGGAGTCGTTTTTGCGCGAGCACAAGCTCTAGTTGGCGGCCACTCCTTTTGTCCAGCTGTAGCAGCCCAGGATGAGCATCATCGCGAGGAAAGACACCACAAGACTGGCCGTGTAGTAGACCGCGCGGCGGACCTCGTTTTTGAGTGCGACAATCTCGTTGACAAAGGTGCTAAGCGTGCTGTACGTACCGCAGAAACCTGCTCCCAGGGCAACCAGCACGTCGAGCTGTAGCTGGTCGGTAACCAGAGGCGCACCCGTGCTCGTTTGTCCGTGTATCAGAAGGTAGAGTATTGCGAGGAGAATAGATGCTGTGACGTTGGTGACAAAAGTGCCAAGGGGGAACCACGAGCGGGCGTTGAGCTTTGCGAGATGGTAGCGGCCGTAGCAGCCGAAAGGGGCGAAGACGATGCCGAAGGACCACGACTTTTTCCAGAAATAGTGGTTGTGCAAAGTGCAGCAGAGCACGAGGTTGGCGATCCACACAATAACCCCGAGCACCATGGTCAGCAGCTCAAAGTAATGCAGTGGTGTGATGAATTTTCTATGGCTGAGTCCCCATGCGTCGGCAAACCTGGTGAGGAAAGCGGCAAGATCGGAGCCCAAGTGGTAGCCGATCATGGAGACTCCCATCTGAGTAAAAGCGACAGAGAAAAACTCCATAACTCCGTAGCCGTGGTTGGGCAGCTTATTGTGTACGTTGAGAATATCCAGTGTTTTGGCGAGCATTTCCATGACCAGGGACGAGAAGCTGGAGAAACTGCCGACGAAGCCGGTGGTGAGGGCTGTGTAGATCACGAGCGATTTTTTGGTTTGTGTCTTCTCGTCCGGCAGCAGCGTCTGCCAGCCCTTGTCGTACTGGTTAATTAGAGCGATGAGCAGGCAGGCGGTGAAATTCGACCAGATGCACGAGCCTGATAGCTTGTAGTTCGGGTTGATGTAGGAGTTTGAGTAGAATGTAAGCTTGGTCATGCCCTCCCGGGCCATGAAGCCGAGAATCGACCAGAAGGCCAGCTCGAGATGGACATTGAGCCAAGACATGGAAATAAAAAATTGCATATAATTATGGTTGCACAGCCGTGTAACTACGAAATTATAACTCTACGCGCCGGCACAGTGGCCGCCGTCGATTCTGAGGTCAGAGCCTGTCATGAACCGCGACCCGTCGCCGAGCAGGAACACCGCAGCCGTCTTGAAGTCGTCGGGTGCGCCCAGACGGTTGAGCATTGCGCCGCGCATCCACGTCTCGTAGAGCTCGGGTTCCACGTCCAGCAGCTCCTGCGTCATGGCAGTTATGATATAACCCGGTGAAATGGTGTTGATGCGGATGCCGTACTGGCCCCACTCCTGGCACAGCGACCGTGCAAGTTGCAGAACGGCCGCCTTGGACGTGTTGTACGCCGTGTTTTCGAGCCCGCGGTTCGCGATAATGCCCGACATCGACCCAATCAGCACAATCGAGCCCGGCGTCCCTTCTGCCACCAGGATCTTGGCCGTGTGCTTGGCCATGATGAACGAGCCCACAAAGTTGATGTCGACGATTTTCCGGTACAGCTCGACGGGGTAGTCGATGGCTGGCAGCTTCTGGTTGATACCGGCGCAGTTCACCAGCCCGTGGACCGGTCTGCCAGCCTCAGCGGCCTCCTGAGCGAGCCGTGGCAGAAGCAACTCGACGGCCGGCTCGCTGGTGACGTCGAGCGTGTTGAACGAGAGGGACCCGCCGTTTTCCTTGGCGAGCGTCTGTGCGGCGGCCCACTCTTCGGTGAGCGGCTCTGGCAGCAGATCTAGTGCCACTGCGCTGCCGCCTGCCTCGAGAATGGCCGTGATAAGGCTCAGGCCGAGGCCGCGGGCGCCGCCGGTGACGAAGTAGGTCCTGTTTTTCAGGTCCAGGCCGGCTTTAACGGAGGACGGCGAGGCAGGAGCAGGGTCGGTGATGGTGGCGAGAGGGTTGTAGGACTTGTACGTCATGGTGCTGCACCCAGAGGGCATGCTACTGCTGTATTTATAAGGCCCAGATCACAATAGCGGTATTCGATGGGAGCCGCATTGTGGGGGCGCCTATTATTTCCAAATTAGACAATACCAGTGAATCTAATGCATGCACCCCGCAATACGCGCAGCCTTGGTATATATGGACAGCTGGGAGCCCTGTTGCTCCCAAGAATGTATTTGGGATTGAAAGGCCGCAACTTGCAGTGGGGAGTCACCTTTGCCTCTGGCGCAGGGTTCCTGCTCTTTGGATTTGATCAGGGTGTGATGTCGGGGCTGCTGACGGGCGCTGCGTTCACGCATCAGTTCCCGTCGATCGACACGACGGCCACAGGCCACGGCAGCTCATCGTTGCAGGGCACCGTCGTGGCCATCTACGAGATAGGGTGCTTCTTTGGCGCACTGTTCAGCTTTGCGTTCGGCGAGCGCCTCGGCAGACGCTGGAGCATCATGATCGGGTGCATAACTCTGTCTATCGGGGCAGCGATCCAGACCTCCTCGTACAGCCTTGCGCAGCTGATTGTGGGACGGATAGTGGCCGGCCTGGGCAACGGCATGAACACGGCGACGATTCCTGTGTGGCACTCGGAGATCTGTAAAGCCCACAACAGGGGCCGTGAGCTGTCGATAGAGCTGGCGATCAACATTTTCGGAGTTATGACGTCTTACTGGGTCGACTATGGCATGAGTTATGTCGATAGCGAGGCCCAGTTCCGGTTCCCGATTTCGCTGCAGATCCTGTTTGCGCTGTGCACGCTAGTCGGCGTGATGTTCCTGCCGGAGTCGCCGCGGTGGCTCATTGCACACGAGCGCCACGCAGAGGCCAAGCAGGTTATTTATCTGACGATGCACAACGCCGAGCAGATAACCGCCGACGACCCAAGCGTGGCGCACGAGATCGAGCTGATCAAGGAGGCGCTCGCCGAGGAGCGCCGCTCTGAGCGTGTCGGCTTTGCGGCCGTCTTCACCAACGGTCCGCAGCGCTTTTTCTGGCGTACCTTTTTGGGCATGTTTTCGCAGTTCATGCAGCAGCTCTCGGGAATCAACCTCATTACCTACTACGCCACGAGCATCTTCGAGGAGTCCGTCGGCATGGGCCACAACCTGGCGCTGCTGATGTCAGGGTTCAATGGAATTGCGTACTTTTTCTCGTCGCTGCTCCCAATTTGGTTGCTCGACAGAATCGGTCGCCGCAAGCTGATGCTGTTTGCCGTGATCGGACAGGGCTCGTGCATGGCGATTCTGGCCGGCACGGTCTCGAACGGCAACACCGCGTCCGGAATAGTGGCCACCGTGATGCTGTTTTTGTTCAACTTCTTTTTCGCCGTGGGTCTGCTTGCCATTCCGTGGCTGCTCCCAGCAGAGTACGCGCCTCTCGCGATCCGTACGAAGGCGGCGGCGCTGGGCTCCGCCAGCAACTGGATATTCACGTTTTTGGTCGTCGAAATCACGCCGTCGAGCGTTTCCAACATCGGCTACAAAACGTACGTTTACTTCTGCGTGTTCAATTTCTGCTTTGTGCCAATGATTTACTTCTTCTACCCGGAAACGAAAAACCTCCCGCTCGAGAAAATCGACCGCATGTTTGTAGGGGAGAAGGTGCACCTGTTCTGGGACGACGCGCTCGAAGACGACTTTGCGCTTGTTGCAGACCAGACCCCCGAGAAAACGGAGGTCCAGATGGTGGAGGCCAGTGTGTAAGTTTCAGCTTAGCAATATCAGCCGCAGCTTTTCTATGTCCCCGCGTAGCTTTCCATATCGGGAAATTTCGCGCGCAGCAAGGGCCCCAGATAAATAGCACCGATCTGGCCTGCTGGAACGCAATGACGATCGACAACTCTCAGACGCACCAGCTCGTGCTCAGCACTTTCCGCTGCCTCGTCGCAGACCTCGTCCAGCAGTACGGCGGCGGCCATCCCGGCGGCGCCATGGGCATGGCCGCCATGGGCGTGGCCTTGTGGAAATACGCCATGAACTACTCTCCAAGCAACCCAGATTTCTTCAACAGAGACCGTTTCGTGCTCTCCAACGGGCACACATGTCTGTTCCAGTACGTCTTTCTGCACCTGGCGGGCTACAGACACATGACCATGGAACAGCTGAAAACGTACCACTCGGACCGTCCAGACTCGTACTGTCCGGGTCATCCGGAGATTGAACACCCCGGCATTGAGGTCACGACGGGCCCGCTCGGCCAGGGCGTCGCGAACGCGGTCGGGCTCGCCATTGCGTCCAAAAACCTCGCCGCCTTGTACAACAGGCCGGGCTACGACGTGGTGGACAACTCGATTTTCTGCATCGTCGGCGACGCGTGCCTGCAGGAAGGCGTCGGGCTCGAGGCCATCTCGCTCGCGGGCCACCTTGGTCTCGGCAACCTGATCGTGCTCTACGATAACAACCAGGTCACGTGCGACGGCAGCGCCGACGTGGCCAACACCGAGGACGTGGCGGCCAAATTTCGGGCGTGCCAGTGGGCCGTGCTCGACGTGGCCAACGGCTCCGAGAACGTCGAGGCCATTGTGGGCGCCATCGACCGCGCGAGGCAGATATCCGACCGGCCCGTGCTGATCAACGTCCACACCGTCATCGGCTACGGCGCGCTCAACCAGGGCCAGGCGTCCGCGCACGGTGCAGCGCTCGGCGAGGACAACGTGAGGCAGCTCAAGCTGAGGAACGGTCTGGACCCAGATCTGCGCTTCCACGTGCCACAGGCGGTGTACGAGTTCTTCAGCGACTGCGTCCCGCGCGGCCAGCAGAGCGAGCGGCTGTGGGAGGAAAAGGTGGCCAAGTACACGGCGCAGTACCCTGAGCTGGGGGCCGAGTTTGCGCGCCGCGTCGCGGGCAAGCTGCCCTCCGACTGGAAGAAGCACATCCCAGCAGAGTTCCCTTCCGGCCCGACGCCAACCAGAAAGAGCAGCGGTCTCGTTTTCGCGCCGCTCGCCAAGGCCGTCGACTCGATCATCGCCGGCAGCGCCGATCTGACGCCGTCTGTGCATGTGACCTGGCCTGGCGCACGCGACTTCCAGAACCCGCTGCTGCAGACCAAGTGCGGTCTGGGCGGCGACTACTCGGGCCGCTACATCCACTACGGCATCCGCGAGCACGCAATGGCAGCCATTGCCAACGGACTCGCCGCCTACAACAGAGGCACGTTCGTCCCGGTCACGTCCACCTTCCTGATGTTCTATCTGTATGCTGCTCCCGCCGTGCGGATGGGTGCTCTGCAGGAGCTGCAGACGATCCACGTCGCCACGCACGACTCGATCGGCACGGGCGAGGACGGGCCAACTCACCAGCCGATCGCGCTGCCGGCGTTTTACCGGGCGCTGCCTAACTCGCTGTTTTTGCGGCCGGCAGACTCTGAGGAGACTGCTGGCGCGTGGGAAGCTGCCGTGGAGTTCGGGCACGGACCGAGCCTCATCTCGCTGTCGCGCCAGGCGCTGCCGCAGCTGGTTGGCACAGCGCGCGACAAGGTCGCTTTGGGGGCCTACGTCGTGAAGCCGGAAGCCGACCCGCAGCTGCAGCTGCTGGCCACCGGTTCCGACCTGCAACTGGCGCTGAAGGCCGCCGAGAAGCTGGCTGGACGCGGCATCCGGACCAGGGTGGTCAGTTTCCCGTGCACACAGCTGTTTGAGCGGCAGAGCACCGAGTACAAGCAGAGCGTGCTGCTGCGCGGCAAGATCCCGTCCGTGGTGGTGGAAAGCTACGCTGTGAACGGCTGGGAGCGGTACGCGACGGCGGGCTACAGCATGCGCACGTTTGGCAAGTCGCTGCCGGGGCACGCCGCGTACGAGTACTTTGGGTTCTCGGCGGGCCCTGTGGCAGACCGGGTCGAGAAGTACTTCCGCTCGGCAACCGCAGAGAAATTATGGTATTTTGAGGATTTGAGCTAAGTAGCTGCAACTAACGCGCTAATAACTCCAGTGTTCCTGTAGGTCGCGGATGCGCCAGCTGGTGGACCAGCCGGTGGTGTTCTCGATGTCGCGCAGCAGCTGGACGATGATGTGCTGCTCCTCCTTGCTGCTCATGAGCTTGCCCGCGACCCAGAGCGGCTGCAACGCGTTGTTGAGGCAGCCGTGGTCCGAGTTGGACAAACTGATGCCGACGACGCACTTAGCGTGCCAGATGAGGCTCTTGCGCATGACGGGGTCGACAGCGAGCGTGGGCAGCGGGCGCACCACGCGCGTCTTGTACTTTATGAGCAAGATCATGGCGGTGTGGAACATCTGCGTGCCCGAGATGGCCGGGGCCACGCAGAACAGGATGCTCGGGAACGGCGTGCCGTCCTTGAACATGCTCACGACAGGGTGCATCTCGGCGGGGCGGTCCTGCCACCAGCGGTCGAGCTCCGTGTACAGCTCGATCCACTCGGCCTCGAACTCGTCCTGCTTGAGGCTGCCCGAGTAAACCAGCCGACACACGCGGGCAAGCAGGAAAACCATGTAGTTGGCGTACATGTCGCGCGACTCGTTGACGTCGAACTTGGAGTCCATGAACAGCGCGCGCGCTTGCTGCACCGTGTGGTTGCGCGGCAGCCAGCTCTCGCACGGGATCAGCGTCGCCGTCTTGTGCGAGATCGCATGCATCACGTCCATGCGGATAAAACACCAGAACACCGCCTGCCGCAGGCCCCCGGAAAACCCGTGCAGATCGGCCACTCTGAACAGCGCGGCGCAGCCCTTCAGATGCTTAGTCCACGTCTCGCTCGGGTCCGACGACATCATCTCGAAACAGCACAGGATCACGCACGACGCCATCACGCTGGTGTCGGGCACCTTCTTCACCTTGGGAACCAGGTACGTGAGCGACCGCTCGTACAGCCGGTACGTGGTTTCCGAGACGGGCCTGTCGTGCTGGAGCTTGTCGCGCTGGCGGCTGGATATCGTCAGGATCGCGCACATCAGCGGGTCGTTTTTGGCCGTCTTCGACAGCAGCGCGGTGAAACAGCTCCTGTGGTCGAACATGTCGAGCCAGGGCCCGATATCGTTGACGTAGCGCGTCAGCAGCAGCAGGTTCTCCTCGGGCGACAGAATATCGTGGTCGCCCGGGCCGTGGCCAAACTCGAGCCCGTCGTGGAACGCGTTGATGCCCTTCGTGAGGTTGAGCAGCTGGTCGTCGAGAGAGAGGTCGTTTTCGAGGATGTTGCCCGATAAGTTCGCCGGCGTGGACGGGCTGGTCGTCATGGCGTTCAGAAACATGTAGTCGCGCAGCGTCTCGCGCAAGTTGGCGTAGTCCGGGCTCACGCTCGCCACCTCGTTGCGCTCGAACGCCCACGGC
Source organism: Ogataea haglerorum (assembly GCF_019207285.1). NCBI lineage: Eukaryota > Fungi > Ascomycota > Pichiomycetes > Pichiales > Pichiaceae > Ogataea > Ogataea haglerorum. Next base: position 370,616 of record NW_025065158.1, read on the forward strand.
CGGTCCCGCACGCTCTCGTCCGACGACGGCGTGATGGGCACCGCAACCGGCTTGACCTCGTTCAGCAGCGACTTGAGGTCGTAGAAGCTGCTGCTGGCGGCCGGCTTCGCCACCGGCTTGCTCTCGATCGGCTGGAGGTCCGGCGTGGCGGGGACTTTTGTGGGCCGCTCGTCGCCGGGCACCATCAGATGGAACGTGCTTGCTCGCGAAGGCCACACGCACTCGAAGCGGCGGCGCGCGCAGAACCCGCACACGGGCTTGGCCTCGTCGCATTTCTTGTGTTTGCGGCGGCACGTCAGACAGCCCGTCTTGACGCGGCGCCGTGGCTCCTGCGCGGGAGCAGCGTCTTTGGGGAACATGGGGAGTATGAGTTAAAATAAATAAATATGTACCCCAACTTTTTCATGCACGGGGATAGCCGGGCCTCCACACCCGTACACGAGAAAACAGGGGAAACGGGAGCCGCGCCGACACGGCCACGCCGGCGTGGCAGAGGTCCACGGCTACACAGGCACCGGGTCCATTTTCGGGAAGATGCGCGCGGCCTGGAAGAAGATGCGCGCGGCGGCGGCAGAGGCGATGAGGCTCTTGCACACAGGCCGTTTCTTCGGGTCTCCTCCGGACTGCACGCGGTCGTCCTCGCTCGGCTGGAACGTCTTGTGTCCGCCAAACTCCGTGCGGTACCGCTCGTACGTGCGGTCGTCCAGCCGGTAGATGTCGAACGAGCAGAAGTAGAGGCCGTCGCTCGGGTCGTACATGTATTTTCTGAAGTACGACACGTGGCGCAGGATCTCGTTTTCGCAGCAACGGCGCGTGCTCTCCGGGGCGTGCTTTCCAAACGTCACCAGATAGTCCACGAGGCCCTCGACGAGCAGCTGGATGAAGTAGGAAGGCCCATGCCAGAACCGTTTGTTCCAGTCGTTGTAGTCTCTGTCGAAGAGCGTGCGGCCGCGGTCTGTCGCTGCCTCGGCGAGTTTCTTGGCCTTGTCGATCCACTGCGGGTCCCTGTCGTACTGGTAAAGCATGCAGATGGCCGAGAGCGTGTTGCCCGTGTTGTACGACCATTTTGTTCTGTCGATCACGTCCGAGTCGTACGCCACGCCGTCCATCACGACGTTGTCGGACCTGTCCCAGAGGACCTGCTCGATGAAGTTGACGCACAGCTTGGCAAAGCTGTACAGCCGTTTCTGCTCCTCCGGCGACGAGTACTTAACCATGCGCATGGCGCCCGTGGCGGCCACGCAGTTCGAGATGGTGGCCATGTACTTGCGCGAGATGTGCCACTTGAGCCCCGGCACGTGGAACTTCTGGTGCTCGACCACGCCGGTCATCAGGAAGCGCGCCAGCTCGCGCGACAGGTCCAGATACTCCTGGTTGCCCGTGGCCTCGTACAGAGCAACCATGCCGCGCAGCAGGTGGGCGCAGTCGTCGTAGTTGATGTCGTCGTCGCCCGAGTTCTGCGCGCCGTGGTACATCACCGAGTACGCCCCGTACTTCGGGTTGCGGTAGCACGTCAGCGCAGACACCGTGGGCGCGACGATCGGCAGCGTGAGGTCCTTGTACGCGGCGCAGCACTCGGCCACGGCGTGCAGCACGATGCCCATGGTCCAGCACGTGAACCGGCCCTCGCGCGACTCCTTGCAAGGCACGCGCGTCGAGAAGTTGCCGATGCTCGGGTTCCAGTACGTTTGCCAGAACGTCTTGACGATGTTGTAGCCTTCCAGATTATTGTCAAAAGACATAGCAATAAAAAGATAATACTAAATTATTCTCCTGCATCTCGGCTTTTGTTTACAGCCGGCCAAGAAATATAGTTTTTTATTTTTCAGCTCCCCCGATGGCCGACACAGAGAACCAAGCCGATCTCAAGACCCCCTTAGACGTGTCGGAGACGCCCGTACAGGCCGCGCCCGTCTCCAGCGACATCCCCAACACGTTCACCGGCCGCGGGCTCGCGTCCGTGGTGGGCTGCATGCTCTTCTCGTTCAACACATGGGGCGCCAACTCGGCCTACTCGCTCTACTACCAGGAGTACCTCAACTCCGACGTGTTCCCCGGCACGACCAAGTACGAGTACGGCATTGTGGGCGGGCTCACGTTCGGCGCCGGGCTCACGTTCGGCCCGCTCATCAACTATCTCGTGGGCACGCTCGGCCTCAAGCCCACCATCGCGATCGGGATTGCGTTCCAGCTCGTGTCGATGCTGCTCGCGTCCTTCTGCACCAAGTTCTGGCAGCTGGTGCTCACCCAGGGCGTCTGGCAGGGCCTGGCGCTCGCGCTGATCGCGATCCCCAGCATCGTCGTCATCCCGCAGTGGTTCTCGAGCGGGCCGGGGGGCAAGCGCAACCTCGCGCTGGGCTTCTCTGCAGCGGGCTCCGGGCTCGGCGGCATCCTGTACAACATCGGCATGGAGCCCCTGCTGACCCGGCACGGCTACCAGTGGTCGATGCGCACACAGGCCATAATCTGCGCGTTTCTCAACGTCATCGCCGTTACGCTGATCCAGTCGCGCAACAGACACATCAAGCCCATCTACAAAGTGTACGACAGGGTCGTGTGGTCGAACTTCGGCGTCTGGTGTCTCTTGGCGTGGGTCATGTTCACGCTGTTCGGCTACGTGACGCTCATGTACAACCTGGCCGACTTCACGCGGTCGCTCGGCTACAACGCCAGCAAGGCGTCTGTGGTGGCCACCATGACGTCCGTCGGCATCATCTACGGCCGGCCGACGATGGGCCAGCTGTGCGACTTCCTCGGCCCGGTCAACATGACCATCTGCGCGAGCTGGATCGTGGCGCTGTTTGCGCTGGCCATGTGGATCCCGTGCCGCAATTTCCCGACCGCGCTGATCTTCGCGCTCTTCGAGGGCTCGCTCATGGGCACCATCTGGATCACGCAGCCGTCGATGACCGCGCACATCATCGGGCTGCGCAAGATGGGCATCGCGCTGTCGCTATCGTGGGTGGCCACCGGCGTGTTCGGCTTCCTGAGCCCGATCCTCGGCATCGCGCTGAAGAAAGACGGCCCGCAGCGACCAGAACAGTACCAGGACGCGGCCGTTTTCGTCGGCGTGTGCTACTTCGCCGCAGGCGCCATGCTCGTCATCCTGCGCGGCTGGCTCATCGCCAGACAGCAGGTCACGCCGGGACACACCGACGAGCAGCTCTGGCACGCGCGCGTGCCCATCAGAAGCGCCGTCCGCTGCACCTTCTCTTGCAAGTTCTACAAACTCTAATCTGTCCAGCTATATGTCGTAGCCCTGCTGCGAGGCCATCTGCTGGTGGTGCACGATGTCGGTGCTCTCCCACGGATACGCGATCCAGCAGTCCGGGAACTGCTCGCCCGCCACGTAGTTGCTGCGCATCAGCTCCGCCGGCAGCTGTGCTCTCTTTGGCTTGTCCTTGTTGTGCAGCACAAACACGAAGAACTGCGTGTTCGGGTCCGCCAGACCCTTTGCGCGCGCCTGCTGCGCGGCGTCTTTCTGCAGCTCCCGCAGCGCGTAGTGCAACGTGGTGCGCGTGTCGTCGACCTCGTCGACGATCAGGATCTTCTTGTTGCACAGGTCGACGCCGCTCTCCTGGTAGTTGATCCACTGGATCCGCTTGACCTCCGCGCCCGCCTGCTCCTCCTGCGTCGACACCGTGTTCAGGTCCTCGTACAGCGACAGCACAATGGCGAATATCCGCAGATTCGGCCGGTTCTGCTGCTTGAGAAACGTGCGCAGGATCCGCGCCGGGATGAACCCGCCGCCGCCGATCGCGATCATCAGGTCCAGGTCCAGCGGCTTCAGCGTCTCTGCCGCTCGCTGGCACAGCTGGTGCACGTTGTTGTACGAGATGTACCTTTTATCCATGTAGGAGGGAGAGCAGCTTGAGCATTTATATATTTTTTTTTATTTTTTCCAGTTTCCAAATACATCACCGGACTGGTTCCGGTGATAAGATAAGACCAACAGGTGCGATAAATAAATACGCCGTCTACAGCTTGAACATCCGCACAGGATACTCGTCCGTGTACATGCCGTGCTCGGGCTCCTCCAGAATCTCCATGCTGAGCTTCTTGTTGAGGTTCGGAGCCACTACCGGCTCCCCGCGCGGGCCCAGCAGCTCGCCGTTCAGAACCGCGCTGTCGGCGCTTCGCAGCACCTGCGGCAGGTCCACCTGGCCGCTGGACGCGAGCGCCAGCTGCTTCACGCCCTCCTCGCCCTTTGGCAGCCGGCTCCGCTTGGCGTTGCCGATCTGCAACAGCGCGCCGATCTGCGGCTGCGTGAACACAGACGCCCGCGGATACGCTCTGCGCTTGTCTCTCCTGAAGTAGTCGTTCTGGACGATGTCTCCGGCCGGAACGGTGCGCGGGTCCTTGTAGACCTGCTTGTTTGACGACGGCGACGGGACACGGTAGTACGGGACGTACGGGTTCCCGGACGACCGGTTAGGCACCAGCACCAGCATCGACCGGATCACCTCCCAGATGCCCTTCGACCCGGTGGTGTATTTCTTCCAGACAGGAACGGGACCTCCAGCACTCATGGGGAGAAATATATTTTGGGATGGAGTCTTCTCCACACTAGTTCTCCGGGTAACGAGATTTTTCTTTATCACGAATTATGCCTCTTCTTCGCAGTTCCAGACGGCTGCGGAGCGATTTCGGCGAGCTTCCGGCGGACTACGCGGACGAGTCGCACGACGAGGAGATCCCGCAGGTCGACCTCGACGAGGTGGTCGATCTGGCCAACGAGCTCATGCGCAACGGCGCCGGCGCCGGCATCCGTGTGCGCCCCAGGAACATCGAGCTTGCGCGCGACATCATCCTGGAGCACGAGCGGCGCGCGGCAAACGGCACGCCGCGCCGGCTGGACGACCGTCCGCTGTGGATGAAGGTTGTAGACTCCGTCACGATCACGCTGTTCCCCATCATCTTCATCCGCATCGTCAAGAACCTGCTCAGCGTGTCCTCCTTCTCGATCGACGTGGTGCAGGACACGTTCGACTACATCGAGTACGTGCAGGGCGCAGAGCGTGCGCGCGAGAACAGCTCGCTGCTGATGAAGTTCGGCCAGATCCTGATGGCGGAGTTCCCTGGGCTGAGCAACAACGTGATCATTGTGCTCACGCTGGCGGTGTTCTACGTCTACACGATCGTGTTCTCGATGTTCATGGTGACGTCGTTTGCGTTTCTGATCCTGTGTCTGACGTGGTCGCTGGGGAAAAGGTGGCAGGGCATCGAGAAGCTGGTGATGGGGATAATCGCGGACGGCGAGGGCTGTATATAGAAAAAATAATTCGCTATTTTTTACTCATTGTTTCCATGGACAAAAGACCGTTCGACCAGCTAGACCCGGAGTCCACGCCGACGCCCATGTCCGAGACGCCGTCCAAGCGGGCGACGCCGGACCCGGCGGGCACCACCGTCAGCGGCGGCTCGTCCAAGGTGCCGGCGCACGTTCTGCAGAAGAGACGAGAGGGCCGTTTGAGGGCGATGGAGAAGCTGCAGAACCGGCTCGACGAGCTGGGCATCAAGCGCGTGGACCAGGAGAACGCGCTCAAGTTCAGCTCCATCCCGCTCATCCAGGCCATCAACCAGAAGAACTACTACACCGACTACCTCAAGAAGGACGACCAGGTCATGATGATACGCGAGATGCGGCAGCGGCTGCTGGAGGCGCGGCTCGCGAAGAAACAGGCCGAGCTCGAGCGCAAGCAGGAGTCGCAGAACATGATCAACAAGATCAACACCCACGGCTTCGACTTCGACGACAACGAGGACGACGACGACGACGACGACAACGGCAAGATGGGCTCGAGAATCATAGTTCTGCACCCGGGCTCCGCCAATATCCGGATCGGTCTGTCCAGCGACGTCGACCCGCTCGTCGTCCCCAACATGGTGGCCCACAGACGGCCTGCTCCCAAAGCAAGTGTGGACCCGCAGCGGCGCGAGGACGAGAACGGCGACATGAGCATTGCGGACGAGCACTTTGTCGCTGCGAAGCGCACCGTGACGTCCAATTTCAAGGAGCGGATGAAGTTCTACAAAAGACGCATTCTGCCCAACTCCAACGAGCAGTGCTACAACTACAACAAGCGCGTGCAGCCAGAGACAATTCCCGAGCTCGACGACGTGCACAAGCTGGACTACTTCGAGAAGGTGCGGGAGAATTACGTGACGGGTGCCGACGTGCTGAAGATCAAAGACCTCGAAAACTGGCAGGTCAGAAGCCCGTTCCTCAACGGCAGGTTCAACGACAAGGACGTCGCGTACCGGTCTGAGCAGGACCTGCTCGGCGACGTTAAGCTGATTCTGACCGACGCGCTCAAGCGGTTCAACGTGTTCAACAGAAAGACCCTCAACACGTACAACTGCGTGCTGGTCATCCCCAACCTGTACGACAAGGTGTACTGCGAGAAAATGGTCGGCTTTCTGTTCAACCTCGGGTTCGGCCAGGTCGCCGTGTTCCAGGAGGGCCTGGCCGCGACGTTTGGGTCCGGCGTGAGCTCTGCGTGCGTCGTCGACATCGGCGCCACGTCGACCAAGGTGTGCTGCATCGAGGAAGGCTACATTTTCCCGGACTCGGTGGTGGAACTGTCGTACGGCTCGAACGACATCACGCGCGCGCTGATCAAAAGCCTGATTGGCCAGCAGTTCCCCTACAGAAACATCAACCTGAACGAGCTCCGCGATTGGACGCTGGCGACCCAGCTCAAGGAGAACATTGTTACCTTCAACGACGCCAACGTGGCTGTGCAGATCTTCAAGTTTGTGAACAGGCGGCCGGGCCAGCTGAGCGAGAAGTACGAGTTCAAGTCGTTCGACGACGTGATGGTGACGCCGATGGGGCTGTTCTACCCGGAGCTGTTCCTAGAGGCCGGCGAGGCGCGCGAGGAGAGCACGGTCCTCGGCAAGTGGTCGCCGAATAAAAAGCTGACTGCGGGCCTGATGGGCAGCCAAGTCGCGAAAAGCACGGCGCAGAAGAACGAAACGGAGCGGAAGCTCATCTCCGAGATGGACACCAAAGACCTGATGGACCAGCTGGTGAGCAGTGCGGGAGAGGAAGCGGAAGCCGGCGACGGCGAGACGGACGACAAAGTGACGCAGACCAACGACTTCCGCGTGAACATGACGCCGTTGGACAAGGCGATCATCGAGTCGATCACGTACGCGGCCAGCGGCGACCAGCAGCGGCTCGAGAAGCTCTACCAGAACATCCTCATTGTTGGCGGCGGGTCCAAGATCGAGGGTTTAGACACGATTCTGGTGGACAGACTGCATCTGAACCGTGCGCCGCTGCTCGCCTCCAGTAAACTGGCCGAAATCACGAAGCAGGTGCAACAATGGAAGGACAAAGAGAAAGCGTTGAGCGAGGAGCACGTTCAGGAGATAAACAATAAGGTTGCGTCCGGGGGTGTGACGACGATCGAGATCATTGCGAACGACGAGAACCTGGACCCATCGATGCTCGTGTGGAAGGGCGCGTCTGTGTTTGCGCGGCTGAAGATCGTGGAGGAGATGTGGATCGGCGAGAAGTACTGGGACATTTTTGGCGGCCGCGCGCTGAGCTACACGACGCTGTTTAACTACTAGAAACGCGATTGCAGAATGCCAATTTTTTTCATATTTTTTTTCCGTTCTTTTGGTCTCCACCTCACACCTCGCCGCGCTATCACCCGGTCGGACTGGCGGTGCTCGCAAAACATACGCTCTCATCAAAAACCAGCTCACTGTTTATTTCTCTCACGCAAAATGTTAAGAAGAGCCTTCTCAACCACAAGAGCAGCCAGAAACTATTCGGACACGATCAAGAACCTCAAGATCAACAAGGACACCAAGGTGATCTACCAGGGATTCACGGGAAAACAGGCCACTTTCCACGCTGAACAAGCCCTGGCGTACGGTACCCAGATTGTCGGTGGAACCAACCCGAAGAAAGCCGGCCAGACCCACCTGGGCAAGCCTGTTTTCGCCAGTGTTGCAGAGGCCATGAAGGAGACAGGAGCCACCGCCAGCGCTATCTTTGTTCCTCCTCCGATCGCAGCAAGTGCCATTGAGGAAGCTGTTGCTGCCGAGATCCCGCTCGTGGTGGCCATCACCGAGGGAATCCCGCAGGCAGACATGCTGAGAGTGTCGCAGCTGCTCAGAACCCAGTCCAAGACCAGACTGGTCGGACCTAACTGTCCGGGAATCATTGCTCCAGAGCAGTGCAAGATCGGAATTATGCCCCAGAACATCCACAAGAAGGGCAGAATCGGCATTGTGTCGAGGTCCGGAACCCTCACGTACGAGGCCGTCAACCAGACCACCAAGGTCGGTCTGGGCCAGTCGCTGGTCATCGGAATGGGAGGAGACCCATGTCCGGGTACCAACTTCATCGACGCCCTGAAGCTCTTCATCGAAGACCCAGAAACCGAGGGTATCATTCTGATCGGCGAAATCGGCGGAGAGGCCGAGGAAGAGGCTGCCGAGTACCTCAAGCAGTACAACCTCACCAGAGACGTTCCTAAGCCGATTGTCTCCTTCATTGCCGGCGTCACTGCTCCTCCGGGAAGAAGAATGGGCCACGCCGGTGCTCTGATCTCGGGCGGCAAGGGCACTGCCAAGTCCAAGATCGAGGCTCTGACTGCTGCCGAGGCCGTGGTTGTGCCTTCTCCAGGCAGACTCGGCAAGGCTCTTTACGACCAGTTCGTCGAGAAGAAGTTGCTCTAGATAGTAAATAGCTGATATAATTGATTCAAGCTCTCCTCACACCTTGCTCAGCCGTTCTTTCAGGCTCAGCAGCTCGTTGTTCAGAACAGCCACACGCTCCAGCTTCTCGCTGTTCATCTCCTGCTCCAGCTCCTTGTACAGCTGGAAATACTCTCTGTACGTCCGCTGGAACCGGCGAATATCGTTTGCCACGTCCGGCCGTCTTTTCTGCGGGCTTGTAGGTCTGCCCTGTTCGCCCCGCCAATTGCGCACAATCAGCCGCTTCCTGATCCGTCCCAGATGCGCGGCCGTGTTGTCTCTTCGCACGCCGTACACCTCCGTCGCGTACTCGGGCAGGCTCGAGAGCTCAAGCCGCCGGGCCCCTGCCATGATCTCTGTGATCTGGCCCTTGCGTACCACGACCTTGAGCCCGTCGCACGCGCTTGCCAGCCCTGCCGCCTGCTGGTCGCTCAGCCGCAGCACGGCGCAGTGTCCGCCCCTTTTCTCGCCCGCCAAACGGTATGTGTGCGGAGCCATTGAATGGCAAACAAGATATTAATTTTAGAAAATAAATTACTATTTATTTATCATGGATCCCTTTTATGACGTCTACAACGACGGCCTTGCCCAATTGGAGCGGCTGAAGTCCACGTCGCCGAACTCGCTGGACTTCAACAACATCAAAACAGAGCTTGTAGAAACCATCGGAGACCTCACAAACGCCCTCGAGGTGATACAGCAGTCCAAGAACCGGGCCAAAACAGGCAACGGGAACGACGCTTTCGCCCACATAGACGCCGCAGAATTGCACTCGCGCGAGGCCAAACTGCAGGACCTTAAGTCGCAGTTCAGCGACGTGCTCAAATCCGTCAATCTGCCCGGCCATTACTCAGACAACCCGTTCGAAGACCCGCCTCCCATCGATCAACAGTATACCCAGCAGCTTTTGCAAGAGCAGGACGACATAATCTCGAACGAACTCACAAAGTCCATCCAGAACCTGCATCAGCAGGCACTCACGATTGGAAACGAGCTCGACTACCACCAGGAACTGCTGCAGGACGTGGAACAGGATATTGACCGACTCAACTTCAAGATGGTGAACCACGGCATCAAAAGAATCAACAGGTTCCTCGAAACAAACGAACGAGGCGGCAACTGCTGCATCGCCGTGCTTGTCGCTGTGCTAGTAATAATTCTAGTGCTACTGATTGTGTTATAGAAATCGACGGTATTTTAGAATACTTTACTTAATTGTTAAACACCTGGTCAAGCAGGGCCTCCTCCTCGGCAACGTGCATGGCCTTGGATCCGGCTGCAACAGAGGCCGAAGGGTCTCTTCCTGCGTATCTCAGACCCAGTTTCTCAAGGCCAGCTTCTCTCAACACGGTCTCGATTCTTGGAGTAACATAGGAGTAGGCTCCCATGTTGAATGGCTCCTCCTGACACCACACGAGGTCCTCAAGAGCAGGGTACGACAGCAGAACGTCTCTCAGTTGCGCAAATGGGAATGGATGCAGCTGTTCCAGCTTGATGAAGGCGGTCTCTTTGTCTCCCAGATTCTGTCTTCTCTTGTGCAGAGCAGCGTAGACTTGGCCGCTGCACAAAACAACTCTCTTGATGCCGGGCTTTTCGTTGATGCTCTTTCCAAGTTCAACGTCCTCGATGATCCACTGGAAATGAGAGTCGCCGGTGAACTCGTCAATGCTCGATCTGGCCAGTGGGTGTCTCAGTAGACTCTTGGAGAAAAAGAGAATCAGTGGTTTCCTGAACTGACGGTGCATCTGTCTTCTCAGAATGTGGAACAACGATGCCGGCGTCGATGGATACACGACCTGCATGTTGCAGTCTTGGTGCTGTCTCTCCAGCTTCTCTGGTGTAGGGAAGTAACGAGGGTCCTCGTTACAAAGCTGCAGGTATCTCTCGAGTCTTCCAGAAGAGTGTTCTGGTCCCTGTCCATCGTAACCGTGAGGCAGAGAAAGAACAACGCCCGACCTCTGTTTCCACTTGGACTCACCGGCAGCGATGAACTGATCAACAATGACCTGTGCAGTGTTGGCAAAATCACCGAATTGGGCCTCCCAAACCACAAGAGCGTCTGGCGAAGTCAAGGAGTATCCGTACTCGAATCCCATCACACCGTACTCTGAAAGAGACGAGTTGCTGATCACGAAGTCTCCTTGGTTCTCGTCAAGATGCTTCAGAGGAATGTAGGTCTCTTCGCTCTTTTGGTCGTGCAAAACAGCGTGTCTCTGCGAGAAAGTACCTCTTTCCACATCCTGTCCCGACACACGAACGTGGTATCCTTCCATAGCTAGCGAACCAAAAGCCAGAGCCTCACCAGTGGACCAGTCGATGCCCTGTCCGCTTTCAATGGACTTGAGTCTGTTTCCCAGAATTCTCTTGAGGTTTCTATGCAAGTTGAACTTTTCAGGAACGGTCGAAACAACCTTCCCGATGTGCTTGACCATGTCCTCAGAGATGGCGGTAGGCAAATGAGGCAGAACCTCTGTAGCCAGTTCCTTAGGCGACTTAAACCCTTCCCATGGGGTGGTCAACCACTCTCTTGAGTCTGGCTTGTAATCTTTCGACTTGCCAAAAGATTCCTCCAACGTGTTCCACACCCATTGTTTGTGCTCATTGATGTCTTCTTCCGTGAACGTACCCTCTTTCAAAAGCTTGTCGATATACATGTCCAACACCTGTTTCTTGTGTGCAATTCTCTCGTACATCAGTGGCTGCGTGAAGGAAGGCTGGTCGGTCTCGTTGTGGCCGTGCTTTCTGTATCCAACAACGTCCAAAATGACGTCCGAGTTGAAAGTGGCTCTCCATTCGGCAGCCAGATTGAACATGTAAACCACAGACTCAACGTCGTCGGCATTCACGTGGAAAATTGGCGCATTGATAGACTTGGCAATGTCAGACGGATAAGGAGTAGATCTGGCAAATCTAGGATCTGTGGTGAAACCGATCTGGTTATTCACGATCACGTGAACAGTTCCTCCGGTAGCGTACGCAGGCAGAGCGGTAAAGCCCATGGTCTCGTAAACAACACCCTGGCCAGCGAACGCAGCGTCACCATGCAGCAACACGGCCATGGCCTTCTTGAACTCTCCGACGTCGTTTTTGTAATGCTGAATGGCTCTGGTTCTTCCCAGAACGACTGGGTCCTCGGCCTCCAAGTGGGATGGGTTGGCGACAATGGACAGATTCACAGTTTTTCCAGAGGTAGTAGGTCTGACATAGTTCATACCCAAATGGTACTTCACGTCGCCGGAACCTTCGTCAAACTCCTTGGAACCCGTGAACTCGGAGAATATGGCCTCGGCCGGCTTACGAACAACGTTGGCCAGCATGTTGAGTCTACCTCTGTGAGGCATACCAATAACCACGTCCTCGACTCCAAGGTCCACGGCGGTGTCGATCATGGCCTTCAGGCCCGGCACAACCGACTCGGCACCCTCAAGACCGAATCTCTTGTCGTTAGGGAACTTGGTGGACAGGAAATTCTCAAACTCACACGACCACATCAGTCTATCAAGGATCTGTCGTTTCTGATCTGGAGTGAACTTGAACGGCGTAGGGATCTCTATTCTCTCACGGAGCCAGTCGCACTGCTGCTTCGATGGGATATGCACGTACTCAACACCGTACGACGAGCAGTACAGCTTCTCGCACGTCTTGATCACATCCCGGAGCTTCATGGACGTGACGCCGTCCTTGATGAAGTACGGCAGAATACCCGGACCGAGAGTGATGTCTTTGTCCAGGTCGGCCTCGGTGAAGCCGTAGTACTCGAGAGTCAGCTCTTTTGGTGGCGGAGTGTTTTTGTCGTCGCCGAAGGAGATTCCCAACGGATCGATGTGGGCTCTTTGGTGGCCACGCACCTGGTACGCCCTCACGAGCAGCTGCGCTTTCAGATGCACCAGAATACCCTCGCTGATATTTCCCGAGGTCGAGGGCACAAGATGAGGAATACCTCCCTCAGGCTGGGGAATCAAAGTAGGAGGCGGAACAAAGGCAGCGGAAGCCGGCTTGTTGCCGTTCATGTTGCGAAAGTACGCATCCCACGAGACATGCACGCTCTTGGGATCTTTGCTCCATGCCTCATACATCTCGTCGATATAATTGGCGTTATTGGTCTGTAGAAAGCTGTCAAACCCAGTAGCCAACGTTCTGGCCGGGATCTGCGACCGCAAACGCGAACGAAGACCGTTTCTCGCAACAAATCTAAGCATGTTGAGTTGGAAAAGTTGCAAGGTGTATGAACAAGACTATTTCCGTATTATCCCAGGTAGTCAATGTTTTTATCTATTTTTTTTTTATACCCACAGTGTTCGTTGCCTCCAGCACCGGCCGCTGACGTAAGCGTCCGGGGTTGGAGAGGGCTTTAGAGCTGTGCCATTAACAAATGCCGGGCTGTGATTGGCTGCAGGATTTTGCCTTCGGTTTCCGGGGACGTACTTTCTGCAAGGAATCCGAGTCGGTGTCGAATCTCCGGGATGGGGTCGATCGACCGAGCTGGCTTGTGTCGACGCGACGCGGGCCGATCGACCTTTCTCGGCTTTTTTCATATTTTTCAGCATGACCGGCATCCACCACCGGCAGGTCCTTGCTGGTCTGAGACGAATACACTGTTTCCGCGACCCGGGGCCGTTTTTGGAGAGTCCGCGCGCGCCCCTGAGTCTTTGTCTCGAGCACAAAATCAACCGTGCGCTCGACCAGAACGTCGCTTCCGAGCAGCTCGTCCGCTACTTCAAAGAACATCCGCGAGAATCCATTGGCGCCGCCACCTTGGACCGAGTACTGGAGCGCCTGTCCCCGAAGCTATACCGCGAGTTTTTTGAGCGGCTTCTTGAGTCAGGCCACGTTTTCTCGGCCGGGTCCCAGGCCAAACGGCTGCTGACCCGTCTATGTTCAGGAACCGTTGCCGAGCGAGCGACGTTCCTGCTGAAAACCCGCGAATACCCGCAGAACCCGTTTCTGAGCCAGTACTCGGACGATATGCGCGTGACCACCATCAAGCGGCTCAACGAAAAGGCCTACACGCACGAAGCTCTGCTCTTTCTTCGACTCTACAAGTCCACCCTTACACCAGAGAGTGAGCGATGGCCGCAGTACTACCGGCTGTGGAACGACCTGCTGTTGCGGCACGGGCGCCATCCCGTGCTGAGCGCGTCGACCGTCCACTCGAGCATCGACCTTATTTTGAGGCACTATTTCGTCGTCGAACGGGACCTCGAAAAGGGCCTCAAGATCATGAACCGCTATTTCGAAGCTACCGATACCAAGCTTCCGCCACACAGGATCGACGACATCAACCTTGCGTTTCTCAAGTGCTTAAGCGCCACTCCCGCCGCTACGCCGCAGGTTCTTGTGAGCTACGTCCTCACAATGTATCCTAGGAGCTACCGTGTTCTGGAACAGGTTGGACTGCTGAGCATGATCTACGAAAATCGGTGCGGGCCTATTTTCAGGCGGCCGGAGCTGCTACTGAAGCCTAATATTCGCGATGAGCTTGTGTGCGGTAACAGAATGCCGCCCCTCGTCGTGCTGGCCGTAGTGTATCGCTCGCTGCTATTTTCGACGCGGCCGTCGAAATTGCAGACCAAGGTGCTCTTTGCGCACTATCTGGACTTTATCGAGACGAACCCGCCCTCCTCGACCGCTGTGCTTGACATGTTTCTATCTTACATGGACAGGGTGCACCACAGGCCAGTGTTTGCGGCGCGGCTCCTGGAGTCGTTTCTCGAAAGAGGCGGCTTTTCCAAAGCCGCAAAAATCCACTCCACCGCCGTCAACGCTGTTCTGTCGCGGCTCGCCTCGCGCGACGTCGCGCGCGCTGTCGGGCTGGCCAATCGACTGAGAAACATCATCTGCTTCGACGCCCGCGTGTTTTACAGCTTCGTGTGCAACCTGGACAGAATAGGCGAGACAGACGCGGCCAGAGTGTTCTACAACAAGCTGCTCGAGCACCAGGCGTCGGTCGCGCCCAACCACGCCATCATGAACTTCTCCAAGCTCGGCCATCTGTGCTACAAAAATAAGTGGCCCGTGCCGCAGCTCAGTCGCGAGAGCACCCCAAAACGGCGGTCGCACGAGATCGCAAACACGAAAAAGCTCAGCTACACGGAGATCGTGGACTTTCTCGACGCCATGCGAACCAGCTCCTGAACACCAGACTCTACGCCATGCTAATAATCTCCTGGATACCTTTTTATACACCACCGGTCACATGTATCGTAATAAATAATTAAATGTCCTCGCCAAACGAGTCGAGCGTCACCACCTGGCCGGGCTTGAACGCAGGAAGCCCCAGGAACGGGCACCCGTCGCATCTGAACGCGTCGCCCAGAGCGCACGAGTTGCACCCGCCGGTCTTTCCCTCGATTGTGAAGTCGACCTCTGTCATGTCTGTGTCCGAAAACTTGATTTTCTCGCCCAGCTTGCGTCTGGCCTCGTCCCGCTTGGCCTGTAGTCGTTTTTCGATCTGAATCGCCTCGTCCGTCGCCGAGCGCGCCATCTTGCTCAGAATGCTCTCCTGCACAGACCGCTGTTTGCGCTCCTCTTCCTCCTCTTTCTCTCTCAGGCCGCACGTGCAGTCCTTGCAGGCCTTCCGTCTCTTTTTGCCCGTTGTGGTGCACTGCACGGGCGCCACCAGGTTCTCGCTCAAACCGAGGTCTGCGCTTTTCAGCAGCTCGTTCTCGTCGATGTACGAGTCGCCAATCTCGGTGTCCGACTCCGAGTCCTCGAAGAACACCAGCTTCGTCTCCTTCAGCCTGCTCTGCTCCACGCTGTCGCTGTCGTCCTCGTCAAACTCCGACGAGTCCGTCAGCGTCGGAGGCGACGCGAGTTTCTTGAACAGCGGCAATCTTCTTGTAGGCGACTTGTTGTCACTCCGCGACTTGAGAGGCACGGCAACCGGCACCGGCTTCGTGGACTGCGGCTTCTGCCAGCTCTTGTCGTCGTCCGCAATCACAAAGCCCGCCATGATGGCCTCCAGAGCACAATCTGCCGGAATCAAACCCGTGAACTGGCCCCCGGGAACAAGAGAGTCGTACAACTGGGCAATCAGACCCGACGTGAACTTGTTCTGTTTGGCCTCCTCTGGCGCAAGATAATGAATAAGCTTGTAAGTGTTGGCATCCAGCGTCTGCTGGCCAAGGGCCACGCGGTCTACCACATGCTGGACCAGGTCCGCCTCGGGGTTTGATGCTATCAGGAATCTTTTGGTCTGCTCCACCCGTTCAGGCTCCGTGACGACCGTGGGATGGATAAGAAGTAGTATGGATGGCATCAGTGGAAAAAAAAAGCGGGTTAAACGACGTTTTATCCGCACTTATCTCAACAACCACAAACTAGTTTCCGCCTATCTATCTTAGTAATCCTGAAAATTTTTATTGTTCCACTTTGGCCACATTAATTCGCCCTTGCACAGCCGTAATTTACATCCCTACGAGGCAATCATTTCCTCGGCTCGGAATATTTGAGGCTACATGGAGATTAAGCTACGGCCTCCAACGTTGCAAATCGTTTCCTAATCCGTTTATATACATACCGTCATCCCCGTCTCTCGTTCATCTTGATCTCGCCGCCTCCACAGCATCCGCCGCCGGCCATCTCGCCGCCAAACGGGTTCCTCTTGCCTTTCTTCTTCTTGATATCGTCGTTGTCTCCCAGCTCGGTGTCCTTGTGGATATTCAGGAAATACTTGTTCTCCTCGTCCTCTTCCTTTCGCCCCTGCACGATGTTGCGCCGCAGAAACAGCGACACGTCGTTCAGGTGCTTGATCCGGTCCTCGATGCTCTTGTCTGGCATGTCTGGGTCGACTTCAAGAGCCATCTTCGCCTTTATCTGCGCGCGAGCAGCCTGGAGCATGGGGATATCGCTGTTGAACGCGACCGAAGTAGCACGCAGCGCGCCGCGATATGCGCTGAGAGCCTGTTTTGCGAGAGACATGCTGTATCTGTTTATACCAATCGTAGGATTACAATTAAAAAAAAATTCCAGAAAGAAGTGCACCATGTATTTTGCTTATGTAATCAGAACTGAGCTACGAGAACACCACCAGCTGCTTGCCCTGGTTGGACTTGGCCAGGGCCTTCTGGAAGACCTGGAACACCTCGTCCTCTGAGGCGTCAGCCGAGACCGGGTTCTCGTACATCTTCACGTCCACAAGGTCGCCGTCCTCCATCATTTTCTGCACCGCCTTGATGGTGTCCTCTCTGGAGCCTGGGATGCGCTGGATGTTGGCAGAGATCCAGAATCCCTTGGCGGTGATGTTCTTGAAGATGAACAGCGTGGTTGGAACCGTGACCGGCTTCATGGACATGCCTCCGTAGGTGACGAGGGTGCCGTCCTGACCGAGTTTTCTCACCATGTTGGTGCAGTTGTCACCTCCGACACAGTTAAGAGCCAGCTTGATTGGCTTGCCGTTCGTCCACTCAGCAATGGTCTTGCCAAACTCTCTGGAAGCGTTTTCCTCCTCGGTGATGACCTTGGTAGCCCCCAGGGCGGTGAGCTCGTCGACCAGCTCCTTGAGGTTGTCTCTGTTTCTGACGATGGAGATGGAGTTGAGGCCGAGCTTCTTTCCGATCTGGATCGCCGAGCGGCCGACCTGCGAGTTTCCTCCGTTCTGTATGAACCAGTCACCGGGCTTGAGGTCCTCGTACAGCGTCAGCATCTGGTATGCGCTGGACGGGTTAACGGCAATGGTGGCGGCCTGGTTCGCCGAGATGGTCTTTTCCATCTTCATGAGCGCAGACTCCTCTGACAAGACGTGGGATCTCCACGTGCCGAAGTTCACGTTGTTGGGAATGACCCAGTCGCCCTCTTTGAGGCCTGAGACCTGGTTTCCCACGGCCAGCACCTTGAACAGACCTTCGTTTCCTCCCACGGCCACGGGCTCAGACTGGCCGTACTGCGCCTTGAGCTCCGGTCTCGACGGATAGACGCCCTGGATCTGGTTAATGTCGGATGGGTTGATAGGACAAGCAATGGTTTGCAACAGCACCTCCTTGCCCTTTGGCGAGGAAGGCAGCTCGTGAGACACACATCTGAGCACTTGATCAGGCTGGCCGTACTGCGAGTAGAGCATGACCTTGGCCCTGATGGAATTGGCAACGGCAGAGGTGCTAAATGATCTTGACATTGATTGGAAAGCAACTGGGAAAGCAACTGGCACTCTAAACATTTCCGTTATAAAAGCAACTATGGAGAGGGGCAATGAGAGAAAACTGCGCGAGGCCAGTCGCGTCGATCAGGAAAAATATAATTATTTTTGTTCCCCAAGCTCTGTTGCAATGTTCTTGTCTAATTCGCTCACCCCGCCCTGGAGCGGACAACAGCGAAGCAGGCCGCTTCGCGTGTCAAGGACCGTCTCGGAGTCTGTGCTGGGAACAGACACGGGCTCGGGCTCCGACTGGGAAACGTCCACTGAGGACGCAGACAACGCCGAGTACGGGCCGTCTGCCATCCCCAAACGGGTCTTCTCCTCGTCCTCAGAAGTGTCGAGCCGTCGCAACTCACTCAACACCGGCCTCAAGCGGCCCAGCGTGCCAGAACTGCTAAGTCTCGAGTCGCACTCTGTGCCTCCTTCGCCCAATGCCATGCCCGCACAAGACTCGCACAGTCCCAAACTGCACCCGGACGACCAGCTAGACCTGGCCGGTGCGCCGTCACCCAACCTGGTTTTTAAAAAGATCGTCTCAAAGAAGAAGATGGTGCCCAAGGCGAAATCGTTCAAACGGGTGATAATCGACCTGGAAAACGAGTTCTCGCCGCTCGACACAGAAATCCAGCACGAGTCGATGGTCACGTCGGCGCTCAAGGACAAATCGCGTGTTTTGTCGTCCCGAATAGCCACGGCCTTGCTGGCGAGACCCTTTTCGCTCAACCAGGACAACCTGAAAAAATTCGAGATCATCAACAGAGCCAACGAGCTGTGGAACCAGCGACCCGTGCCGCGCTCCCGCTCGAACTCGGCAGCCTCCACGGCGTCCGATATGACACCGCAGCCGGCTGCCCCGGCTCCACGCGTGAAACGGCTCCCTGACGAAGGGCCCCCGACCAGCTCGTTGAAACGCCGCGTCGTGTCCATCGCACACTCGCCCCCGTCGCCGTTCTTCCCGCCCAGCCGCAAGAGCTCCAAACTCGTCCGCGCCGCCCCAGCAGACCCCGGAGTCCATCACGCTTGACAAGGTGTGAGGTGTGCCACCCCCTGAACAGATAACATGTCCGCAATCTGCGCCAACAACTTGACACAAAAAATTATACCCAGATGATGTTTGTCCGGCACTTTAGTACGGCCGTCCGCAGATGCGCCAAGGTCGACTCGTCGGCGAAGAGCACGCGCGCAATCGCGAACTCGATCGTCCACAACATGAACTCCAACACGCTCCCAAACAAAAACCTCGCCGCAAGCAACTCGGCCATCGACGCGGCCCGCTATTTTGACGGGCTCCAGGCACAGAACTTCTTTGAGCACGCAGAATACAAGCAGCTGCCGGATGACTCGCAGTTTATCGAGAAACACTACGACGAGCTCAGATACTACAGAGACAAGCTGGGCAAGTCGTTTGGCGAGTTTGGCAGTGTCAGCGAACTGTTCCGCGCGCTGAGCAAGTTCAAGCCGCAGTTCGGGTCCCGGAACACGCGCGCGCTGCCGGACACAGAGGTGTTGCAGGACATGGACCAGCTGGCTGTAGTCAAGTTTGACCGCTTTATCAACGACCTGGCCATCACGCTGCGGCTCAATGGCGGCCATCTGTTCACGCTGGACCTGCTGCTGCACAACAAGGAGCTGTTTGACAGCTTTGAGCAGGAGAAGAAATGACTTTATGTAGCGTTAAGGGACCGCGATTTACGATGGCAGACAAACCCGATAAATCGATTAAAATTAATATTTTTCTCCACATGTCTCTTTATACCTGGAGTCTTGATCGCAAAACCTTGGGCCTTGGGTGGCTGCCGTTCCACTCGACGATGGTCCACTGGAGATTCTCGGACGCGGTGTACGCGGTGCTGGTGATTCTGCTGGACGGGCTGATTTTCGAGCGAATTGAGCCGTACCAGAGACAGTTCACCGTGAACGACCTTACAATCAGCCATCCGTTTGCGCCTGTCGAGCGCGTGAGCGGTAAGATGCTGCTTTGGATTGTCACCGTTTCTCCGCCCGTGATTATCGCTTTTTGCGTTCTGTTGCTCACCCCTAAACAGCACAAGTTCTATGTTCTCTACGTCAGCATACTAGGACAGTTCGTTGCCCTGGGAACGTGCGTGTTTGTCACAGACGTGTTCAAGAACTGGATTGGCAGGTGCCGGCCCGATTTCCTCGACAGATGCCAGCCAGACCCGACAGCGATCAAAGATACCCTCTACTACGCAAAGGAGATCTGCACCACCAAGTACAAGCAAAGGCTCCTGGACGGTTTCCGCACCACCCCGTCGGGCCACTCCAGCATGAGCTTTGCAGCATTGGGCTACACGTCTCTCTGGCTCCTGGGCCAGCTGCAGGCTACGAGAACCGAAGTGGGGGCATGGCGGTCTGTCGTGGCCATGCTGCCCGCGTTGTATGCTTTCTACGTGGCCATGTCGCGCACACAGGACTACCGCCACCATTTTGTGGATGTGCTGCTCGGCTCGGTGCTCGGTTCGCTGCTGGCCTGGTGGTCCTACAGAAGAGTCTTCCCGGCCGTAACCAGTCCCAAAAGCCACCTGCCGCACGCCCTGACAGATTCCGAGCACACCTACTCCAGACTCGGCAATGAGACTTACCCGCTCACGTCGCACCCCGATGACGCCAACTCTGAGATCCGCTCCGCTGTGTAAAGTAGAATATACGATTCCAGCTACCACCGGCCGGGTAACTCTCTTGGCGTAGGGCCTGCGCCAACAGACAAAAAGTGGATCTGAAAATCTCTTGTCTAACTATGGGCTCACCCAAGAACTCCACCTACTGTCTGATCTCAGACGGCGATCTGCACTTCCTGCCGTACCAGGGCGTTTCGCGCACGGGGGGTCTGCCGTACCAGTCCTTTCTGGCCAGCAAGACCATGTCCTCGCTCGCGGCCAGTGCCACGGCCTCCCAGCCCGGCTCAGGCTCCGATATGGAGTCGCGGAGCGCTTCTGGGTCGTCGTCACTGTGCGACGGGGTTCAGGGCGCCTCCAGTCTTCAGACTTCCGCTCTTTTAAGCCGCTACGCTACCCACGCGTTGTATCTCCCCAACATCTACATCGAGCCGTCCAACACAGGTAACCACGAGGAGACCAAGAAAATGCTGTGCACGATCTTCCCGCATTGGAACGACGAGTCGCAAATCAGCGTGAAACAGTTCACAGGAGGCATAACCAACATGCTGCTGGAGTGCACGATGCACCACCCAAACACAGAATCACATGAAAAAGTTCTGGTGAGAACTTATGGCCGCGGAACGGGCATGATTATCGACCGCGATAGAGAGTTTGTTTCGCACCTCGTGATCAACTCGGTCAACTTGGCGCCGCCCATCCACGCGCGCTTCGGCAACGGGCTGGTGTACGGCTTTATAGAGGGCCGTTCTCTGGAATTCACAGAGCTCGCCGACGAACGTCTGTACCCGTTGATAGCCGCGAAACTGGGGCAGTGGCACCAGCAGGTCCAGGTGGACGCGATCGAGGAGTGTTTGGCTAAGCTGCGCCGGGAGTTCCGGGGCTCCAAGCCCGAATCGAGCGCTTCTGATCTGTGGTCTGTGCTCTCGAACTGGATCCAGCTTCTACCCGAGATCGAGGGCATTACCAGCAGCTGTGCGCAGAACATCGACATCCGCGAGGTTCAGGATCCGCAGGCGTCGCTTGTGGACGTTCTGAAGGCCGAACTGGCCTGGCTGCGCGTCCAGCTGCACTCGAAGTCGCCGTTGGTGGCCAGTCACTGTGACCTGCTAAGCGGGAACGTGATCATTTCCGAAGATCTGTCGCAGAAGCTCAAGACTGGCCTCTCAGCGTCCGACATGGAGTACTACAAGCAGTACAACCCGATATCGTTTATAGATTACGAGTACATGGTGAAGGCACCGCGGGCCTTTGACATCTCGAATCATTTCATGGAATGGCAGGGATTCAAGTGCGAGCGACACAGAATCCCCAAAGCAGAGAAGTCCAACCTTTTACTGAGACGATGGTGTGCAGCGTACTTGGGAGTGCGCGATGCAGATATTGACAAGAATGCTATTGATGATCTTATTTCAGAAATATCGCTACATTACGGACTCCCTGGATTTTACTGGGGCATATGGTCTGGCATCCAGAGCGGCATTTCGCTGATCGACTTCGACTATAGTCGATATGCTGGAGAGAGGATCCAGGAGTACTGGGACTGGAAACGCAGTTTCAAGACGCAAACTCCTGAATCACATTTCTAACCACCATGGTTTTGTGCATCATCCTGGATTGCGTGCCAATCCGCACCGTCTTGCCGGAAGACTTCTGTGGCGACTCTGTCTGCGAGGGGTCGAACTCGTGGAATATGTCGCGGTAGACGTTGCTGGCGCCGCGTGGTAGCTGGTACACCCAGTTGTGGCTCGAAAGGAGACTCATGAACCCTTCGAATTGGGGAATTGTCTTCATCAGCTTCTCGCTGCCCAAAATTATGAGCTTGGATTTCGCACGCGTCATGGCCACGTTCACGCGGCGCCACTCGCGCAGCAGCTCTCCAGCGACGTTTTTTTCGTTCGACCGCACCAGCGAAATAATTATACAGTCCTTGTCTCTGCCCTGGAACTGATCTGCCGTGAGCACTTCGATGTCCGGGTGGTTTCTGAGTCCGCGATAGAAGTACCGCAGCTGCGCGCGGTAGAATGACATAACGCCGATGGACGAGGCAGAGACTCCGCACGAAACCAAACATTTGATGATCTGCAGAATCAGGTCTGCCTCGACAGGGTTTTCTATTTTCTCGCCGTTGGCCACCTCCTGCGCGGGCACGCCGTCGTGGTTGAGGAACAGGACGCGGTTCTTCGGGTCGAACACGTGGTCCATCCATCTGAACTGTTCGGGAACCTGAACACACTGCTCTTGCAACCGTTCAGGGAGCGGGACCCGGAGCGTCTGGTAGGCGACTTGGGGCGTGCCGCATTTCAGCCGGCCGTCGTAGATCAGGCAGTTCGACAGCATCATCACGTCGGCGCTCATGCGGTACTGGTGCGTCAGTTCCACGACGCTCTGCGGATACTTCTCGCTCAGAATCCGGAACAGCGACTTGTCCATGCCGCCTGCGCGGGCCTCCGCGCTCCTCACGAGCGGCGGCAGCTGGTAGTGGTCGCCGACCAGCACAAACTTGTCGGCGAACCGCAGCGGACCGAGACACACGGGCATCGACACCTGCGAGGCCTCATCGATGATGCAGTAGTCGAAATGCTGTCTGTGGATGAATGCGGTGTCCTGGATGCCGAGACACGTGGTGGCGACGATGTTGGTTTCGAGGAACGCGTGGCGGAAGTCCTCGGCGGACTCCATTGTATAAATTGTGTCTGTAGAATACAGCGAGTACTTGCGCACTTTTTCCGTGATTTTTTTCGGTGCACCAACTCTCAGGATTTTGGGGTTGTCGACGATGTCGATCACTTTTTCGAGGATGTTGTCGACGGCGGAGTGCGTGTAGGACGCAATCAGCACAGTCCGGCCGTTTTCCACCAGACACTTGATTAAGCTGGCCGTGACGGTGGTTTTTCCCGTCCCCGGCATGCCCAGGATCAGACAGTAGTCCTGTGCGCGCAGCACGCGGTCGAATGCCCTGAGCTGGTCTGTGTTGAACCGGGACTTGTCGAAGTGGCCTTGTAGCAGCGGAGTCTCCGCAAACTGGGGCGGCTCAAGATCCACCACGAGCCGTCGTGTCTTTTCGTCTCCGTCGGGGAGAAACAGGTTCAGCAGGTTGAACCGCGCAAGAGCCAGGCCGTGGAACATTTCGTCCTTGTCGAGGCGGTAGGTTTTCTTTTTCGCGTCCACGCTGGCCGCGCTGCTTCCGCTGAGCACGCTCTCAAACACCTGGTTGCGCGCTGCGTCGAAATTGCTCATTTTGACGGTCGAGTTCTCAAAGCGACGGTCGGTGCTCACCACCACCACGTTCGACCGCAGCGTCTCAACAAACCCAAACGCAAGCCCGAACTGGCCGCTCTCGTCAGAAACGATGATCCGGTCGTGTTTCGCCAGCTGCGTGTTGCTCATCGGCTGGTGTAGCGTGTCGTCGCGCTCAAACGTGTACAGAAACCGCTTGGCGCGGCCGTTCGCGGTGTCCGTCTCCTGGCACTGCGTGAGATGCAATCCGCCAACGGCCTTGCCCCCCTTGAGCTCTCGTTCTGCTGCCGAGTAGCACCACAGATCCTTCTTGAAGCTGTTGACAAAGCCCTCCTCCTTGGACAGCAGGCCGTTCCAGTGGTTGAAAAAATCAGCGTAGTGCGGCCTGTTCAAGTGTCCCGTCAGGCTCTCGTACAATCCGTCGTCGAGCCCGCTGTCCTCGGCCGTGCCGTGCTCCGCGAGCTTGTTGTACGTCATGCACTCGTTCAGCGCAAAACAGCGCTCGCAGCTGGGCTGGTTCTTGATCGGCGGCAGCTCGCTGGCCCCGTAGCTCAAGTACTGCGAGATGTGGTTGCGGATGTTGACCAGCATGCGCAGGTCGCTTGCATTGATCGCCTCGTAGTAGCTCTGGCGCATCTTGGTGTACACGAGCGCGAGCGAGCGCGCCTCGACGTCGTAACGCTGGTTCACCAGCAGCGTGTACAGCGTGGCCTGGGCGCGGTTGGCAATGTAGTCCTTGCCGGTCTTGATTTCCATCGGCACCACCACCTTGCTGCCGTCGCGCAGCGACGCCTCGATCACGACGTCGATCAGTCCGCGCAGCCCGTACATCGGCGACCAGATATTCTCCTCGATGTCCAGGACCTTGGACGCCTGGAACGGCGCAGTGCCTGCAAATTGCGGGTTGCGCGTGTACGTGGCCACCCACTCCTTTATGTAGTCGACGTGCTCCAGAACGGTGGCTTTCAGCTCGTGGCGGCTCGCGCCGAGGCTATAGAGGGCGACCTGGTTGGCATCGAGCAGCTCTTCGAGATACTCGTCGAAAAATGCGTCCGAGACGTTGTTTTCCTTCAGACACGCCTGGAACAGCTGGTGGACGATATTGCCAAGCACCAGCGGCACAGCGTGCTCGCCCGTGCCCTGGATTTTGCTGCTCAGCACCGCGCGCCGCTTGCAGTCGACCGCGGTCGCCGCCATCGTTGCCGAAACCAAGATGTCAGGGCCCCAGATCAGCAGGTTGCTGCTCTTGTCGACGAGCTGCGCGTTCGCGCTGTCGACCACCACGTGCACGATGTCGCCCTCGCGGTACTCCAGCTCCGTCCACAGGTCGCGCACAACGATATTCCGCGTCTCGTCGTCCTCGCGGACGCACTTGAGAACCAGCTGCGGCCCGCCTTTGTACTTGGAGCGGACGACTTTGGCTATTTGGTAGCGGTGGCAGTTGCGTTTCTGGATTTGCGAGCGCACGGTGTTTTCCACCGTCTCGTGGACGGCGGCGGCTTCGTTTTCGAGTTTCATGTCCTTGAACCGCGGCACCGACGCTGTGCAGGGTGCCGCGAAGATCTCGTCGCCGTTGTCGCTGAACTCGTCGGACAGGCCGTCGGACAGCTCAGCCGGCGTCGACGCCGACAGAACGGGCTCTGCAGACGCGCTCTTCTCGCGCTGCGTCCGCCGCAGCGTTGCGAGCCGGTCCAGCTCGGCCATGTCGACGTCGCTCAGATCGTCCGCATCGTCCGCATCGTCCAGCCCGTCCAGTATATCTCCCGCCTCCTCGCGGATCGTCTTCCCGATCAGCGTCAGCAGCTGCGAAACGCTCTGCGTCGGCGTCTCCGCAGGCGACCCAAAAGCACCGCCGTTCAGCAGCCGTTTCGACGCCTTCAGCTTGTTGATGCTCTTCTGCATGCTCTCGCTCAAAGTCTGCTTGGTGGCAATAATCGGCGTCTCCCCGACCGCGGCAAAGCTCCGGCGTACCAGCGAGTGCGGGTCAGACACAGAGCGCGAGAAACTGGGCGTCCGCTGCACGTCTGCAGAGTTGTCGTACCTGTCCAGCAGACTCTTGAGGCTCGGGTCCAGCAGCTGCACGCCGTTCAGCGACTCGTCGATCGGCGACGACAGAACGTCGCCCTGGTCGAGGCTGTCGCAGCCCGACGTGGTGGCAGAGTTGTCCTTGTTCTTCTTGATGCTCGGGGTCAGCGCCCAGAAGATGTTGTCGTCGCTGCTCGGGTGGTGCAGCTCGCTGTTGGCCCGCGACGCGTTCTTGTCCGGAGTCTTGACGCTCAATTGGGACTCCTGCGTTGACAGAGCGCGAGGATTGGGATCCTTTGGCTGCAAAGGAACGGCCTCAGACGCCGGCTTCGACGAACGGCCGGGCTTGCCGCGCGCCCGCGGCTCGGCAAACCCGAGCTTGCTCGGAACGCAGCGGTTCTCGCGGTCGCAGTCGGCCTTTATCCGCTTTGTGCGTCTCTGTGGCGAGCCAGACATTGGATCAAAAATGATACACAGCACGCGTATTTTTCGCACGAAAAATAGAAAAAGATCACGTGCCGCGGGTCAGATGCCTCCCGCCCGCCGATCCTGAGATATTTGTTTTTACGCAAGCTTCTCCAGTATGTCTGTGCCGTATACTGTGATTGCCAAATACCCGTACACCCCGTCGGCCGAGAACGCCTCTGACGACCTCGCGTTCAGTGCCGGCCAGCTCATAACCGTCACCGAGGAGGTCGACGCCGATTGGCTCTTTGGCACCAGCAAGACAGGTGGCGAGCTCGTGTCGGGGTACTTCCCCAGGAATTTCGTGGAGAAGCAGGCCGAGGACGAGCCGGAGGAGGTGGCGACGGCGGAAGGTGCGCCAGATGCTCCTGGGGAGACGCAATCCCCGGAGGAGCCTCAGCTGGAGTCGCCCGTCGCGCAGCCTCCAGTGCCGGACCCAGCGTCGCGGTTGGTGTCCGATCCCGTGTCCCAGTCTGTTTCTCCAACCCATGCCGATCCGTTCTCAGCAGAGCCCCAGTCGACCATCGAGTACGGCACGTCCGACTTCAAGCACAAGCTGCAGAGCTTCAACGTCGGCTCTGCTCCTCCGATGCACGGCCAGGCCGTTGCCGATACCAATTTTGTGAAGAAGACGTTTATTGCCGCCAGTCCGCACTCCACGTACGTTCCCCCCGTGGAGAGACGGGAGAGCAGGAGCGACGAGCGGCGTGTTTCGTCGGGCTCGTCTGCCGTGCCCCATGCACCGCCGCCAGCGCAGCAGGCGGCCGACGAGCATTCAAACGCAGAGAAGGACGTTCCGCGCATGACACTGAAGGAGCGGCTGCGGCTACTGGAGGACAGACAGAGAGAGGAACAGGCTGCTGCCGAGGCGTTGATGAAGCGGCGGGAAGAGAAGAAGAAGAAGAAGGAGATGAGAGAGGAGCCTGCTGAGGAGAACGAGGAGAACGAGGAGACAGAGGAGGAGCAGCACGAAGAGGAGACAGAGCAGGACAGAGAGGCAGAAGAGGACGAGGACGAGGAAGAGGAGGAGGACGAGGAGGAAGCTAAACGGCGCCAGCTTCGCGAGAGAATGGCCAAGCTCTCTGGCGGAATGGGAATGATTGGAATGATGGGGTTCGGTGCCCCTATGCCTGCCAAAGAGAAGAAAGTCAAGGAGTCCAAGAGGACCGACGACGCGGCTGCCACTCCTGTTCCGGGCCCGGTCCCTGTTGTGCCTACTAAGCCGGACCCGCAAGAGGCTGCCCCAGAAAGCGCGGGCGAAGAGTCACAGGAGTCCAGCGACCACGAGTCTGTCGACCTCACCAAACAGCCAGACGTCGGCGACGAGGAGGACTTGCCAGCCGAGCTCGAGGAACCGAAACCGCTTGCGTCCGCGGCCGTCCCAGCGCGGCAGTCGCCGCCGCCAATTCCTACCTCGCCAGCCGTGCCCCAGCCGCCCACGGTCACGGCGCTGCCGGCCTCGTTCTACGCTGCAGACCGTGCACCGCCGCCACCACCGCCACCTCCGCCACAAGATCAGGCGTCGGAGTCTGACGACGAGAACAAGTCCGTCTCGGCGGCGTCTCCAACGCTTTCCGTCTCGTCGCCTGTGGCTCCTGTTCCGCCGGTGCCGGTGCCTGTTCCAACGTCGCCGCCAGCCCCGGCCGTTGCACAGGCGCCTAGAGCTCCAACCTCGACTGCTCCCCCTGTTCCGCCAGTGCCAGCTGTGCCTCCTGTTCCACCACCGATGTCGGACTCCAGTGAAGAGGTTGTGACCGGGTACGAGGCCGACGATGACACGGACATTGCACAGGCCGACAAGCCGGTTAACTCGCCAATGAGACCGGCGCCCGTCGTTGCTCCTCCTCCGCCTGTCACCAAGGCTCCGACCGCGCCTCTGCCGCCCAAAACCTCCCCTGCTGTTCCTGCCGCGCGTCCGCCACCGCCAATTCCTACGTCGCCACTCGCACAGACCGCTCCTCGCGCATTCCCCTCGTCGTCCGTCCAGTCAAAAGAGCGCAGACTGTCTGGCAGCAAGACAGCCACGTCTCATATACCGCCACCGCCGCCGCCTGTCGCTGCCCCGGTGCAAACAGACAACACCGGGTCGACCATGCATTCCGGCTTCCGCTCGAGTATGGAGATCAGCGACTACGGCTCGTCGTCCAAGTGGTGGCTGACTAAGAGTCTTCCGGCAGAACTGTCTGCCAGAGACGTCTATTACGAAGTGGACAGTCACGAACTAAAAAAGAGAAACGGCAAGACGGTCGTCTACCTGGACTACTACGTCGTCAACCAGGACTATTCGACAAAAATATGGGAGCTGTCGTACGACGCTGCCAATCCAGACAAGTTGGCGACCTTTGTCGAGACGGTGAGAGAGAAACCGGCAGCAAACTCCACGTACCTGCTTGAAGCGTCACGAAAGTACGGCGCTGTGGCGTTCCAGCTCTCGTCGTCGGTCGTCGGTACTTCCAAGGTCCAGGAAGATCTGGTCTCGTGGGTGTTTAAACAGCTGCCCCACGACGTGATGCCTCCCGTCGGATCCAAAACGTTTGGTGCAACCATCTACAGAAACACAAACAACGTCGAGATCAACCAGCTCGACGAGATCCGTCCCGGAGACGTGCTTGTTATATTGAAAGGACGGTTCGAGGGTCACTCCTCGGGACCGTTCCACAAGAGCAAGACCGCCGAGCTGGGCTTCAATGGCAAGCCATACGCGGCCTTCGTGGCCGGCTTCGACCCGTCGAAGGGCAAGATCAAGGTGATTGAGCAGTCCGCCAGGGGGGTGCAGTCGGCCTCGTACAAGTTGGGAGACTTCAAGTCTGGCAAGATCAGAATCTTCAGGATCGTGGGCAGAAATTATTTTGGATGGTAAAATAAAAAAATGATTATGATTTTTAGCAGCGTTGTAGCACTCAGTCGACCGGGACTTGCAAGATCGGTAAGCACGATACGTCTGACGTTTTTCGGGAAAAGCAATTGCGGACTTTGCGATGAGGCCAAGAGCGCTCTCAAGCTGGCCCTGGATAGCAAGGAAGTCGCCCCGATATCTTCACGCATTCAACTGAATGATATAGACATCACCGCGAAAGGAAACGAGCAATGGTTCGACTGTTATAGATATGACATTCCCGTTTTGCACATCACCCGCGAGGGCTACAAGACGGTCAAGTTCATGCACCGATTCAACCCAGAGGAGATCAAGGAGGAACTAGTGGAGGAGATGTGACGTTTTTGGTCTGCCGCGCTTCCTTTTGCGGAGGACTTTCGGCTTTTCCGGCATGTCCTTGGTATCCAGCTTTGCTGTTTCCATCCCTAGAGATGCCAGCTGCTCGGCTTGGGACGCCACGGTCTGCTTCAATGTCTCGATTTCCTCTAACTTGTCGTTGTGTCGCTTCTCAAAGTCTGCATGCTCCGCATTTAGTCGGTTATAATCCTCCATCAGTGACTGATACTCCACCTCTCGCTTGGCCTGCCTGAAATCGAGCAGAGCCTGGTCTCCGGAGAGTTGCTGCGCTTCCTGGACAGAATTTAGCGTCCTCTCAATATCCTCGAGCTTTGCAGGGATTTTCTCTGACTTCTCTGCCAATCGACGCATCTGCTCAGACATCTTCCGTGAGACGGCTATCAGACCCTGCTCGAACTTGGCTCCAATTGTATATATTTGGTGAACTTCTTGCTCCAGCTTATCTGTCGCAACAACTGCACTTGCCCTATTTCCCATTACTTTCATCAGGTTGGCATTTCTTGCGCGCTCTTCCTCCAGCCTTGAAAGAGCGTCGTCAAGCCTCATTCGCAAAGAAGTCATCTCTATCTCCTGTTTCGTCACCATACACTGTGTGTCCATATGTCTAGTTTTGAGCCATTCAAACCTCCTCATGTGCAGCTGTAGCTGTTCCCTGGTGTCCTGGGCGGTCCTCTTGAGCTCTCTGGACTCCTTCAGCACCTCGAAAGTGGTTCTGCTCAAGTCCGTACATTTCTTTTTTCCCTGCAGCAGCTCTTTCCGCGAGACAACGAGGTCTGACTCCAACGACTTCAGCCTCTCCTTAAAGGAGGCAGCCAGCCGCTTGTGTACTGCCAGTCTTCCGTTTGCCTCCGCTAGTTTGGCCTCCGTCTGTCTGAGCTCGGAGTCGTTTTTCTCCGTAGCCGTGTTCAGATGCGATATTGTGGACAGTAGGTAATCGATGGGAGGCTGTGTTTCGGAGCATTTTCTTCTTTTATGTGGCTTAGATGGCATTTCTGGAGCAAATCTTGTCTTCGGAGGAGCACGGTCAAGAAAAACATTCTTCTCTCCCTCTTCTACAATCCCTGAGTCGTTGCAGAGCGTTGTCTCCGACACATCGCCAACGTCTTTTTCCGACTTATCCAGCTTGAACGTGGACAGTTTCGACCGAAACAGCAACGAGTCCTGCGGAAAGCTGGCCATGGCAGATGAAAGACAACCCAAAAATTAATCCCCAAAATGTGCCCATCGAAAAAATACAGGTTATTACTCCAAAATTTACGGTAGCTGCGAAAATCAAGCGTTATTGTATAGATCGGTAATCAAATGTTGGCAGTAGAGCCAGCCATGTTCATCCACCCAGACACAGTGTCTGCGTCGAGAGAGTCGCTGAAGTCGACGTTGTCGTCAAGAACAACAATGTGAACCTCTCCGTCGTAGAAAATGGCAGCAGCCTTCATGGTCGAGTCGGTAGGTCTCTGGAAGTAGTCCTGCGATCCTCCGCCGCCATAGGCAGAGCCGTTGTCGCCCTGGCCGTCGTGGAGATGGGAGATCAGCTTGTCAGAGCCCGAAGAAAGAATCTCAAACAGGTCCAGCTCTCCGCAGCCAGTAGACCAGCAAGAGCAGTCTGCGCTGCCGTACTGCAGGGTCCTTGGGATCTTGGCGTTGAGCAGCCAGATGGCTGGCATGTCGTAGTTCGTGGTGGCAGAGTCGGTGGCGGTAGGCATCTGGAACTCAAACACAAACATTTTGGTAGCACCGGCGAAGCCGTGGTAGGCCGGGATGCCGGATCTGTAGTAGCCACAGTCGCCAGCAGAAGTGTCGTCGCAGTCCACGCCAGACATGATGAGGAACTCAACGTTCGAGTCGACGGTGACGTCACCAAGAGCAACGCTGGAAGAGGAGGCAGACACACCGTCCGCAGCGCAGTAGGAGATCGAGTTACCGAAGCAGTAGGAGAAAGTGCCCGAACCAGAGCCACCCTTGTGGTTGAGGAAGGTGACATTGTCGTTGGAGCCTGGAGTGAAGTAGGAAGATCTGCTCCATCCGGATCCGGAGGACGAGGAGGAGGAGGAAGAGGTGGAAGTGGCCGCAGAGGAAGCGGAAGAGGACGAGCTCGAGGAGCTGCCCTGGGAGGTGCTTTCAGAAGCGGCCTCGTCGTCCCCGTCGGGAGTAGACACGGCTTCTGCTGCAGAGGAGGCAGTGCTGGCGCTGCTGACGACACTGGTCTCGGCAGCGGAGGCACTGGTGGTGCCGGTAATCGTGTTGCCGTTCTGGTCGACGTACACGGTCGCGGTGACAGAAACGTAGTCAACGGCTCTTCTGTGGCGGTGGTGGACGTGGACAGTGGTCTGGCACTCCTCGTCGTCCTCGTCTCTCTTCACTTTCGAAGAGGACGAGGATGGGTAGTAGACACCAAACTGCAGCAGCTTCAGAGGACCTCTGAAGTGCACAGAAAGTTCCTCGTCCAAAGGAGACATGGCGCCAGAAAACGACTTGGTTTCAGAAGAGCACTGACACGAGGACTCGTCGATGTTGGTGACGTCAGAGTAGGAGCCCGAGTAGCCGATGCCCTGGTAGACGACGGCATTCGTCTCGGAACAGTAGTAGTTGCCGTCCACGTAAGAGCACCCGGCACGCGCAGTAGCGCAGATAGCTGAAAACACGGTAAGGAGCGTAGCTCTGTTGAATATCATGGTCTGGTGATATTAAAGGAATGAATACCAGACAAGGTCCACAGTGGAAACAGATTTTGGTCGACTCTCACGGAAAGCGCAGTTTATTTTAACAAGTGCAAAGCACTCGTCCAAGCTTCAGACTTGTTTCTTAGAAGGGATGGCCAAGCACGGGTCGTGCGCGGCTCGGGATTTCTGCATGAGAATGGTTTTTTTTTCAGTTTGGAGGAGGCTGGATTTGGAAACTTCCAAACACGGTGAAACGCGGTAGGGTTCCACCGTGCTCAGCCTCACACCCGTGCACCGTATCTGGCAGAAGACGCAGCCCAGCATGCCCCAAAATGGAGCGGCTGTTCAGCCATCTCTCAGGAGCGCGCGACTCGGGCGCCGCTGTCTGGGTGGTCCAGCTCCCGACGGCCAGCAGTCTAGATTCCTGGTTGCAGCTGGCCGTCTGCTCTTTCCTTTTTCTATTATCCGAGCAGTCCCAACCATCCCCGTTGCCGAAAACGAGCCTAAAATTTTTCGTGGGTCGCCAGAACCTGCAGCATCTATCTGGTTCATGCACTGATCTTGCACGGGCCAGCCAGATGCAAGACGAGGTTTTATTGTATCGGGCAAATGCGATTACCCTCATGCAGCTAATTTGCGCAAGATACTATTGTTGAGCACCGTTCAGCCGGCCGTATGCGCAATGACGGACCCTCCAACGGCCCAAACGAGGCAGTCTGTCTGTACGCAATCTGCTCCGTGTGCCTCCTTCCCTATTGAGCCATACGATAGTACCGTTGAAACGATTGTTTCACGATTGTAGCACCTTCTTTCTTTTTCACTTCCGCACCCTTCCTCCCAGACATTTGTCGATGTGGGCAGCAAAACGGCCGCCGGCAATCTTTCTTTCACAGTTGAGACACTGGAAGTAGGCATCCGAGCTGTTGGCGCTTCTCGGAAAGATCTCTCTGCCGTTCTGTAGAAAGCCTATTCTGCCGATGTCTGGGACGGAGCCGCTTTCTCCGGACTGCGGTGTCGCCGCTGCCGACGACTGGCTCGACCCGCTGGCCGAATTCCCGATATTCTGTCGCACTTTCTTCACCAGCCCTGCCGCGGTCTCTCCCTCTTCTACCAGGCCCGGTTGCGCCATGCCGTAGTCCTGTCGCAGCAGCTTCTCGTCCAGAATCGACCTGCTGATGATCTCGCCCGCAATCTCCAGCAGCATGTCCTCCAGAATCGAAATCGATACCGACGAATAGGTCACAGTCATGGTTTGATCCAAGTTGAGAAAAATTATCTTTAATGGGTGCAAGGATGCCTCGAAATAATTGTAAAAAAATTCCATGTCATACATGGATCAAGAAGAGGTGCATGACTGGACCCTGCTCGCAGAGCTCGCCATGAAGCGCGGCGACAAGAGCTTTGAGCCCGTTTATGACGGAAATGCCCTTTCCCAGTACGACGCCGACGCCCTCGAGAAACAGCGAGGCATCATGTACCACGCTCTGTCTCAGCCGCGGGGGTTCCTCGCCCAGCCAGACAAACTCATCTCTTCCACCATTCGCTTGGGAGCTGGTGTGTACATTGACCAGCCGCGCGGCAAGTTCTTGGAGACAATGGGGAGAACAGACCGTTTGGGAAGGTGCCATCTGAACTTCGAGGAGGCAATATATCTGGTGGAGAGAGGCACCTGCGTCGCAAAAAAAGAGGATTCTGAGCGCATTTTGTCATTACAGGAAGTCTACGGAAGTCTCATTGCCAACTCAGAGCAGTACGACCAGCTGCTCGTATACTCGCTGCTGAAGAGGAACGGCTACATAGTGCTGCGGACGACGCAACACACCGCCGAGCACCACGAACGACCTACACCCCGCTACGGCTCCATTTTTCTGAACCTTGTGGTATCGCTTTTCGGCCTCAAATTCCTCCCTTTTCGCTCAGTTTTCAGCTACCTGCACTCGCTCATAGCTCCCAAAAAAATCTGCCCAATCCCCGACCCCGATTGGCAGCCGGTATATGACGTCTGGAAGCCAACCAAGGGCTTTAAAAAGAGCGTGCCGCCCGTCCCGCATTTCCAGGTCGTTATTGTGTCTGCAACGGATCAAGTGCCAGAAATCGAAACTCTCAAACAGCATTTGCACGAGTCGCCGTCCTTGCTGGTGGCAGTCGTCGACAACGGTATCGTGAACTTCTACAACCTCGCAGACATGGACTTCAACCGGCTAGGAATCGTGTGGAAGGACCCGTGGGGGCACAATCGCACGCTGTGGTCGCTGGCTCGTCGTCTACTTATAGCGAAAAAATAATAGCACCGGTTGGTTTCGATCCAACGACATCAGGGTTATGAGCCCTGCGCGCTTCCACTGCGCCACGGTGCTTGATAATATTGAGCGGTGGCCACCTGCCGCCAAGTGCTCGCGCCGTATGGGGCACCCCCCTCCATACGTCATACCACCGACAGAATCTTTTTAACCTTTCAATCAATGACCGACCAGGACGCAAAACAGAACAAGAACCTGTTCTCGAAAATCAAACAGTCGCTGTCGGCCAGCCACAAACACAGCCGCTCGTTTTCGGCGCTCGATTCGCTCCAGGCCAGCCGTCAACACCCCCCGAACGGGCCTCAGATAATCTCCAACTTGCCCCTTTACAATCCTTACGGGATCAACAATCGACATTCCCACTCAATGCAACTCGCGGCACTAGCTGCCAGCGGCACCTCCGACAGCCCAATTCCGCTACCTTACCCGATAGACTCGCCAAAAAACCACGTTCCGCAGCCGTTCCGGAACGAAATCGAAGACTTAGACCAGATGTACGAGATCGCCGACTCAGGCAATTTCCTCGGGTCAGGAGGTTCGTCAACCATTCGCAAGGTGCAGCGAAGAGAGGACAAGAAAGTAGTGGCTCTCAAAATCTTCAACGTGTTCAAAGACGAGGCCCCCGGCACGTACTACCACAGGGTTGCTCACGAGTACATCATCACAAAAAGCTTAGCACATGTTCACGTAATCACGGTGTACGAACTTGTTCGGCTGCCCACGATTCTGTCGCGGAATTGGGGGATGGTTATGGAGTACTACCCGCACGATCTGTACAACGTTCTGCGCCAGCCGCACTGGCAGGCAATAACTCTTGGCGAAAAACTTTGCTACTTCAAGCAGCTCGTGTTTGGGCTCTACCATTTGCACTTGCACGACATTGTGCACCTGGACCTCAAGCCGGGCAACGTCCTCGTCGAGCACGGCGTCCTCAAAATCACGGACTTCGGCTGCGGCGACTACGGCCACGTTAGTCCGGGCAGATTCGAATCTGGTGTACGGATGTGCGATAAGCCGTTGGGCACACCCCCGTTCCAGAGCCCCGAGGTGACGGTGCTGCGCCTTGCGAAGGGCCAGTACGACCCGTTCAGGGCTGACTGCTGGTCGCTGGGGATGATGTTGTTTGCTATCGTGAAGGGCCGGGTCCCGTTCAAAGAGGCCCAGGTGCTTGACAAGGACTACGCCGATTACGAGCACGAGTCGCGCTGGTACAAGGGCCTCAACCCGTCCTTTGTGCACAACGACGAGCAGAAAGTTCCCAACAGAGGCCCGCTGGCGCACGAGTTGCCGCACGGGCAGCTAACGCGTCTTTTTTGGAGACTGTGCGACCCGGTGGCTGACACGCGGATGACTCTGAAAGATGTTTTTGCGAGCGACTATTTCCAGAAAATACCGATGTGTTTTAAAGAGGAGACGCACGGCGACGGAGTGAGCATTCTAGACGAAACGGGCGCGGTGGTTGAGAGCACGGGGCTCGGAGTAGTGGCCGATGTGCACAGCGTACACCTGGCGATCGGGTCTCGGATGGAGAAGCACCTTCACGATATCTAGGACGGCCGATCGACGCGCCGAAAATGGTCGGGGCGACTCGAAAAAAGAAAAATTATTATCGTGCAATTTTGACGACTGCGCCCAATGGACCTGAGAAACCTGATTTCCAACGACGAGATGTCGGCGCCGAACATGTCGCGCACCAATTCGCAGCAGCGAATGTCTATCCACGACCTGATGAACTCCGACGACGGCATTCGCCAAAGAACCAGCATCACGAACCTGACAAACGACCAGGACGTCGACATGAACGGCAACAGAACGATGAGTCTGTCGCGCAGAATGTCGTCTGCAACATCGAGCGACGCCGACGCGTCTTCCACGAAGAGCCGCAACTCGTCTTTCCACGAGCAGATAAAGCCCCTGGAGGAGCCGAAGGAAGACAAAGAGCCAAAGGTGACTGGCGTGGCCAGAAAGCCAAGACGGTACGCAGAGAAGCCTGTTTGGGCGCGGGACTACATTCCTACGGTGCGAAAAAGTGTCCGCAGGCCTGCGCTGACGACTGTGGCCACCAAGCTCAGCGTCGCGTCGATCACGGGGTCTATTCCGAGAAACGACTTCAACAAGGTCGTCACCGAGTGGATATGGGCAAACGTGGAGGGCGTGCGCCACGAGTATGCTGCGCAGGGGCCGGTGGACAAGTATCTTGAGCTGGAGCTGAAAATGGGCCATATATGGGACAAAGTGAAGGACAAGCGACTGCGGCTGCCGGTGAATAGCGAGACGATTCTGAACGTGGACTTTTTCCAGAACGAGTGCTTTTTCCGTTCTGGCGTGCCCGCCCAGCAGTTCCACGATCTCAAAGCGTACATTAGCAAACTGGCGCAGGAGAAGAACCATAACAGAGGCAACCGGTTTGTCGTGGAGAATTCGCACTGCGTGGACCTGATAGCGCACGAGAGAAAGCGCAACGAGAAACCGTCGACGGGACGTGTCTCGGTGGACGTCAAGACCAAGAGACGGATGGCCAGCGTGCACAAGCAGCGGGTGGCCGACCTGGTGATGTATCTTCCGAACTCGCTTTACGACATCCGGTTGTCGATGTCGCTGGAACTGCCGTACGAGATGAACGACGCGGCCTTCGAGAGCTTCCAGCAGCGCGTAGAGCTGCGGCGTGACAAGGAACGCGTGAGCTTCACGCATCCGGCCACGTTCACCAAGATCGACATGACCAAGGTGAAGGAGAACGGGGCTGTGAAGCACGAGGTCGAGCTCGAGCTGGACGTCAGAGAGCTTCTCAGGAGCATGGCCATGGTGGCGGAGGATCCATTGTACTATATTGACTTGGTCCAGGCGTTTTTGGACAACGGGCGCATAATAAGTAGGCAGCTAAGTATACAGGATTGACCGAAATATAAAAAAATACGGCTGTGGACCTATTTTTTTGTTATTATTTTACTTTCCATGTCGCTGGCCGTTCTAGCCACCGTTGCCGCGGGGCTCGTGATAAGCGTACGTGATTGGTCTGCCCCTACTAACTCCAGGTGTACCTCGCGGTGTTTCTGCTCACGCACAGCCCGAGAAAGCCCTACGACAGCGAACTGGAATACATAACCAACGGCACCGCTGGTCGATTCAAGCTTCCGCCACGCAACTCGGCTCCGCGCGAC
Source organism: Ogataea haglerorum (assembly GCF_019207285.1). NCBI lineage: Eukaryota > Fungi > Ascomycota > Pichiomycetes > Pichiales > Pichiaceae > Ogataea > Ogataea haglerorum. Next base: position 408,186 of record NW_025065158.1, read on the forward strand.
GGCATCGAGATTTCCGTCGTGGTGCCCTGTTTTAACGAGCACGGCCGGCTCCGTGCCATGCTAGCCGAGTGCGTCGAGCATCTGGAGGCCCGGTTCCCTGGCCAGTACGAGATCATAATCGTGGACGATGGCTCGAGCGACGGGACGGCGCAGTACGCTGTGGGCCTGGCTGCGGAGCTGGGACTGAGGCCGCACGTGCTGCGCGTGGTGCAGTTTGTGAAAAACCGCGGCAAGGGCGGCGCGGTGACCCACGGGATACAGTTTGGCCGGGGCAAGTATGCCATCTTCGCCGACGCAGACGGAGCGTCGAAATTCAGCGACCTGGACAAGCTGCTCGAAAGCGTCCGGCGGCTGGACGGGGACGAGCCCGAGACGCGTGCTGCCGTCGCCATTGGCTCGAGAGCGCACATGGTGAACACGGACGCCGTGGTGAAACGGTCGTTCGTGCGCAACTTTCTGATGTACGCTTTGCACGCTCTGGTGTTTGTGTTTGGCATTCGCACCATCAAGGACACGCAGTGCGGCTTCAAGCTGTTCAACAAGGCTGCCGTCGCGAAGATCTTCCCGAAAATGCACACCGAGGGCTGGATCTTCGACGTCGAGCTGCTGATCCTCGCCATCAACCAGCATATCCCCGTGGACGAGATCGCGATCAGCTGGCACGAGGTCGACGGCTCCAAGATGGTGCTTGCACGCGACTCCATCACGATGGCTATCGATCTGGTCGTCACCCGTCTGGCATATATTCTCGGTATATACTGAATAGAGTATTTTTTTCACTTATTTTACCATGACCAGTTACACTTCAGCGGGCGGCCTGCGCATCGTGCCGCCGTATTACCGCCAGTGCGCCACGGCAGTGAAGGAGCGATGGCGCAACAGACTGCTGCTGGACGTGCTGACGGCCGAGTTTCGCGAATATTCAGAAAACCAGCATCTCCAACGGATCAAAAATAATCAAATAATAGTGCACCGCAGAATTAAACAGCAAACGCTCGAGCTGAGACAGGAGCAGCTCCTGTCTGAAAAGCTCAAACAGGGCGACGTGATTTTGCGCCATGTGCATGTCCACGAGCCGCCCATCGTGGACGCAAAGATTGAGACTGTCTATGAAGACGACGAGGTGCTCGTAGTGAACAAGCCGGCCGGCATGCCGATCCATCCCGTGCAAAACTTTCACTACAACACGATGGTGGAAATCCTGAAGCACGGGATGGGCCTGGCAGAGCTCAGGCCGTGTTTTCGCCTCGACAAGGTGACGAGCGGGATCTGCATTCTGGCCAAGAGCGCCGCTAAGGCCAAGGAGATCCAGTCCGCGATCAGAGACAAGCAGGTCCGCAAGGTGTACGTGGCGCGTGTCGCGGGCAAGTTTCCGGACTCCCTGGTCTGCGAGGACGACGTGGTTGTCGTCGAGACGAAACGCGGCCTTACGAACGGGATCGACCGCAAATCTGCTACCACGGAATTTAGCCGGCTAAGATACTCGTCCCTGCTGGACGAGAGTATTGTGGAGTGCCGGCCGTTGACGGGCAGAACGCACCAGATCCGTATCCATCTTCGGAACCTGGGCTTTCCGATTGTTAACGACCAGCTCTACAGACACGGACTGCTGGCTGCCAACCAAGACTACTCGGACCCAGACGTCTTTGAGCGGATCGCAAAGGAGGCAGAAAGCGCACGCATGGAACAGTTCACTGGCGAGTTCTGCGAAGAGTGCGGCAAACGGCTCTTCAAGGAGCCAGAGCCAGAAAAACTTGTGCTCTATTTGCATGCAAGAGAATACTGCCACAAGGAAAATAAATGGGCATACGTAACTGAGTACCCAGAATGGACGAATATATAGCAGCCGCCATGCTATGTTCGCTGGCGCGGGACTAAAGGTGGCAGCCCGTACAGCCTGGACACGCTATCGATTTTCTTCCAGTCCAGGCGAGCCTTTGGCTCTGGCGCTGCCCGGTAGCGACGCACATACTCCAGACTCTTCTGGATATGGAACTCGAGATTTTCGAAGTCCTTTTTCAGCACAGGACGCAAGTACAGCTGGAAGCGGTACAGGCCGTCCCATTGGTCTATCATCTTGTTGGCTGTGAAATGCTCGAAGAAGGTTTTCCGGTAGAACTTGGAGGTCTTTGTGCGGTGCACGGATAAAATAAACGGGTAGTAACCAGCTGCGTCTTTGCTCAGCGTCTTGCCGAATTTCACCCCGCGCGACGCGAGCGTGTTCAGGAACGCGTTGTTGTCGTACTGAAGCATCAGACCCGGCCGGCTCTTGCGGATCTGGCCCATGTAATATGACTCTGGATAGTACCACAAGGTGAAATAATCGCACCTGTAAGCCGGCTTGATGTGTCCGATGTGCGTCTCCATGGCGATCGAGCACAACGTGGCCTGGACGCCCCTGAGTTCCTGGTAGTTTGCGGCAATCGGGGTGTCTTTTGTCACGTATCCGAGGGGCGAGTCAGGAACCTGTCCCGGCGCCTTGTCGAGGTCCTGTTGCGAAATGTTGTATTTTTTCGGGTCAAAGTGGAACCACTGCACTTTTTGTATTGGTTTGTACTCGTGTGGGATCGTCTTGAACTTTGCAACCTCGGCAACCAGGTTAGGTCGCTCCCGTTTGAGACCCAGCTGCCGGAACACCTTGTCCAGGGCCAATTCCACCTTCTCATTCCGCAGCGGCACAAATTTCCCAATGTCCACCCTGGTAGTTCCCAAAAAGCTCACCGACGCTCGCACCTGTCCTGGTTTTAAAATGCTCCTGCCCATAGAGAAAAAACAAACCCAGATTTTTTAATTTATTTGTTCCATTTATCTTATGAGTGCCCCTGCTTATTTAAAAAGAGGCAGCGTCCCGTTGCAGGATTCTGGTGCTGCCATGGCTAATGCGAACCCGGCGTCGGCGTTTGGCCAGCCGACGAACCCCTACATCACGTTCACGGCCTCCTCTCCCAACGGTTTGCAGAATGCCCAGCCGATGCCGGCCAGGAAAAGAATCTGGGTCAAACGTCCAGGTGGCAACGCCACGACGCTGTTTGTGGGTCCAGGAGACCTCGTGGACGACGTCAAGTCGCAAATCATGCTCAAGTTCCCCACCACACTGGCACAGCAGTTCGACCCCTCAGAGCTCATTTTGAAACTGGAGATCCCGTCTGTCTTGTCTCCGTCCTCGTCCGCGTTTAATACTGCTTCGGGCCACCCGCAACGAGACTCCACTTTCCAGAACTCCCCGCTGGCGGCCCAGAACTCCACGTATGCACCGAAAACCATCATGAGCCGCTCCAGCAGCACCAACTTACAGGGCAACAAAATGTCGAAAATGAGGCCGCACGCAGCTGTCGGGGAGAACCCCTCGCTCCACGCGCATCCGGTGTCACCGATCCCTGTGTCCGCATCCAAGTCGTCGCTGTTGAGCCACAACGAGGTCTCGGCAGCAGACCGGGTGCCCGAGCCAACTCACAAACCGTCGCCCGTTGGCCATACCCGGACCCATGCCAAGTCGCGAACCACCACCATAGTGCTGGAGCCCGATGCGTTCATCTGGAAGATAGTGGACCAGTACTTCCCATCCGGCATGAAGGTGGAGGACTCGTTCATCATCGACACGCCGTACCCGGTGGTGGAAAAGAGACCCAGTGCCAAGACGACGTTCCCGCAGGCGGCCGAAACGAGCTCTCTCAGCCAGGCCGGTGCAGGCGGCCTGGTCAACCCAGAAGCTAAGGACGCCGCGAATGCTCCGCCTTTCTATAGTGGCTCGCTGTCTGGCCGGTCCAACCCGACTAGGACTCCCCAGGACGCCGCTTTTTCAGACAATAACTACTCTGGAAAGGTAGCAGTGCTGGGCGAGCAGAGCCTGCCTCCTCCAAGAGAGTTCACCAGGCTAGGACGCAATTCTGTCCAGGACCAGAATCAGTCTTCCTCCACAGTGATTCTTTTCCCAAAGGGCACCAGGACAGGCAGTAAATCGCCGGCCTCGCAATATTCCAACAACGCCCCGACTCCTGGAAGAACGCCGACATTCGAGGAGAACCATGCTGCAGACGAGTCCAATAAGGCCTCCACGACTCCAGAAAGCGCGTCCTCGTCTTCAAAACACCCAATCGTGCTCAAACACGGGCCAAAAAAGGAGGAAGTGGCGTCGGCGCTGCGTTTGAAACAGCAACCGAAGCCAGGGATTAATAAGATCCTGAACAACATTAATGTACTGGTTGTGGAGGATAATTTGGTGAATCAGAAAATTCTGGCCAGACACCTAAAGTCCTGTAACGTTCAGTTCAAAATCGCTTCCAACGGAGAAGAAGGCCTGCAGCTGTGGAAGGAAGGAGGCTTCCATCTTTGTTTTATGGATATCCAGCTGCCTGTGATATCCGGAATCCAGGTGACGGAGGAAATTAGACGGCTGGAACGACTCAACCGGATTGGGAATTTCGCCAACTTATCTCTTCCGACGGAGCAGGAGGAGTTGAAGCCGGCTGACCAGCTGGACCACGACCTGTTCCGTTCGCCGATAATCATTGTGGCGTTAACGGCGTCGACGTCTGCGGCCGACAAGCAACAGGCTCTGGCTGCTGGCTGCAACGATTACTTGACGAAGCCTGTGCAGCTGAAGTGGCTTCGGAATAAGCTGACAGAATGGGGTTGCATGCAAGCGCTGATCAACTACGACCACTTCAGAAACGGTAAAGATTAATTAAACGGTCATTCTGTCCTCTCTTATTCGTTCGTTTGGCTGTACAGAAACTACAATGGCTCTCTGGCGGCCTCAGTGTTGTTTGTCTCGCGTGCAAACGCTCCCGGAAGCGCGCGTCTGGGGCTCGTTGACTTTCTAGCGACCCGCGAGTGAAGCAAGGCTTCATACTCGGAGTATGCTGGCGAGGTTGCGCCAGAAAATGAAGCTGGACCGCAGCAGTCGGTGTGTTCTTCCTGGATCTGTTTTCGCAAATAGGCCATGAGCTCCAAAACCTCGGAGTTCTTATAATTCTCCAGCTCAGACTCCGGAAGCAAATATATGAGGTTGTGGGGGGTTGGCGGCGTGGAAAAGAATATCAGGACCTCTCCAAGCAGGTCGGTCTTGTACCCCGATTTGATCAGCGTGCAAATGTACTTGAACACCTTGTACTGTGGCGGAACGTGTGGAGTCATCTTCCAGGCGGCGAACTTCCTGTCGACCTTCACATGTCTGGATGTTGGATATTTCCAGCAACACACACAGTACTTGACGACTATCTCAATGAAGGCGCCGACCAGAATCGTCGGTATATCGTCGTCTTTGATGATGAAGTCTGATTCCACGAGCTGCTCGATCAGCATGCCGTACGACATGAGGAATATGCGCGGGTTATTGAATTTCTCCAGCCCGAACGAGCTGGCCAGAAACTTGATGATCTCGAGCACTCGCGAGGCAGTGTCCAAAGAGCAGTTAAATAGATTCAGCCGAATCATCGTCAGTTCTTTCTCGATCTCCACAACCGAGCTCTCCGAGTAGAGCGGTTTTTTAGGGAACAGGATCTCTGTAGCAAGCAACTTATTGTCATCTCCATCCACAAACTCCTGGATCAGGTCCAACGGCTCTAGCTCGTAGAGCTGGACCATGGTATAGACGGTCTTGGGCTCATCTTCGTGGCGGCCGCTCGCTTCTGGGGAGTGTTGCTTGTAGATGCTTACAAAACGGGTGTTGTCTGCCGTCTGCTCCACCAAAGACCCGTCGTCGTTCACAAGACAGGACGTCTCGGGGGCAGATTCGTTGGTGGCCATTTTGTTCGCGGGGTCGGGCGAAACGCTGCCATGAACGACGTCAATCGGCGAGAGTTTCGAGTCTATCACAGACGACCAGGTCGGCATGCATCCGCCGTCGATAGGCGCAGAGAACTGCGTAGAGGCAGAGTGTTTGCCTGGCAAAGTCCTCGATGTGCGGCGCTTGGAGATCTTATGGAGAGAGTCTTTCCAGGAGTAAAGCGTCCGTGCAACGGCAGGAGCCGGTTGCTCGACGTCGGGAAGAGTGAAACTGGTTTTGGGCAGCTCGCGTCCTGGGCCAGGCAAAAAAGCAGACGCTCTGGTGGACGGCTCCCGCAGTGTGGCGCCGCTGTACGCGCTCGGAGCTTTGGGCTCTTCGTCCAGTTCCTCCTCCTCGTCGCAGGGCGGGACATCTTTTTCGTATAGGCTGACGCGCCTGAGAAGAAGACTGTACTCTCTGTAACCAAAATAGACAGCTCCGCAGAAGACGGCCAGCAGAGTTACGAAACAAACGATCAGAAAAACGAGGATCACGAAGTCCTTCTTCTCAAACGTGTATTTCAGCGGCTGGGCCATTTTGCTGAAGAAAGAGCTTTTCTTCAGCGACTCTGTAGCGTTCTCGGCGGCCACGGCCTCCATCAGATAGCTGGGTTCTTTGTACTGCTTGAACTCGGCCGCCACCTCGAGGTTGCCGCCTAGAAGGTCCTCGAAATCATCTCTTCTGATTAGCCGCATGGTGAGAACAGAAGAGCAAAAGATTGAGAGACTGGCTGCGATGAGCGTCTAAAATAAGCTGCTCCCAAAAAACCGCACAGCCCGAATTTGGAGCTTTGTTTTTTTTTTTTTGGTAGCTCACTTATTGGCGATAGGCAGGTCCTGGTAGCCGGTGTCTATGAAGGCGCGATTTAGGTATGTTTTCCATAGTTTTTTCGCGCCGGCAGTTTCCGCGTCGTCGGGAGCAACAGCGGCAGATCTAGCCAGCTTCCGCGCCATCCTCAGCCAGTCAGAGACCAGCAAGCTGTCCATCTGGTACTCGTCGTCGTCAGTCGAATATTCCACCTGGTACTCGAATTTCCAGTCGGGGTGTTTGGCCGCGTAGTCCAGGTCGACGTAGTACTGCGTGTATCTTTCTGGAGAAAATAGCTGCGGCGTGTATGCCGGGCCCAGAGGCAGATCTGACGGCATGAGTGGCGGAATCGTCTTGTCTTTGGAAGCTTCGGTGTGGAGAGTGTCCGTACTGTCCTCTGCGGCCAGCTCCTCCTCGAGCCGAGCGAAAAATCGCTCCCACGGCTCAAAAGATTCGGCTTCGCCGTGGTGCAGCCCCGACACGTTGTACTCCCAAACGCGGAACCCAGGGTTGAACGTGGGCACCACTGACGCGGTCACGTGCGCAAACGAGTACCGCTCGCCGTCCTTGCCGGCCTTTTTCGGGCCCTTGAGCTTGGCGTACAGTCCGTCTCTGACGTCTTCCAGGTACGACACCTTTCCGTTCGGGGCGTTGTCGTAGCGTCGCGAGCCGCGGACGATCTCGAAGTCGTCGTCGAGCAGCCCAAGCTGCTCGTACGTTTCCAGATCGTCCTCTTCGTCGCCGTCGCCGTAGGTCTCGTAGTCCAGCTTACCCAGTCGCTTCTCGATGGTTCTCCAGGACTTCACAGAGTCCAGCGGCACAAAGTGGTCGATGTTCATGTGTCCGTACAGCGAGCCAATGATGATGTCTCTGTATTCGTGCTGCCAGACGCTCATCTTGGCGTGGCAGCTGTAGTGCAGGTTTTTGGGCACGGGCGGAACGTGGCCCGTAAGCCAGACCTTCATGTTGCGCCTGCGCAGCTCCTTGAGCACGAAACCAAGCCATTGGAACAGCTTGTAGCCGGGCTCCTTGCGGTTGTAGCAGTTGTCGCACAGCGGGTTCGACTTGAAGAGATACAGCGTGTTTATGGACACCACGGCCAGCTTGTTGGGTATAACCTCTCTGAAGAAGTAGGCCCCCCTGTCGAACGTGTGCAGCTGCTCGGTGGGGACGAAGTTGCGCCAGATCTTGTACAGCTCTCTCGTCTGCAGCGTGGGGCCCGGAGCAAACAGGTTGTGCGGATAAACGTCGTTGTTGCCGAGACTCGGCACGATCTTGACGCGGCGGTCCAGCGGCATGGTGTCCTCCTCGCCGTCGTCCATGAACACACTGCTCATCTTCTCGGCGACTTTCTCGTTCATGGAGAATATCTCGCCCTCGTAACGCGGGTTTTTGCGGTCGTTGTCGTGCCGGACGTTGTCGCCGGTCCAGACGACAAAGTCGATCTTGTCCTTCAGATTGGCCCGGATCCACTCCATCGTCGCCTCGTACAGCTCCAGCGGCGAGTCGCAGCCGCTCATCGCGTCGCCGTACCGGTGCATCGCCTCGTCGGGCAGAGCCTGCTTGTCTTTGCGGTGGCACCTGTTCGCGAACGACGCCCCAGTTTTCGACATCTCGTCTGGATGCAGGTCGGTTATGTGAAGAAACCGGCCGTGCAAGACCGTCTTGTCCACCACGGCGTCGCCCGCCAGCGTGGTGACCTCCACAGAGTGGTGGGGCGTCAGCCCGAGTCTGTAGTACTCTTCCGCGTCGGCGTCGACTATCCCCGAGGAAACGTGGGTGTAGCCGGTGCTTGCGGCGGTCTGCACGCGCCGGCTTCGCTCTAAAACCTCCAGCATCCCGCTCAGGCCCAGAAGGACCACTGCGGCCACAACTACCTGACGAAACATAAACGTGCCAAAAAGAAGGCTGTGCCACAGATATTTAGAGCACTACTTAATGAGGTCGAGAACTTCCTGTGCACAGGCCCAGCTCTCTGTGAAGCCCAGATTGCTGCAGCCGTAATTGTGCACGAGCCTTGGGTTCTGCGGGTCGACTTCGATCCGCACGCCGCCGTCCCTGTGCGGCCGGAACCCGATGTTGTGCTTGAGGATGCGGATCTCGCCCTGCAGCTCTGGCAGGTGTTTGGCGGCCTTGGTCTGGAGCCGCTCGACGTAGTCGGCGTGGACAGACGTGTCGAACGCCGGCGAGTGCGCGTCGTAGATGCCGCCCAGCACGGCGCATCCCTCCTTTCGCGGGAACAGCATGAGGAACTCGCCCTCCTCGACGGGACTGCTCTCCTTGAACATGACCTGGTACGGCAGCGTGTTCTCGATCAGCAGCGTGTGGCCTCTGACAGGGCGCAGGGCCGCGTCGCTGCATCCGGCGATGCTGTTGTGCTGGATTCCCGTGCAATTGATGACGTAGTCGGCTGCTACGTCCTCGAAGCTGCGCACGACGCGGCGCTGGATAGCCACGCCGAGCTTGAGCAGCTCGTTCGCCAGGTACGCGAGGTACTGCGCAGGAGAGATGGTGAAGGTGTCGAACCGGTAGATGTGGCCGACGCCGGGGAATTTGCGCTGGTCCTCGCCAATCCACTCGTAGTTGTCCACAAACGACCTGAGATCCGGCTCCGTGGCAGGCCCCTTTGGGTCGATCTGCCCCACGTAGACCGGGACTCTCGTGACCCAGGCCTCTGGAACTCTGCTGAGCTCGTCGAAGATCCGGTACGAGAACTCCGCGCGCTTGTTGCCCGCGTAGCAGGCCCACTGCGCGCCGGCCTTGGTGGAGGTGTAGAGGGGGTCTGCGTCGCCAGGTATCTCCTTGGCAACGACGACGACGTCGCAGTCGAGCTTGCGCTTGAGGGTCAGGGCGGTGGTCAGGCCGATGACGCCGGCACCAACAACAACAACCTTCATTAGAGAAACAAAAAGTGCGCCGGCTCTGCATCGGGAAGTATGCGATAGATAAGGCCGAGATCGACGCGTCGGCGACGGCATGCAGGCAATCGAAGTTTTACCCTCTCAAACAGAAAATTGTTCTATTCGGGAAATCGGTTTTAATCCATGAAACGATAAGATCCATGAGTCTTGTGTCCGAACAACAATTGCTACAAAACCAGCTCCAGCTCAAACAGCTGGACGAACAAAGACAGAAACAAGCCGAGCAGACAAGAAGCTTCCAGTCCAAGTCGTCGTCCACACAGGAAATGCTGCACAACCTGCGCCAGAAGGAAATGGCCAAGCGAGACCCTACAGACCCGCTGGCCGTGCTTGTTCCGACGGAGGCCAACCCAACAGACATCCTGGCCACCCGCTTTGGTCTCTGGCGCACCATCATCGGCTGTCTGGTGCACTATCTCAAGGAGATAGTGTCTGTGCACGAGGAAATTAGCAGACAGCAACTTAGACTCCATCACGCCATTACCTTCCCGTTCGTGACCCAGGGCCTGGACGGCGAATTTTACCAGCCCGTGAAGGTCAACACGGGGGCCCCGCAAGGCGGGCCGGGCCTGTTTGGCCACAAAGAGCAGCCGCACCCAGAAGCGAACGACGAGTTCGAGACGGCAGAGAAGTTTTTCCTCCCGCTGGGGAACGGCAGCATCCAGGACCTGCCTACCCTGCTGTACCAGTACCACTCAAACTCGGCCCTCCTGGCCCAGGCCACCGTCAAGGAGCTCAACGGCACCATCATTCCGCGTCTCGAGAACCTCAAGCGGGACCTGATTGTGAAAATAAAGGAAATCAAGTCGTTGCAGAGCGACTTCAAGAACCAGGTGGCCAGATACCACCAGGAGACAAAGCAGGAGCTGAGTGCATACGTCAAGGCCGTCGAGACCGCCAAAGTGCACCCCGAGCTGCTCACGCCGAAAGACGACCCGTATTTGCTGAGGTTCAATCTCAACAGGCTGATCAAGCGGCAGCTGACCGAGGAGAACTACCTGCACGAGGCCTTCAACAATTTGCAGGGATCGGGCAAGGAGCTCGAGAAGGTGGTGTACATTGAGATCCAGACGGCGCTGACCGTGTACGCCAAGCTGATTGGCCAGCAGGCCCAGAACGTGTTTGACGGGCTGATCTCGAAGCTGGACTCTGGGCTGCTGACCAAGGACCCCAGCTTCGAATGGGACTCCTTCGTCGCCAAGGACACCAAGAACTTCATCGACGTGAACCTGCCCATGAGACATCTGAGCGAGATCCACTACCAGCACCAGAACGACCCGCTCACGTTCGAGATCCGGTCTGGGTTCCTGGAGAGAAAGTCGAAGTACCTCAAGTCCTACTCCAAGGGGTACTACGTGCTGACGCCGACCTTTTTGCACGAGTTCAAGTCTGCCGACCGCAAGCGCGACCCGGTGCCGATCATGTCGCTAGCGGTGGAGGACTGCCAGGTGGCCGAGCACTCCAAGAAAGACGAGCACAACCCCGACTCGTACCATAAGTTTGTTCTGCATGCCAAGCAGAACGGACTGCTGCGGAAGGGCCACAATTGGGTGTTCAGAGCCGAGTCGTACGACCAGATGATGAGCTGGTACAACGACCTCAAGAAGGTCACGGGGCTGCCCTCTCCGCAGGCGCGGTCTGTCATCGGCTGGGAGCGCAAGAAGCAGGAGCGGCTCTCGTCGCTGACCTCCTCGTCGCTGATTACGAAAAGCAGAAGAGACACCAGTCAGACCAGCGTGACCGACCAGTCGAGCTACAAACGCGGCCAGTCGCCGCGCAGCTCCATTGCGCACCAATCGCTGAACACGGTGTTGTCGCTGCCGAAGAACCACCAGCCTGCCACCGAGGCCACGACGGTCGCCGACTCTGACGTCCAGGCGAAGCCGCGGCTGCCGATGGACATCAACAACAACTCGTTTGTGACGCTGGACACGGGTAATGGCTACGTGGACGAGAAGATCGGCGACATGACACTGTCGGACGAGTCGAAAAAAGATACTCAAATGTAGTAGCACAGCTAAATTTGATTATCTAAGTGTAAAAAATAATAAATTATGTCTGGGCAGACACCGTTGACGATACGACAGGTTTCCGGCGCCGGTGCGGGCACTGAGCCGTCTTCGCGCTCCGGGTTCGGGCCCTCTACGGCCCTGGGTGCTTTGTTGGGCGCCCTGGTGCTTGTGTGGGCCGTCTACAAGTGCCTCGACGCCTCTCTTCTTCGCTTTCTCGTGGTGCCTCCACACAACTACCGGGACGCGATCGCGCGCAGTCTCGAAAAGGGCGCCATTCCAGACTCCGTCGTGGGCATCAAGCGCGGCTCGTTCCGCAGAAGACTGGTTCTGGCGGCCCGCAAGCCGCAGCTGTACTCCACCATGAAACTCAACGGAGACTCTCTGCCGACGTCAAAGCTGCGTCTGGCCAGAGTCGACAAGGACGACCCAGACTTTATCGACCGTCTGCGTCCTGCCGACCCCAAATCGAAACGCAGGCTCATTTATGGCTACTTCCACCCCTACAGCGACGCCAACGGCGGCGGCGAGCGAGTCCTCTGGGAGGCAGTGCACTACACGCTAAAACAGTCGGAACAGAATCTGGTCGCGATCTACACGTTCACGGCGTCGGACGACGTGTGTGTGAGCTCAGCTTTGCAATCTGTGCGCTCAACGTTTGGAATTGATTTATTTGCAGACGGCCTTAACGACCGCATAATTTTTATTCAGCTCAACAACAGGTATAAGTGGCTTATCGACGGCGGGTCCTGGAAACATTTCACAATCATTGGCCAGGCGCTGGGCTCTGTTTTCGTGTGTTTCAACAGTCTGACAAAACTCGTGCCCGACGTGTTCATCGACACCCAGGGCCTGCCCTTCTGCTACCCGCTGGTGGCTCTCCTGCGTATTCCGGTGGTGGCGTACGTGCACTATCCGCTGATCTCGGCTGACATGCTCAACAAGCTGAGCTCGAAGAGCGTCTATAACCTGGCCAAGTACCTCTATTGGACCCTGATGATGAAACTGTACCAGCTGGCTGCCAATTTTATTGACTACACCCTGTGCAACTCGACATGGACCTGCAACCACATCCGCGCGATCTGGGACGACAGCGCGCAAACGGGCTTGCGTATTGTTTATCCGCCAACCGGCATCGACGAGTCCAAGATCGCCGATCCGCTGGGGGAAAAGGAGCGTGTTCTGCTGTACCTGGCGCAGTTCCGGCCAGAGAAGAGACACGGGCTCTTGCTGAAGGAGTTTGCAAGCTATGCGAGAAACAGTTCTGAGCCGTTTAAATTGGCGTTGATCGGGTCAACAAGATCCCAGCAGGACGAGCAGACGGTGCAGGAGCTGAAAGCGCTGGCGGAGCAGCTAGATGTCTCTTCGCTGGTTGCTTTCGAGGTGAACGCTCCTCGCAAAACCGTCGACGAGTACCTGTCGCGGGCCGCTTTTGGGCTCAACGTCATGTGGAACGAGCATTTTGGCATTTCTGTCGTCGAGTACATGCTGAACGGCGCCATTCCTATAGTGCACGCCAGCGCTGGACCGTTGCTGGACATTGTGCTGCCTGTTGAGAAGGACAAGGTTGTGGCGCCGGAAACCGAGCATGCTACGCCGTCTGGCTTCTTTTTTGCCGACCCGTCGGATCCCGACTACAAAGCATCGTATCCGTCTTTGAATGAAGTGCTCCTAAAGGCTGACCGTCTAGATAAGAACGAGGCGACCGCTATTCGCAGAGCGGGCCAGCTGGTGGCGCAAACTAAGTTCGGAAAGGACGTCTTTGGGCGCGAATGGACGCAGGTGGTGGCACAGGCCAAGAAGGCCGAGCTTGAGAAACGTCAGCAGAGAAACAAGGTGGAGATGGTGTATTGATTGAAAATATTCGAACACTGCCAAATAAATTTTTCTGCACATTTTTTTTTTTTTAATCATGGTTGAATCGACTAAATTGAACACTAACCCAGAGGTGCTGCTCAAGAAGCGGAAGAACGCCGACAGACTCCGTATAGAGAAACAGGAGCAGGCGCGTAAGAAGCTCGAGGAACAGAAGAAACGCAAACAACAGCAGAGAAAGGCCAGGTTTATCAGAGCAGAGACCCTAGTGGCCAAACATCGCGCATCCGAAAGAGAGCAGTACCGTGTGAAGCGCGTGTCCCAGCACGAGCGGAGTTCTGCCGCACCAGAAGAGTCCGACGAACGTCTCTTGTTCGTGGTCCGCATTCCAGGCCCGCACGGTGCCAAAGTGCCCTCCAAGGCCAGAAAAGTGCTTGAGCTGCTGCGTCTAGAACACGTGTACACCGGAACTTTCATCAAGTTGAACGCTGCCGTCAAACCTCTTCTCAGGCTGGCCAGTCCGTACATCGCCATCGGCACCCCATCGCTTGCTACCGTCAGAAACCTTATCCAGAAACGTGCCACGGCCAGCATCGAGGAGGACGGAACGACCAGAAAGGTGAACCTGGACGACAACAATCTGATTGAGGAGCACCTCGGAGACTATGGAATCATCTGTGTGGAAGATATTATTCACGAGATCGCCACTTTGGGCGACTCCTTCAAACAATGTGTCAAGTTTTTGGATCCGTTCAAACTGAGCCCGCCTGTGCACGGCTGGGGCCCTCTCAGCAAGCTGAAACGTCTGGAGCTCAGAGAGGAGAAGCGTAAGGTGAACAATGCGGCCACTGCTCCGCTCGATGAGGTCGACATCGACCAATTTGTGTCTGAGCAGATCTGAGCGGTGAGTATGTAAGCGATTTGGTAATGCGAGAACAAAATTAAAATGACTGAAGCCGACGATTTTTCAGTTTTTTCCGGTACCGGCGCAAATTAGTCCATCATTTTGCAATCATGAGTAAGAACATTGTGCTTCTCCCTGGTGATCACGTCGGCCCTGAGGTTGTGGCAGAAGCCGTCAAGGTTCTTGAGGCCGTGTCATCAGCCAGCGGCGTCAAGTTCAGCTTTTCCAAGCACCTGATCGGCGGTGCCTCGATCGATGCTTGTGGGGTGCCGTTGTCCGACGAGGCTCTCGAGGCCGCCAAGAAGGCCGACGCCGTTCTGCTTGGAGCTGTTGGAGGCCCTAAGTGGGGGACTGGCGCTGTGCGTCCTGAACAGGGTCTGCTGAAGATCAGAAAAGAGCTCAACTTGTACGCAAACCTGCGTCCATGCAATTTTGCTTCCGACGCTCTGTTGAAGCTGTCTCCGCTGAAACCAGAAATTGTCAAGGGCACTGACTTTGTTGTTGTGCGTGAGCTGGTTGGCGGAATTTACTTTGGCGACCGCAAAGAGGATACCGGCGACGGAGTTGCCAGAGACACCGAGAGCTATTCGGTTGCAGAAGTGCAGAGAATCACGAGAATGGCGGCTTTTTTGGCGTTGCAGAGCGACCCACCGCTGCCGCTGTGGTCGCTGGACAAGGCCAACGTGCTTGCGTCCTCGCGGCTGTGGCGCAAGACTGTCGAGGAGACCATCAAGAACGAGTTCCCGCAGCTGACGGTGCAACACCAGCTGATCGACTCCGCGGCCATGATTCTGGTCAAGTCGCCAACCAAACTCAACGGCGTCATTGTCACCAACAACATGTTTGGCGACATCATTAGCGACGAGGCCAGCGTGATCCCTGGGTCTCTTGGTCTGCTGCCTTCTGCCTCGCTGGCTTCTCTCCCTGACACAAACAAGGCGTTTGGCCTTTACGAGCCGTGCCACGGCTCGGCCCCGGACTTGGGCCCGGGCAAGGTCAATCCATTGGCCACAATATTGTCTGCGGCCATGATGCTGAAGCTGTCGCTGGACATGGTGGACGCGGGCCGTGCGGTCGAGCAGGCCGTGAAGAACGTCCTGGACGCGGGCATCATGACCGGCGACCTAGGCGGAAGCTCATCGACCCAGGAAGTCGGCGACGCCGTTGCGCAGGAGGTGAGCAAGCTGCTTAACAAATAAATAAGGAGAAAAATAGTAGGATCTCAAGTAGTTCCCATTTTTGCCCAGAGCACTAAACAGGACATCACGCAGATTTCATTTTTTCGACGCGACGCTCTATTGTTTATTTTTTAGCTTTTCCATGTCAACATGAGACTCGGTGTTGTATTTGTGATCTCGCGAGTCCTAGCAGGCTTCACGTATCTAGGCTGCTACTCTTCGGATGCCATTTCCGGCTTGACCATGAAAGACTCGTACACGTGGCAGAGCTCCAGTCATTGCACCGAGCAGTGTTCGGGACACGCGATTGCTGCATTGATCAACGGCCAGGACTGCTACTGCGGCGACGAGGTGCCTTCGGACGACGCCGACGGCTCGTGCACGCAATCCTGCGCGGGGTATCCGATGGAGAAGTGCGGTGGTACCGACTCTTACTCGGTGTATGTTGACGAGTCGCAGGAGGAGGAGGACAGCTCGTCGACGCTGTCGACGCTATCGACGCAGTCCTCCGCGGACGCTGCGACTGCCAGCTCCAGCTCGACTAGCTCCTCCAGCTCCTCCAGCTCCTCCAGCTCCCCTGAGCCCAGCTCGTCCACGTCGTCTTCCTCCACCCAAAGTTCCCCCACGCAGAGCTCCACCCAGTCTGCTCCGACCTCTGCCCCAACGTCTTCCACGACGTCTTCCACGAGCTCGTCCACAACGAGCTCAACCTCGTCCTCCTCGGCCTCCACCCTCTCCACGTCCTCGTCAACTACCTCCTCCTCCAGCTCGTCTTCCGAAACAGTCCGGATAACGACGTCCGTCTCGCCCGGCAACACGCAGACCTCCATCATCTACATCACGGAGTCGGTCGCCACTAGCACCTCCGCGTCGGCGGCCGCGTCGTCGTCGAGCGGCTCGAGCGTCCGAAAGGGGTCCTCCGGACTCAGCGCGGGCGCCAAGGCCGGAATTGCGGTCGGGTCGATCGTCGGAGCCTTGCTGCTCGTGGGACTCCTGCTCCTGCTCCTGCTCTGGCGCAGGCGGCAGCGCGAAGAAAGAGACGACCTCAGCGAGAAGCGCGCGTCCAGCATTCTGGCGTCGCCGCTGCCGCCTCCAGCAGGCTCGCGAGGCGTGGCAGCAGGCATCGGAGCCAACGCGTTCGGGTTCTTGTCCGAGGAAGACAGGCTGGACATGCCGGGCACGTCGAGACGGTTCAGCGACGGGTCGTTGCCGGACGCTGCCGCTGGGGCCGCGGCGCCGCCCAAGAGTGCGCGCCAGGGAGGTTTGCGGGTGGTGAACCCAGATCTCAGCGACGATGAATAAATTGCATATAAACACTTACATAAACTTCAATGTCCTGCCCATTCGATCGAATTCAAGTCGATTCCCTCGTTGACCATCTCCCACAGCGGGCTGAGCTCCCGCAGGAACTTGACTCTCTCGGACAAGGCCTGGATCACGTAGTCGACCTCTGCCTCGGTGGTGAATCTGCCGATGCCGAACCGGATCGACGAGTGTGCCAGGGCGTCGTCGGCGCCCAGAGCATGCAAAACGTACGAAGGCTCGAGAGACGCAGACGTGCAGGCCGAGCCCGACGAGAGAGCAATGTCCTTCAACGCCATCAGAAGAGACTCTCCCTCGATGTACGCAAACGAGACGTTGACACAGCCAGGGTATCTGTGGATCCGGGATCCGTTCAATTGTGTGTGCTCCATAGACAACAGGGCGTCCATCAGCTTTGTGCTCAGGGCCTTGATGTGAGCCTGGTCGGCATCGTACTCTTGCACCATCAGTCTGGCGGCCTCGCCGAACCCGCAAACAAGCGGAGGCGCCAGCGTTCCGGACCGCAGGCCTCTCTCCTGGCCTCCGCCGTTGATGATCGGGTCCAGTCTCACTCTAGGCCGTCTTCGCACGTACGTGGCACCGACGCCCATAGGACCGTATATCTTGTGTGATGAAATCGACATGAGGTCGATGTTGCACTTGTTGACGTCGATCGGTATCTTGCCGTACGCCTGGGCGGCGTCTGTGTGGAAGAACACTTTGTGCGAGCGGCAGATGCGGCCGATATCCTCCAAAGGCTGGATCACTCCGATCTCGTTGTTCACAGCCATCACAGACACCAGACAGGTATCTTTTCTGATGGACTTCTCCAAGAGCTCTAGATCGATCAGGCCGTCCGAGTTGACCGGCAAATACGTCACCTCGAAGCCCTCGTCCTGCAGGTGTCTGCAGGAGTCCAGAACACACTTGTGCTCGGTCTGGGTGGTAATGATGTGCTTCTTGCTCTTGCCGTAGAACCGGGCAACGCCCTTCAGGGCCATGTTGTTACATTCGGTGGCGCCCGAAGTGAAAATGATCTCCTTGGGGTCTGCGCCGATCACAGCAGCGACGTTTGCACGCGCCTCCTCAACAGCCTTATCGGTCTCCCATCCGTACGCGTGGGTAGAGGAGTGCGGGTTGCCGTAGAGGCCGGTGTAGAACTCCAGCATCTTGTCCAACACGCGCGGGTCGGTCGGCGTGGTCGCCTGCATGTCCAGGTATATCGGTCTTGTGCCGTACTCCGAAGGGTCTCTTTTTGCGGACTTGAGAGATATCGATGATCCCTGCGGCGGCTGGGCCTCTGACTTGGGCATTGCATGCTTGACGCCGCTCGACGACGTTCTTCTCAGCGCAGAGACGGAAAATCGTCTCGCGCCAGCTCCGATCCTGAACCTGTACATGAAGAAGAGTGCTGAAAATAATGAAGATAAAATTAAATGTTTTTGCCTCCAGCTAAAACACCGACCGCTTAACTCCGACGCGACGAAAAATCATTTTTCAATGAACGAGTTTACCATCTCGCTGGTCAGCGGCGGGGCTGCGGGAACGGCCACCGACCTGGCGTTTTTCCCGATCGACACCATCAAGACGCGCGTCCAGGCGCACGGAGGCTTCCTCAAGAACGGCGGGTTCCGGGGCCTGTACCGGGGGCTCGGGTCGGCCGTCGTGGCCTCTGCTCCTTCCGCGTCGCTGTTTTTCGTCACCTACGACGCTCTCAAGCGCAGCCTCATAAACGGCGGCACGCCGCCCGCGGTGTCGCACATGGCCGCCGCGTCGTGCGGCGAGGTCGCCGCCTGCATGGTGAGAGTCCCCGCCGAGGTGATCAAGCAGCGGACCCAGTCGATGCAGTTCCGCACCTCTACACAGGCACTGCGCCACATCCTCGGCAACGTTTCTGGCGAGGGCGTCCTGAACGGCCTCTACCGCGGGTGGGGCACCACGATCATGCGCGAGATCCCGTTCACGGTGATCCAGTTCCCGCTGTACGAGTACCTCAAGACGCTGTGGGGCGCGGACGGCGCGCTGTCGCCGGCCAGGGGAGCCGTGTGCGGGTCTGTGGCTGGGGGCGTGGCTGCGGCAGCTACCACGCCGCTTGACCTGCTCAAGACGCGGCTCATGCTGAGCCACGGCAAGGTGGGCGTGTGGAAGCTGGCGCGGCAAATCGCCCGCGACGAGGGCTACACGGCGTTTCTGCGCGGCATCGGCCCGCGAACCATGTGGATCAGCGCCGGCGGCGCCATTTTCCTCGGGGTCTACGAAAACGTGCGGGCCCTCCTAGACAAGAACCTATAGATAACAGAAAAGCGCTCTATTCGATGTCGATGGCGAACCTGAAGCCCGTGCTCTGCTGCGTAAGCGACTTCCACAGACTTCTGTGCTGCTTCAGCTGCTTTCCGTTGAGCTGCAGCAGTCGCTCGAAAATCTCGTAGATCGGCAGCTGCACGTCCAGCTCGCCGATATCGTCGTTCGAGTCCACCTCGCCGATCTTCTGGAGCAGCCCGCCGTCCATCTCGCCCGCGGCAACACACCGTCTCACAAATTCCAGCACCGTCGCAGGATGGAAGCCAGAGACCTGGTCCTGCTTCTTGCGGAAGAACCGCGCCACCTCCTCGAGCTTGCACTCGGGAACAAAATTCGCCGTTAGCGCGACCGTGTCCTCCAGGTTGATCACCATGTGCCACCAGCCGGCAGGAACATGGAGACACTCGCCAGGAAAGGTGATGCCAATGGCGCAGCGCTGCTCTGCCCGGGCCACCTTGAGAGTGTCGTTGAAAAAGCCGGATAGCACCCACTCTGCGAGCCCCAACGGAGACGTCACCTCGCTCTCGTCCTCGTTTGTGTGCACGCCCGGCGGAGTCACGTCGGGCGGGAGCATGATCCACAGCTTCGAGCCGTCCAGCACCGTGTTCCACGCCGAGGTGCTGTTGGGGTCCTTATGGAACGTCGAGCCGGACCGGTGCGGCCCCACAATCAGCCACGTGTGGTCGGGCCGGCACGAGTAGCCGTGGCGCGTGAACACGTCGAACATGTCCTCGGAAAAAACGCCCGGACGCACAAACTCTGTCTTGAGCTGCTTCATGGCCTCGGAGTTGCAGTCGAACAGGTACAGCGGGCTCTCGTCCTGGTTGCTGGCACAGTACTCCGCGTACAGCTTCAACGGCCACTGCACACACTCCTGGCGGAAAGTCGTGTTGGGAAAGCGGGCTCTAAGCGTGTCTAGCGTCCACGCTGGCCACCGGGCAGGATCGGTGGATTTGAGAATAAACGGGCGGTCGTGGAAGCGCTGGGAGAACAGCGAGGCCGTCATGGTGTTCTCGTCGAGCCGTGGGATGGAGAGGTCATACGGGATACTCGCAGAAGCCGGCATGACCTGGTGTCTGCGCTTGTTTTCTGTGATTATGATTTTTTCGAAAAGCCTGGAATAGTCGACCTGAGAGTTTTGGTAGGGCACAAATAGCAGGTCTGAGTGCACGATGCTGCAGTCTATGGCGCTCTGTTTGCATCTGAGAATGCTCTCTTTCCAGCTTCCGAGCCATCGGTCAAATCTCTCTCCCCTAAGATATACCTGCTTCCATAGTTCGTCCGAGCTGGCAAAGGCGTAGAAAAATCGAGAGACACACATCATGTGTCCCAGATCAGCAGCAGAGTCCAGCAATCCCAGAATGTCCATTATCAACTGCTCTGGAAACCTGTAAAAGTCGCCCATCGACATGTGCAACTTTTCCTCGGTCTCTTTTCTCGCGAGCAAAAGGTTCCCAGCAGGGCGTATTTTCAGGGGATGGCTCACCACCTGCAACGACAAGGACGCGGGAATGGCGTACGGGTGGAAAGTCCCCGCCGTGGGCGTCTTCTGGCGCTTACGAGACTCTTCCGTCTGCCCTGGCATTAAATATTTTTTTCAAATTATTTTTTCGACGCGTCGATCTATGTACATTATTTCTCAACAGGCAGCGGCTTTGGACGTTTCTCGACGTACTCCTTCAGCCGCAGCTTCTTGACGTGCGGACGCTCGTACGTCTTCGGGTAGAGCACGCGCTCGTCAGCAGGGTTGGCAAACTCCTCCTTGTAGACCGGTGGCTTCTCGGCCTGCTCGCTCCACAGCTGTTTGATCTCGAAAAAGCAAGACATGCACAGGAAATGCGATCTTTTATACCTTCCGCACGACGGACACCGGTTCAGGTTGTGATTGGGCTTGATTTGCTTGCTTCCCGGCGTGTACAGACGCAGCCGGCGCTTCATGCGGGACGTTTTCTTCTTTGGGGCCGCCAAAACGAGACCGTTGTCCAGGAACGACGGAAGCAGTTTGGCAGGCAGGCGGTCGCGCAGGCGGTCGAGCAGCGACTCTGCGGGAGCCCACAGCGCGTTCGAGAGGGCCGGCACAGCCGGCAAGGCGAGTCTGGCGGCAAGGCCAGCCAGCGGATGGGCAACTGCAAGAGACATGAGAGCAGGTTCTGAAGCTGGAAAAATATTTTAATTGTCGGTTTGGGCAGGCAAGAAAACTGGCATGCACCGGTGCAGGCGCGTTATGCTGCGAAATTGTTGTTTTTCGCGTCTAAGTAGCGTGTAAATAAGATCCAAATTTAACAACTAGCGACTAAACTCTTTGACATGACAGACTTCCAGGGCGTCTCCGATGCCTCCTCCCTGCTGCAGCCGAAATCCTACGTTGGATTCGACACGATCACCACGCAGATCGAGAACAGACTGCTCAAACGGGGCTTCACGCTGAACGTTATGGTCGTTGGCCACTCTGGGCTGGGAAAGAGCACGCTGGTCAACACGCTGTTTGCGCAGCACGTGATTGACTCGAGCGGCAGAAAGACGATCTACGAGCCGGTCGACAAGACGTGCGAGGTCAAGGTCACGTCGCAGACTCTGGTGGAAAACAACGTCAAGCTGGCCCTGAACGTGATCGACACGCCGGGTTTTGGAGACCAGGTGAACAACGAGAAGTGCTGGGAGCCGATTCTGAAGTACATCAAGGACCAGCAGAACCAGTATCTCAGAAAAGAACTGAACGCCACTAGAGAAACATACATCAAAGACACCAGGGTCCACTGCATCCTCTACTTCATCGAGCCAACGAACTACGGGCTCAAGAAACTGGACATCATTGCGTTGAGAAAGCTGACAGAGGTCGCCAACGTCGTGCCAGTGATCGCCAAGGCAGACACGCTGACCTTGGAGGAAAGAGCCAACCTCAAGTCTATTCTGCAGGAACAGTTCAAATATTACAACTTCAGAATGTACCCCTACGAGTTCAGCCTGGGCGAGGACGGCCTCACTGCCGAAGAGAGACAATTGAACAGCGACATCCAGTCGCTCTTGCCTTTTGCCATCATTGGCTCCGAGGACCTCATCACGACTCCCTCCGGCGAGGTTATCCGCGGGAGAAGAACCAAGTGGGGGCTCATCAACGTCGAGGACGTCACCCAGTGCGAGTTTGTCTATCTGAGAGACTTCCTGACCAGGACACATCTGCACGACCTGATCGAAACCACAGCCTACGTCCACTATGAGAGTTTCAGAACAAAGCAGCTCACCGCTCTCAGAGAGAACGTCGGGGCCAGAAACACGCAGTATCAGTCGCAAGGCCCTATCCCGGGCACTGCGCCAGGCCCTGCTGGTCCGTCCATGGTGGGAGGAATTCCTCAGATCTCGTAATAGTGCAGTTTTTTCTAGTGAGGATAAATAAAATTAAGGTGCTAATTTTTCCAGCTCCTGGGACTCCTGCTCGTCCAGCTGTTCGTCCTGCTCGATCTCCTGCAGCGTCTCGGGCCGCTCGGTCTGCTCCCTGCTGGCAATGTAGTTTTCCAGCTCCGCGCCGTTGTCAAACGCGGCCGTGAACGGAATCTTCGTCAGCGTTGACGGTAGCGCCGTTCTCGCACTGAACGAGCGTGTAGGCTTCTGTCTGGCGGGGGATTTCTCCCACGGGAAGATCGGGTGTTTTGCAGCGTAGTCGTCCTGCGGAGTCTCAACGTCCAGTTGTGATAGCGAGCGCGCCAGCTCTCTAGTGTCCAGCTCTCCAGCGTCCTCCTCCTCCTCCTCGGACTCGCTAGAGTCCTCCCATTTGTTTGGCCCCCGCGACTCGTTGAGCTTCCATGCCTCGCCACGGTTCTCTTCGTACTTTTCTGGCTCCGATTCTGGCTCCTTGTAGTAGTATTGGTGGTGAACAACAGGTGGCTCTGGCTGGGGCTCCACCGCAGTCTCCACGGCCTCGACAGTCTCAACATGCTCTGGCTCGAGTACTTCGGTGGTTTGCCGAACCTCGTGCTGAGACTGTCTGTCCATCTCAATCGACTCATAGACCTCATGCCAAAGCTCATAAACGTTCTTGTTGTCTGCGACCTTGAACAGCGAGGGGTCCCTGCGCAACTGCTCGCCGTAGTTCGGGTCCCACGGCTTCTTGTCGCCTATGAAATGAAAAAGCTTGATATCGTGGAAGTAGCGCTGCATAGCCGGGAAGTACTCGTAGTGCGAGTTCAGCGTGCAGTTGTAGATGAACGGCAGTCGCAGCCAGCGCGAGGTGCCGCCGTGGTACAGGTCGGGGTTGAAGTAGTGGTTGAGCAGGCCCTGGTCGGCGCCGTCGAACGACTCCGTCGAAGCGTACAGGTCCATCAATTCCTGGAATACCGTCATGTTCGGTTGCAGCACCATAAACCCGGAATTGAACAGGTCCGGCCAGCCGCAGTCGGGCGCCGCCATGACCTGCGAGGCGTCGAAATTCTCCGCAAACAAATGGTCTAGGTTTTGCAAGGGCAAAGTGTCTGCGTCGAGATACACGAGCTTCGAGTACTCTACCAGTCGCCACAGGTTGATTTTGGAGAGCGTGTATGCCAGGTCCGGCCGGCTGAGGACGGATTCTAGTGTGTGGGGGGAGTTGGACACGAGAAGGTTGTCGTCGATGTCGATGAGGTCCGAGAACAGCTCCGAGGCAGTAAACAAGGCAATTGTGTCTTTGTTGACGTTTTTGGCTGAGTAGAGGAGGACCACCGGGAATTGGGCGTTTGTGTCAGAGAGGGCCTTGCGGACGGCAAGAATGCCCGGGAGATAGGTGTTTTCGAGCAGGAGAAGGGCGTAGGCCGACATCGGGAGCACAAAAAAGGAAGGCGACAAGTACGAAAAGTGGTTGTTTTAATAGCTAATTTAATTTGTAGCAGCTTTGTGTGGGGTGGAAGGCCCGGGGGCGTCGGTCGACGCGACGCTTCTCTATTGTGGACTGGCGTGACGTTCTGCGTCGTTTAAATGTCCGCGCTTGTGTCTTTGCCTATTTAGGCGAGCTGTTGCATGTGGTATTATGCATGCAGAAAATTACAACCACATGGAGAGAAAAAAATGATCCCAGGCGGTGGTGTCACTGCAGATTCAAGTGGACCTCGATTGTAGCCGAAGGAGCTCCGCCAGATACGCCTCGTCCACATCGAAAAAGCCAGGGTTTTTCCAGAACAGGTACCGCAGCAGCTCGCGGAGCTGTTTTTGGTCGACAGCCTTGCCAGTTTTTTTTTCAAACTCCCGCACCAAATACCGAATTTTTTCCAGCTCGCCTTGGTCCACCACATTCCGCAGCTCCATCACGTCCTCGGGCCCGCAGTCATTGCTGCCGCCGCCCTGCTGTCCAATCAGGACCTGGTATCTGTTGCGAGCGGCCAGAAAGTTGCCTACGTTAGCGAGCTCGGCAATCTCAACCCACGACTTGCCCGCCTTTTTAAGGTCGATGATCATCTGATCCTGTTCCTTGGTGAATTTAGACTTGCGCTTTGCTCGTCGAGTCGGCTGCTGACGTAAGGACTCGGGCGACGGCTCAAGCTTGTCGAATGGCGGCGTCGGTAGTTGTTGCGACAGCTCGTAGGCCAGCGGCGAGATTCCATGGGTCTGGACCGTGATTGGCTTCGAAGGAGGAGGGTGCGGAGCCATGATGAGCGGCGGTTGCGGTGGGAAGTATGTCTGCGGCGATTGTTGGTATTGGAACGGGCTATAAGGGTAGTTGATCTGCTGGGGTTGGTTCTGCCCGGCGTTGTACTGGGGAAACTGCGACGTGTACTGATTTCGGACGCTGTAGCCCTTTTTGTCAGCTGGATGGCTAATATTCCGGTCCATGCTTCATTTTGAAAGGAGGTTAAAACTAAACGGTTTTGCTGAACATTTATATACATTGACATTCTTGTATAGCTGTAATTTGGGAAGTGATTGGATAAATCACCACTGTAACAGAAAGCTCTATTGTTTGCTTAGTACACACCACCTATAGTGGGCGCACTTTTTTCTTCTGTGCATTTGCATGCATATGTGAGACGTTCCCTGATATCAGAAAAAAAATAGCCCGCTAATGTGATCATGAGGTTTACCGGTCCCGCATTCCCAAGACCGCTGGAGGAAACGTAAACATTCCGGACATAGCTCCGCAAAGAGCACGCTGCCGGGACATTGGTGTGCTAAACTGAGCTGAGACTCCATAGAATCAGCTGAATCATGAACTGCAGCGACCAGAACCCGACCTTGCGCAGCTTTTCGCGCTGGAACTGCTCGTCGCTTAAGTACTCAACGAAGCTGTTGTACACGCCGACACTCAAATCGTCCATCAACAGACTGTCGTAGACGGTCCACGACCCGTCGAAGTCCTTGAGTTGTTTGTAAACGCGGCAATAAATAGGGATAAACGTTTTTCGGGAGTTGATGTAGCCCACAATCGGTCTAATCAGTGCGCTGTTCACGTACGAGAGCTCGTTCGGAAACAGCGGCACGCTGGCTTTCGGGTTATTGAGTCGCAGGTAGAAGTCCATGATGAAAGGAGCATCATAACTCTGGTTCTTTTCGGACGAGGTGTAGTACTTGAAAACGTCTCTGAGCGTGGCCTGTTCGGTTGATGCGTTTTCCGGAACAATAACGTCCCCAATCATGTCCACCGTTCCCCTGTAGATCCATCCGAAGGGGCCCTTCATGCCGCCGTTCAGATGCTCCAACGGGAGGTTATCTATCCGCAGTCTGGTGACAGTTTTGTTTGTGAGGTCTATCTCCTGTCGCGAGCCGTCCGTGGGCACCTTGCGGTACTCCTCGACCTCGCCGCCAATCTGCCGCTCTCCACGGAAATCGTCCGTGGTCTGCACACGGTCGATAGTGAATAATGCGCCGTCGTAGCAGCCGTTGATGTGTTTGCCGTTCAAAATGTCGAAAAATAACCAATTTTTGCGAAACAACGGCAGCTCGCAGTTATACACAGAAATGTCAAAACTGCGAAAGTTATTTGGGTTATGCATCGTCACCAACAGATCCTGCATGCGGAAATCGGATATCTCCCAGTCGCCCGGCCGGTGGACATTTTTGTAGTTCAAGGCTGAGTCGCCAGGCTTCCAGTAAACGTGTGTCCTGTCCACCACGCCGCGCACGCCGCGCAGAGAGCAGTTGTCTATTATTCCCTTGCCCGATAGCCACTTCCCAAAACTGAGAGAGATGTCGATCTGGTCGATGGTCAGGTCGAATTGGGTGTAATTGCCGTCGTCAAGGTCTTCCTCGGGAGCCGTCTCAGCGCGCTTATCCTTTTTGCGGAACATGTGCCGTTTACGGGGGCGCCTGCTCACCACACAGTGGTTGAACTGGATCTTTCCATCTTTCCAGTTGGGCACAATTGCGTTGTCGAACGTGACGCTGAGCGCAGAGTTTCTGGTTATAACGTTCCCCACAAACTCGGCCACCATCTCCTGTGCCAGCACGGTGTTCATGGTGTAGAGAAGAAGCGAGAAGAACGAGGTAGTACCGATAATCAGAAATGCTATGTTGCCGGCCATAAGCCACGAGAAAATGGCGGAGAAATCGTCATTGTTCAAGGGCCGCTTGCTCTTGACTAGCGCCCACCGAAGACGGTGGCACTTGTCGTAGACGTATTCGAACACTCGAGAGACTCTGCGCTGCGAATAGAACTGACAACCCAATTTTCCGACCCGACCAGGCAGCGTCAACCTCACAAGAGAGCTAGGCGCTATAGCAGGCATTCCGGTAACACGCACCCGGCACGAAACCGGGAGGCCTCGTGCTGCTCGCCAGGAGCATCGAGAGATCAGCATCTATTTTTGAGATGATTTTTTTTTATTATCGAATATTTTTAATTTCCCCAGATACTCTCATCCAAAAAAAGGTTAGCAACTATCTATTTTAGCAATAAATAATTCTAGTTATTTATTCGAGTCCTAGTCGCCGTTTGTATCCGATTTCTCGAGTTTGCGCAATTTTCGCCGGCCGGCATCCGTCAGCACCGTCTGCGGCTTGTCGCCAGCCTTACACTCCTCGCTCCCACGTGCTTCCGGGGCAAGCTCGTACTCCACGTCGTCGTGGCACCCCACCGTGCCGTTCACGCGCGCGCCAACAAGCATAACCATCCGCTTGTAATACAAATCCAGCACCTCTGAGGCATTCTCGATGCCCAGCTTGATCTTCTTCAGATAATCCGTGTCCAGCGTCCCCGTGCTGCTTTTCCTTTCCTGTAGTCTATCGTAGTTGAAATCCCGAGGAACCACGCGGTACCCGACCTTGTTGAGAAACTCTGTCTCCAGCACGTTGAGCTCCATCAGGTTCACACCCCCTACCTTGGCATAGTGGCTATTGGAGCAAAAACTGTCGCACAGCGCCTTGGACGCCACCGTCGTCGCCGTCAGCAAAAAACGGTGCACTGTCAGCGAGTTCACCGCAAATACTGGATAGCACATGCTGAGCAAATCGATGTAATAAATGCTAGTTATGAGAACGGAATTCTCCAGAGACGAGTAATGGGACAGTCTGGAAAGATAAGAATAGAGCGAGATTTGCGGCGGCGAGCGCGAGTGGAAGCGCGTGAGCGACTGCTGGTTGATGTCCGAGGAGATTTGCTGGTCGTTGATGGAGATGAGCGAGGAAAGCATGCGCGATATGATCACTATGAGGTCGTCCTTGGGGCAGTGTATGAACTTTTGCGGGAGCGTGCGGCAGGTTGCGGGCGTTGGGGCGGATTCGCTGGCGCTCACGGGCGGCGGAGGGATCACAATGGGCGGTCTTTTGGACTTGTGCGGCTGCGAAGTCATGGTGTTTTACCCAGCGAGTAAAAAGTCAATCTATACGGGCCCACCTTTGCACCTAGTGCTTTAAATAAAAAATATTTAATTATTTTCAACACATTCATGTCTTTTGTCTCAAAACTGGGCGCGTTCGTCCGCGGCCTGGCCACCGCGACGGAGTCGAAATTCCCTCACAAGGCCATCCCGCCGACGTACACGCTGGCGACGCTGCGCGCGTTCCCGTCGCTCGAACCGCACGCCGTGTTTCCCGTCCACAACGCTTTCCTCAATGCTCCGATCCGAAGAGACGTCCTGTGGCTGGCCGTGGTCATGGAGCTTGACAACAGACGTGTGGGCGCGTCTAACCCGCCGGGAAGAAGCGACCACAAGTTTTCCAGACACAAATTACTGCCGCAGAAGGGCACTGGACGTGCCAGAGTGGGCGATGCCAACTCGCCGATCAGACACCGTGGCGCATACGCCTTGGCCCGCACGGCCCCCAATGACTTCAGCACGGACCTGCCCGAGAAGGTGTATGACATGGCATACCGGATCGCACTGAGCTCGGCCTATAAGGCGGGCAAACTGTTTGTCGTGGGAGAGCACGAGGCAGCCGGGTCCGAGCTGCTTCCGGGCGACTCGTTCGACCTGGAGCTGACGCACAGTCATCCCCGCGCGCTCGATACATTTGTGACGAAGCACGGGTTCGGCAAGCTGAACGTGCTCTTCATTCCTGGGGAATACGATCCGGAAGCCAACCTGGCTAAGGCGGTGAGCAAATACGGCGACAAGGTGCGGATGCTGCGCAAGGAGGACGTCGGGGTCAGAGACCTGCTGAAGGCGGACCGTCTGGTCGTCTCAAAGGACGCCCTTGTGTACTTTGCGGCCAAGTACACGAGACACATTCTGTAGATAGAAGCTCTGGTCACGTGACGCAGCACAGGGCAGGGTTTTTTATAATTAAAATTTTCAGTCCATGAAAAATTGTAACTTTAATACATCACCATGGGACTCGTTGTTCAAGAATCTGGCTCGTTCCAGCACATTTTGCGTCTCCTCAACACCAACGTTGACGGAAGAATCAAGGTTATGTACGCCCTGACCACCATCAGAGGTGTCGGTAGAAGATACGCCAACTTGGTGTGCAAGAAAGCCGATGTTGATCTTTCCAAGAGAGCTGGTGAGCTGACCCAGGAAGAGCTGGAGAGAATCGTCACCATCATGCAAAACCCAACTCAATACAAGATCCCAGCATGGTTCCTGAACAGACAGGCCGATGTTGTTGACGGAAAGGATTACCACGTTCTTGCCAACAACCTGGAGAGCAAGTTGAGAGAAGACCTGGAGAGACTGAAGAGAATGAGAGCTCACCGTGGTCTGAGACACTCCTGGAGACTCAGAGTTAGAGGTCAACACACCAAGACCACCGGTAGAAGAGGTAAGATTGCTGGACCTTGAGCGGCGAGCAGGCAAGCAAGTGCAGCTAGCATAAATATGTGATAATATAGTGGAAACTATGAGAGCAGTAGACCCTGTGTAGCTGGCGGTTGGGCATGGTTATACCAGAATAATTTAATTATGCTTCGTTAATATATAAATATCATAACTCGTCATATGCACTACGCCGGAGTTTGACTTTTCAAACTCAGCAGGTTTTCCACGCACTCAATGTCTGTCTTGCCGCTCTGCTTTGTGTGCGCCATGTTTGTGCTGTCCTTCAGAACGTTGCCCAGCTTCTTGTTGACGTTCATTCTCATAACTGGCTTCTGTCTTTTGTGCAGCGTCTGGGTCATTGGCGTTGCCAGCCCCAGATCGCTGGCCTTGAACTTGAACGTCATGGTGGCAGAGCTTGGCGTGCTACGCGGCACGTTCTTGCGCACTGGCGTCTTCATTGGTGTCAGGAAAATGCCCTTTGGTGGCAGGTTTTCCTCTCTTGGAGACGAGGCCGCGGACGACTCCACGGAGGTTGCAGAGTCGTCCTCCACGCTGGTGTCAGCGGCGGACAGATCCTCGGCTGACATGAGCTGCTGGTCCAGGTCCTGTCTTTTCGGGATGTCCAGCACCACCTCCTTTATGCTCTGGTTATTTTTGCGTAGCGACTGTCTTTTGTTCTGGAACCAGATCTGCACGGCTTTCTCAGTCATGTCGACCTTGCGCGCGATCTCGATTCGTCTCATCTTGTTGGGGGTATTACCTTTTTCGAACTCTGCCCGCAAAATGGCGAGCTCGGCGGGGGACGTTCTTCTTCTTTTGCGTCTTGCGAGACGCGCATTGTCGATGTCCGGCTCAGAGGACAGGAACGTGGACACCGAATGCGAAATGAAGGCAAAGCTCTTGCCCTCGCTCGGCGGCGACTTGGACACCTGTCTTTGTGGCTTGTGTGGAGTAACGGCGAATTGGCTTGGAGGCTGTGCGCGTAGCGCGGGTGTCTGCGAAAACATCGGAGGTGGGGGTGGTAGCACACGGTTTGCCACAGGCGTCACAGGGCTGCTGTACAGCGGGAACGAGTTCGACCGCTTGTAGCTGGGACTCGACGTGATGTGCTCGATTGGGGGGAGCACCATCTTGTGGGATGGCGTATTTCCCGGCCGCACTTGCGAGCGCACCGGCGAGTGGTTGAGGAGCGAGCTCAGAGGCGGCAGCCTTGTTTGGCGGGCCGGAGACGGATCAGAATTCGATCTGGTAGGTCTAGACACGTTAACAGACATCGGTGTTGGCAACAGGCTGGATATTTTTGTTGTTTATATATGTTGAAGGCCTCCTGTGATTGAACCTCGAAAGTGTACACAAAGGGCGAATGAGTGTAATTAGACTTTGCTGAAAATAGAAGTTGCGGCGCACAGCATGCAGCAGTTTTATTATATTT
Source organism: Ogataea haglerorum (assembly GCF_019207285.1). Lineage (NCBI taxonomy): Eukaryota > Fungi > Ascomycota > Pichiomycetes > Pichiales > Pichiaceae > Ogataea > Ogataea haglerorum. The sequence continues at coordinate 438,776 of NW_025065158.1, forward strand.
CGACATTTCATTTCTGTTTTCGGCCAAGAATCGAATAGAACCGTGTTTAATATAGCTGCAGGAATAGCGAACGCGTTCGAAGGGGCTTCATTTGGAGGCAGAGCGGACGCGTGCAAGCCAAGGGCGATGAAACAGGAACTAATATGCAGCATACATACAAATGTGGGAAATGGGCAGCAGACGCACTCTGCCAGAGCGAGAATGTAACAGGGGCAAACATGCCTGCCCTTCGCGGCGCCACAGGGCACGCTGTCGTGGTGCACGGGTGCAACAGCAACCAGCGCCCGCGGTCGCGGTCGCTCCCGGTGCAGAGATGTCTCCCAGCACAGCAGCGCGGAATATCTCGCGCGAGTCCTCTGGCCAGCCAGCCAGCCAGCCTGTTTGGCCTTGTATCCAGCTCCCCACGAGACTCAGACATTCCTTTCCGGGCAGTCCTTTCCGTCCGCTGCTTTCTCCCCAAACTGCGGCCAGCCTGCCTGCTCGGCTTTCCTCGCCCTGTGTCCTCCAGCTCTGATTGCTTGACACAGACACATCAACTCTGATAGATATCTCTACCGTCTTCCTATTGTGTACGCTATTGTTCTTTCGACCGAGCAAAACCGAACCGTTCCTGTTCCAGATTGCACACCCAGCAATCCGCGCTTATCTTTGGACCACTTTCCGGATTAGGCAACTATTTCGCAGGCTGCTACCATTATAAATACACCCTCTCTGTACCCTTCCAGCACCAATGGCAACCGCAGAGCTACTCCAACAGATCCAGACCGGCAACCTCCACAAGAGGATTATGCCCCACGCTTACGAGGCGCAAATCAAGCCCATCAGCGAGACCCTTAATAACGTCGACATCCACGTGGAGTTCGACCCGAAGAAACACCTCGCCTTCACCCCAGACTGCCTGCAGACCGTCAAGCGCACCACGATGGAGGAGCTGGGCGCCGTGTCCGACGACCAGATCTCCGACATCGGCGTCAGCGCACCGTTCCCGCTCTTCACAGAGGAGGCCGTCGAAATCATGAGAGCGGAGATCCTGCGCGAGGAGGTGTTCTCCAAGTGGGCCAGGGTCTCGTTCAGCTCGACGACAGGCCTCGACTGCGGCATCCGCGGCTACGCAAAGTCGACCTGCCCGTTCACGTACAGAGCCTGGACACATCCGGAAACCGTGGCTGCTGTTTCCGCCATGGCCGGCGTCGAGCTCGAGGTGATCATGGACTACGAGGTCGCCCACATCAACGTCGCGATGCGCTCGGAGGACGAGGAGTTCAACCAGAAGATCTCTGCCAGAAGAAAGTCGTCGCTGGCAGACAAGACAGACTCCGACATCCCGGCCGTGGTGGGCTGGCACAACGACTCGTATCCGTTCGTGTGTGTTCTGATGCTTTCCGACACTACGGAAATGATTGGCGGCGAGACACTCATCAAGACCGGCTCCGGCGAGATCGTGCCTGCGGCAGGCCCGGCAAAGGGCAAGGCCACCGTTCTGCAGGGCAGGAAGTTGACCCATCTGGCAGCGCTGCCGGTCGGCTACACGGAGAGAATCACGGCAGTCACCTCGTACAGGGCCAAGGACTCCACGAAGCCGGAAACCAGCGTGCTCAAGACGGTCAAGCCGGAAAAGAACTTCGGCTCCATCTATAACGAGTTCTACCCAGAGTGGATCTCGTACAGAATGAAGGTCATTTCCGACAGAGCGATTGCGATCGGCGAGGAGTTTGAGCGCAGGAGACGCGACGGCGAAACGTTCGACAAAGACGCCGCGTTCAAAAAGCTCAAGGACCTGCAGGCGTACTTGGAGCACACCTGGAAGGAAATGGAGGTGACCGACGAGGAGTATGCTAGCCACTACGCCAAAAAATGAATAGCCATCACCTTGCGTATATTCTATTCCATATCCTATGACAGTCTCAGCCCGTGACTCGTTTCTAGTCTATCTCTAAAATCCTAAATCTCTCTTTTTTGCTGCTTGCACATCCATATCCGTGTCTTGTATATCCTGAATAATTCCTTCACCAAATCCCTGAAATCGATCCGTGCGTTGGAGTGGTAGTAGAACGTCAGCTTGCGACGGTCCCATTGGTACTCGGCATCCGTCACCTGCATCACCAGCCCGTGCGACTTCACCTTCAGCTGGCACACGTTGCGCGACTTCTCCTCGTCGCTCTTCTTCAGCAGCAGTTGCGCCACCTCGTTCGGGTACGCAAAGCGCACAATCGGCTTTGGGAAGTGCAGCACAGGGTGCTTGTCGTTGTTTTCCTGATTAAGAGCCGCCTGCTGCTCCTGAAACTGTTTCAGCTTCAACAAACGCGCCTCGTCGATCGACACGTCCAGCTTGACCACTTTTCCCAAATCACGCCCTCTATCGGCCTCCACAATCACCAACTCGCCAACCTTCATGTTCTGCAGCAGTTTCTGGTTCTCTGGCGGCAGGAAAAACACGTCCAGTCTGCCGCTCTTGAAACAAACAAGAACAAGCTTCACGCCGGGCAGGCCTCCACCTGGAAACTTCGGCAATTGCTGCGTGTTGAGGTTCTCCAACACCTTCGACAAGTTGAGCGACTCCGGCGATGGAGACGTAAAATACAAGTCCGCCTCTTGGTATGCTTGTGAATACTGATCTTGAAAGTTCAGGACTCCCGGAAACTGAGTTGTCTGTTGCGGTCGCGCTGTTGATTTTTGCTCGAGTGATTTCACAAAGTCCAGACCTGGGGCATGCCCGAATGTTGAAGATGCTGATTGTCTTTTTTGCTGGAGCGCTGGAAGTAAGGGCTGCGAGTTTCCGGAGGACCCCGACTGCGCGGCAGCTCCTAATGCAGCGTCGTACGAGTACCGTCTGAGAGCAGCAAAGTCTGATGCCGGCGGTGACTGCCATGCGGCGGGCAGTTGCGGAGGAGAGCTCAGGTTGGGGAAACTGAGCAGCGGGCTCCCAGCAGACCCGATCGAGCTTCTGTTGTCGTCTCTGGAGTTCCAGATGCTGCCTGTCGATGGTCTGCTATGCGTGGTGAACTCGCCCACATATGAGGTCCGTCTGGACCCAAACTCTGCTTGAGACGGAGGCTGGGCAGAAAATGAGGATCCCGAAGGGGGGCTCAATAACGTAGCGTATGGAGAAAGTGGCGAGACTATTGGATCCCGTGGGAACTCTAGTGCGTGCGACGAGGGCGAGAGTAGATCCTGCGGTCCCTGAGGTTGCGGTTGCGGCGCAGAAGTCCAAATGGAAGAGTTTATCTCGAATGGGTTGACAAAGCCCGTCTGCGCAGTGCTGCTGTTGTTGTTGTTTGCTGTCCCCGTGACCGTTGAGCCCGTTGCTATAGTATCCTTGTCGCTCAAAGTGTGGTTGTCCATTTCGCTGGCGTAAGATAGAACACTGTTTAGGTTGTTTACAGAGAGATCATATTCTCCCGGATTCGAAAAGATGTTGGAGCTGTTGGAGCCGTTCGACTCGAATGATAACGATGATCTGGCTGATTCCGGGTCTATGAATGTGTCGTAGTTGATCGTTCTGGACATGCCCTTTACCTCTTTAAAAAACAACTGCTCGTTTGCTAAAGAGAAGGAAGGCAAATTTATTTATGAGATAAGCCTGGAATATAATGTGCGTGTGGTGTGCGGGGGGTGGAGGGCGCGAGGCGAGACAATTTGATAGGAAAGGAAATCGTTGGGGACCCTGTGCATGTCATGTAAAAGCGCGGGCAAACTAGGGAATCTTGTGGAGACGTCACGCCATGCACTGTTTCTTGCTCTCCTCCACAGGTCACGGAGTTCCCGGGCGTTTGCCAGAGCCCGCCGCCCATGTTTGCTTACGTAAGCGCAGCTGATAAAAGAAGTAGCTGTCAAACCAACCTTAATAAACGGAGCTGACAATGCGGTGGTTCTCCTTGTTTTCTGCGCGCGTGCCTGCTCGGGAAGTATCGCCGTCGTCGAGAGACGCTGCTGTGAGCAAGTCCAGCAGTTTCTGGCCGCCCTGCGCGTGGCTGTTCTGTTTTTCTTGCTCTAGATCGCTGATCAGGCGCTCTTTCTCCGCCTCCAGCTGCTTGAACTCGCTCCGGAGCGTCTTCAGGTGCGCGGCGTACTGTGTGCATTTCGAACGCAGCTGAGACGCGGCCAATTCTGTGCGCATAAGCTCTTTGGCGGCCGCTTTATTTTTCTGAAGCAGCTCGAGCTGCTCGGCGCGGAGGGCCTCCAAATAGCCCTGATCAGCCACTAACTGGTCTTTTGTGTATTTGACAGCCTCTGTGTCCGCTTCGCCCTCCCCCAGTTCCCTTGTTGTCCTCAACTCCTCGGCAATTTCGCGCAGCTGCTCGACCAGTGTCTGAAGCTCTTTGCGCTCCTCGCCGCCCGTCGTCTCATTAAACCTTGTCAGATTCTCGTTCAGTTTCGTCAGACTCTGGTTGTTGTTTTTCGAGCGCGCTTTCAGATCCGTCAATGCCGTCTTGATGTCGGCCAGCTCCTCGCTGATCTTCATATTAAAGCTGATCGGCAGCGGTTTCGGCTGTGCAAACTTCGAGATGTTCGTGATGGACGGCGACTTCTTCAAACTGGCCTCTTCTTTTGTCTCGGTGCTCTGCGAAATTCCCAATGTCATGATGTCTACGTAAGGAGTCCAAATTCTTCTCATAAAATAAAAACACCGGTGCCAGGTGTGTCTCGTTATCGAATATGAAATATATCCAGCTCGTGCTCTGTCTTGCCTGGTGGTCGCTGGCGCTCGCAAACACAGAAACGCTGCCGTTTCTGCCCGTGCGCGGCGAGGCGCCTCACGCCACAGCTCCCGACGGCTCGCGGCCGCTCCAGCTCGGCCTGAACGTGCTCTCCGTGTCGCTCGCCCCGGTGACTCACGTGGCGCCGGCGGAGAACGGCCAGCAGGTCCAGCTGCGGCTGCACACCAACAACCTCCGCCCGGCGCCGCACTTCGCCAGGCTGTGCTGGTCGGCAACGGCGCCCGTCAACATCGACCTCCGCCAGATCGACGACGCCGTGCTCATAACCGTGGCTCCAGACTACTACAGCACAGACGAGGAGCAGACGCGTCGGTACCTGGGGGACATCCGTCTCGAGCTGCACGTGAGCGAGGTGCACGCGCTCCCTGCAGACCTCTGGCCGACGCTGGGCTACGTGGCTTCCGTCGCCGTGCTGGGACTTTTCGTCTCGGCCGCTTACCTAATACGCCTCCGCCCAAAAATGTGTTGAGCCTTGTTTTTTCCAGCCTTGTTTTTAATCGCAAGAACGGCCTCCTAGTATCGCACAGATCTGGCAATGAACGACGACCAGAATCTCACCACAGACCCGGCGCTCAAGGCGGAGGGCCAGCCGGATTTATTGCAATATTCGCAGGACGCCCCGGCAGGCACAACAACACAGCCTCAATTACCAAGTTTACAAAAAAACCCCGGGTCTCTTATAGGCCAGCACCAGTCGCAGCCGCTGTACTATCCCTCGTCGACGTCGCATTTGCGCGAGGACCATAAAAAGCTGCCACCGATAGAGATGGCTGGCGCAGACTCCAAATACATCGCCAACCTGTTCCCCTTCGCCCAGCACCCGTCGTCGCAGCAGGGCGCGTCCGAGTCCGGCAGCTCGGGCCAGGCCGCGCAGCAGGACAACCCGCTGTTCACGCTTGCGAACTCTGTGCCGTACCAGTCGATTCCGGGCGGCAAGGCTGAGAAGGAGGACGAGAACTCGATCGACTGGTCGAGAAAGGCGGCCGACATCGCGCTGCGCATAGTCGGCACCAAGCAGGGCCTGGTGGACTCGTCGAACGGCGGGCTTCCGTCGCCGCCCGACAAGCACGGCGCCCAGGGCTCGAGAAAACAGCCCCGGACCTTTGCGTGCCCGTTTTCGGGCTGTGGCAAGACGTTTTCGCGGAAAATGAACCTCAACTCGCACATCCAGTCCACCCACGAGCACCGCAAGCCGTTCCAGTGCGACAAGTGCAAGCAGTTCTTTGCGCGCCACAGCGATCGCAGACGCCACGAGACTAACCAGCACAAGAACGACGGCGGCTTTGTGTGCGGCGGAGTGCTCAAGAACGGCGAGGAATGGGGTTGCGGCAAGAGTTTCAAGCGCAAGGACGGCCTCACCGCGCACTGGCGGTCTCAGAAGGCCAAGAAGAAGTGTCTCAGACACATCACCAATCCGAGCGAGCTCGAAATGATGACTATGGCCAAGTGAGTGTCTCTGCTTTACGTATTTGTACTATATCAGCACCTTGAGCTTGCGAAATCCAGATCCCGATTGCACGGGTCTGACTTTTTATTTCGGTTTTTTTTTTTTTGTTGCTAACACTTACCTCACATTTATCTGTCTATGTTGTTTGCCCTTCTGCTGCTCGCAGGCTCCGCGCTGGCAGGCAAAATCCGCCCCTTCCCGGACCCAGAAGACGACATCTCCAGGCTGCCCGTGTACGCGCCCAGCGACGCCGTCCCGCTGCAGTGCAATGCCCGCCAAATCGACAATGGAGAGCACAAGTTTGACCCGCAGGGCAACGTCGTCTACGCGGACTTTCTCAAGTGCCAGGAGACCGCCCAGCCGCTGGCGCTGAAATACGGCCTCAACGAGCAGATCGAGTGCACCGTCAAGTTCGAGGACGAGATATACCACCTGTTCCAATTATATCTACATAACGACGCTCCGTTCTCGTGCAAGGTGGACATCAAGCCGAAGTCTGGCGTCAGCGTGCCGATTGTGTTCCAGTTCCGCGGCGTGGTGGAGGAGTCCCACTTCGATCTGGACCCGAACGTCAACGTGCTCTTCATGACAAGAGACAACCAAATAGTCTCAGGAACGGCCTGGTCCAGCTCGCTCAACACGACAAAGGTCATCATCGGCGACTCGGTGCCGCTCAAATTCGACGTCCAGTGGCTAGCCAATGGGATTGAGGTCACAGAAGATTCCGGAATGACGTTTCTCCGGTTCCCGAAGCACCACAGCCCGCTGCTCATCGCCACGTACTGCGCCGGCTCGCTCGTCGTTGGGGCCGTCGTGGCCCTGGCCCTCGGATACAAACGGATCTCGAAAAAGATCCAGCTCAGCGACCTGAATAAGGTGGATTGACTACTTTAGCTTCTTCACCAGCTGCGTCAGAATCTGCTTCACCTCGCCGTCAGCCTTGCTCAGGTACTGCTGCGTGATGAAGTCGGTGTATAGATGTTTGACCTCGTCCTTGACGGCCTGCTCCACCTTCGCCCGCGTAGCCCACGACTGGTACGTCTTGACCGAGCTCTGCAGCGTGCTCACAAACTCGGCGTCGCCCAGCTCGACGTAGCGCAGCGGCAGCGTCAGCCGCAGCAGCAACACCTTCGGCACGTGACCGTGGTCATGTGCAAGCCACTCGACAACGTGGTTCGCCAAGTACAGTCTGTCGAGGATGTCGTAGTTGTCGATCAGGGCGAGCACCCTGCTGCAGAAGTCCCACACCTTGGCAAACTTGTCTTCGGACAGCTGGACGTTTTTCTGGATCGCGTGCACGGCAACGTCGAAGATGGCCAGCACCAAGTCCCCCTTGAGCACTGGGTTGGTCTCTGCGGTTCCAAGCACGTCGATGTTCATCTCGGGCAGTTTATTCAACTCGTCGTTGATTTCTGTGTCTGGAACTAGGCTGATCATGTCGTCTCCGTCGAAATTGCCTGCCTCGTTTTCTTTCAAGTCCTGAATCTGCTGCTGTTCGGTAATGATCTTGAGCAATTTTCTTCTAAGCAGCAATTTGGACAGGTACGTCAGTTCCAGCTTGATAAATTCCTGCCACACCTCGCTGCTCTCTGGATTGAACCTCACGCATCTCTTGAACAGGTTTCTGGCGGACTTGACGTTTCTGTTCTGTTCAAATTCGTAGCTGGCAGCTGAGAACCAGACGTTAATATTCTTGGGCTGTAATTGCAGCAATTTTGAGTAAATCGAGTACACCACCTTGACAGAGCCGTTTTTGCGGGCAAACTTCAGGTACGACGACCACAGATCCATGCTTTTAGGGAACTTGTTGACTCCGCGCTCGAAAATGAAGAAAATACGCCGGGTGGACGCCCAGTCCGACACAGACGGCTTGGTGTCAATCACTGGCTTCATTCTATTGTAGCGTTTGCGTCTCAGCTTCTCCAAAGTCTTCTCGTACTGGGCATACGCAAGAAAATCCATAGGTTTAGATCCTCGGCCCGCGATCCTCTGTTCGAAATCAGTACGTCTTCTCATGATCATCGTGATCTCTTTTCTCGTAAAAAGCTTCTTGCGCTCCAGATCCTTCAGCTCAGGAACGCTCTGTTCCAAAAAGTAGCGAGACTTGGACATGGTGAAAAACGCTAAGTTGTCTCAAATTTTTTTAAAAAAATATTCAAAAAATATTCGCACAATTATTTTTCCTATAGTACAGTATAATACATTATGTAGCATTGCACCATTTCTGCTGCACAAAAAAGTCGTATATTTTCATCGTCTTTGCAGGGTCTATCTTGATTAGCTCCTTGGCAATCTTGCGCTTTAAGACGCCTCCCGTGCGTAGCAGCTCGCGGAAGAAAGTCTCCTTAATTGCCAAATATGGCTTCGGTAGTATGCGAAGGTTAGAACATAAGACCTTCTCTTCGTCAGACAGCAGGTCATAGTCGAGGGCCTGCGAAATGTCCAGCGGCTGGTTCCCGCGCTTCTTCGAGTTGCCGTCAAATGACGGAGTCTGGTGTCTCGATGTTGACCTAACAGAGTTCAACGTGTGCCGCTCTCTGCCAGAAGTGATAGGTGCAGCACCAATGCCAAGATTCAGGGAAGATAGCCGGCTAATCTTGTCCTTCTCATATTTGGCGCCGCCCTCAAAAGACATCACACCGTTGCGACGCCATTCCTGCAGCTGCTGGATCCGGTTGCGGATACGCACTTCGCTCAACATGTCGTCGGTGAACTCCTTGAAATCCTCTGGGGTCATAATCCGCGCAAAGGCCTTCAGTTTGTTGTACAGTTCGCGCTCCTCCTTCGTCCGTTTTTTGTCGATAGCTATGTTGTTTCGGTAATCCAGTAGGTTGTTTTTCAGCATGAGCCGTTTGCGCTCGGCTCGCATCGTCAGCTTCGAGTTGTAGATATCCAGTATCGTCAACTTGAGTTCGATATCCTCCTTTGTCTCGTCTCCCTCGAACACCATGTCCTGTACAACCTTCTCTGCCTCGTCGTCGGCTTCCTCCTCAAACTCCAGTCTACCAGGCATATACTTCTGAATGTCCGAGCACAATGGCTTTGAAGTCAGCACCTTCTTCGGTGGGGGCAGAGGCATGTTCTTGCGTGAGTCGAGTCGCTGTTTGCGTTTGCGCAAGAACGACGATGTGGAAACATGCTCAAAGGTTTTGTTCAGATCAGGAATGGGATAGCACGGAGAGTTTAGGTAATATTCCTCGTAATGTTTTCCAACTTCCTCCTTAGACCGACCTCCGATGAAGTCGCTGATATCCTGCCAATTACCCAATCCAAGAGTCTGGCAGCCTTCTATCAGCAGCAGCTCCTCGTCGGCTCCCCAATCCTCGTCGAAAATCGGATATTGATGTTGTTCGATCACCTGATAGTCGTGGTACGGCTTGTGCTTACCAGAACTTTCGCCCTTGGCAAAACACGGCACACAGAGGTCGTAGTCTGCACAAACTGCGCACCGTATACGCACGCGGCGCGTGCAGTCCGACGAACAGACATCGCAGTGGAACTTGGCCATTGGAAAGAGGGATTTTTGTCACTATTTATATTTTCGCCTCCGACGTACGTAATGCGGGTGGTACCTCGTACGTGAATTATAATGAGCAATAAAGTTACGGGCAGAAAAAATTGGAACCGTGTCACGTGATGTAACAGCGGGCCAAAACCGCATTTTTGGTTCAGTGCTGTGAAAAATTTCTTTACCAGGATTGAAAACTAACATCACAAAATGGTAAGTAGGAGCTAGCTGACTTAGCGAGTGGCATCCCCAAGACTAACATCTTCAGGGTAGAGTTAGAACCAAGACCGTCAAGAGAGCCTCCAAGGTTCTCATCGAGAAGTACTATCCAAAATTGACCTTGGACTTTGAGGTCAACAAGAGACTGACCAGTGAAATCGCCGAGATCCAGTCCAAGAGACTGAGAAACAAGATCGCTGGCTACACCACCCACCTGATGAAGAGAATTCAAAAGGGCCCAGTCAGAGGTATCTCGTTCAAATTGCAAGAAGAAGAGAGAGAAAGAAAGGACCAGTACGTCCCAGAAGTGTCAGCCTTGGACTTGAAGAAGAACAAGGGCCAACTCCACATTGATGCCGACACCGACGAAATGATCAAATCCCTTGGCTTCAAGGTCCCAGCCTCCGTGATCGCTGTCTCTGCCAACAGAGGTCTCAGAAGATACAGAAAGTAAGCAAAACACTTCCTGTTTAATATTGTGTATCTCACAGAATAAACAACTATAGCAAATCAAAGCTCTGATTCTGGCGAGAACAGTTTGTTGAACTTGTTTCTCAGACTGATCACCTTCTCCACAATTTTCTCGTAATCCTGGATCGTTTCTAGCGACTCATTGATCCATGCTGCCATGTCTGGGTCTCGCATCTTTTTGCACATCGAGCTCTCTTGTAGTCCATCTGGTCTCTTGTACGAAAAGAATGGCAGCGGTTCCGTCTCTAGTTTGCGTTTCTTGGGGTTGCACGGGGTCGACGTTGACGAGTTGGTGATACATGAAACAGAGTCGTCCTCTCTCAGCTCGTTGGAATTTAACTTTGTCCCCACGGTGGCCGCCGTAGTGGCAGACCCAGCAGTAGCGGCTCTGCCAAAGACGTTAACCGGGGTCAGCGATATGTCGTTAACATACTCATCGAACCTGATTCCGTGCCCGGCCCATTCGTTCGACGCTCTCGAAACCACCTTCTTGGCTTTGGGCGTGATAACGGGGATCTTAGAAGCAACGTGCTCTCTGGCTGACATCGGGGTGATCAATTCGCTCGTCGTCTGCTGCTTCGGGGCACTCGCCGGTCTCAGAATCAGCCAATCAGATCCCTTGATGTTCGGCGTGGACGATGCGGCGTTGCACTTGGACGTCTCCCTTTCCATATTCAATTAACTGCGTCTACAGATAAACAAAGAATTTAGGGATATTCAGGGGGGGGCAACAAGGGATCCGCCGGGGCAGGGTTTTCGCTGTGCTACTATACTTTTGTGTATGTAATTGATGATGTAATCACACGCTAGGACGAGTAACCGTTAGCCTTGAGCCAGTCGGCCACGTCCTTGGAGTCTCTGCTGACCCATTTAGCTCTGGACTCGATAGACTCCAGAGCCTGGGCAAGCTTCTGGTCGAACGCCTTGGTGTCCTTGTCTTTGAAGAACTCCTCCACCATGCGGTATTGCTCCATGGTGGTGAATCCGCGCGTGGCACAGTCCACCACGTAAGCCAGCAAGGTCAGTGAGGCAGGGATGGCCTTGACAATCTCGTCCCATCTGCTGGTCACAAAGTCCCACAGGTGCTCGACACCGGCTTTGTGAGTAGCCATGCCCGCCATTGGTCTGATCACGTCCTGGGTCCTGATAGTTCCGTCCAAAAGCATGTCGGTGACCTTGGTAAGCAGCTCTTTGTCCTCAAACTTGCCGAGAGTGGCCAGCACCTCCTGTTTTTCGTCCGCGAGCGGTGTCTCCTTGTACAAGTTGACGAGCGCCTCGAACTCCTTTTTGGAGCCGTGAGTTGCGGCAACGCTAAACACGGTTCCTCTGAGGTTAGGGTCTATTTCTGACTTCTCGTTGCCAATGTAGCCTGCGAACAAACTCTTGGCAGCGTCGATAACCTTCTGGTCGCCGTTGGCGGCAGCGGCGCTGAAAAGCAGCGCCTTGAGTCTCTGCTCAAGGAACGGCTCGGACGATTCGAATTTCCAGCCGGCCTTGTGGCATTTGTCGCTCACGAGGCTTCTGACCAGGGCCTTGAGGCCCTCCTTGATGCTCTCGTCTTCAAAGAGCCAGGCACGCTTGACAGCGCTGATTCTGGCGATCATCTCGGACCACACAAAGAACGATGGCTCGTTCTTGAAGAGCGACGTGAGAGAAAGCAGGTTGGTGGTCTTGGAGTAGCCAGAGACCGAAAGCGCACCAGCGTCCGCAACAAGACCGATCCTGTCCTCGACAGAAAGCTTGTCGGCGGCAGCACCTAGAGTGTGCCATCTTTCCGGCTCGTAATTGACTCTGAACACACCGGTGGTGTCGCTGTTGAGCTTGAAGAAGTCAGAGCTCTTGAGATCCAGCTCCTGCTCCTTCTTGTCAAACACAAACTCCTTAACACCGTCGTCCGTCCTGATGCTTAAAAAGATCGGGTACACGGTCTCGTCGTCCTCTGGCTTGACGTCGCCGGTGGTGAGGTATCTGTGCTGTCTGATCGTCACCTTGCCGTTGTCCTCGGACACCTGCACCAGCGGATAGCCAACTTTCTTGGTCCAGACGTTCATCGTGGACTGGACGTCCTTGCCAGAGACCTCAGACAGCGAGGCCCACAGGTCCTCGGTCACGGCGTTGGCGTACATGTGTTTTTTCACGTAGTGAGAGACGCCCTTGATGAAAGTCTCCTCGCCGAGGTAGTTGGCAAGCATTCTGAGAACAGCAGATCCCTTTTCGTACGAGATGGCGTCGAAAATCTGGTTAATTTCGTCGGCATGCGCAACAGGAACCTCGATCGGGTGCGACGATCTCAGAGCGTCCAGCGAAAGGGCCATCTGCAACGAGTCGCCAACAAAGTTCTCCCAGATCTTCCAATCCTTCTCGAAGTGGTCGCAGCACTTCCACGACATGTAGGTAGCAAAACTCTCGTTCAACCACAGAGAGTCCCAGAAGTCCATCGTACAGATGTTTCCGAACCATTGATGTGCCAACTCATGGGCAACCACCTCGGAAACGCGCAGCTTGGTGGCCAGATTGGTCTTGGTCTCGTTCACCAGCAGATCCACCATTCTGTACGTGACCAGACCCCAGTTTTCCATAGCACCCGCGGAGAAGTCGTGAATACCGACCATGTCCATCTTCGGCAGAGGATATGGGATGTCGAAGACCTTCTCGTAGTATTCGAGAGCCTTAGCGGCGAGCTCTGCAGAGTACTGGCCCTCTTTTTCGTAGCCTGGCGTCGTGTACACTCTGACAGGAATATCTCTGAATTTGTACTCGGACTCGACGTACTTCAGGTCTCCGACAATAAACGCAACCAAATAGGTGGACATAGGCGGAGTCTTGTTGAAAATGACCTTTTTCTGCGTCTCCGAAACAGGCTTCTCCTCCTTCACGTCCATGTTCGACAAACAGGTGTACTGCTTGTCTGCCACAATGGAGATGGAAAAGGTGGCCTTCAGATTAGGCTCGTCGAAACATGGGAACGCCCGTCTGCAGTCGGTGGCCTCCATCTGCGTCGTGGCCAGGTACTTGGTCTCGCCGTTCTCCGTGTACGAGGACCTGTAAAACCCGCTCAATTTGTCGTTCAATTCACCAACGAACTTGATGTACAACTGGACGGATTCGCCCGATTTGAGAACGTTGTCGCCAAACTTGAACGTCGTCGACTGCTCGTCCTTAGAGTAGGACGTCTCCCTAGGAGCCAGCTGTCCTTCCTTGGTGCTCAATTGCACCTCAGAAAGCTCGAGCTCCAGTGTGTGAAGCTCAATGAAGTCGCTTGTTTCCTTCACGTCCAGGGCGATGGTGACCTCTCCGTCACACTTGAAAGTGGTCAGATCCGGCTTCAGACCCAGATCGTAGTGAACTGGCTTGACATTGGCAGGCAAAACCTTTCTCTGTGGGGGACTCATGGTTCCGTGCGAGCAGTAGTGTAAATTTTTGACCCCGTATGGATTTGCCACTTTATATATTTTTACGTGCACATCCGCGTGTCGGAACGGCATTGCCTGATATTTAGGACGAGTTAAAAAACTCCATATATTTGGGCACAGGCTTCTATGAAGGGACTTCAACATCTCGGCGACAAGTTTTCGGGCCCAACGTTTTCGACACGGTGACGGGACGATGGTGATTACATAAGCACTCCCTTCTCATCCTGTTCTCTCGATGAGATGGACGCCGCTGTCTGACTCGACGACGTCGCTCAGCTCGCCGACCTGCAGGCCGAACGCCGCCTTCTCGAAACTGGGCTGCATCTCTCCAGGCCCGAAATAGCCCAGGTCGCCGTTCTTCGAGTGCGAGCTGCAGTCGCTGTGTTCAGATGCGATCTCCTCGAAGGACGCCTCGCCGGACTCGATCTGCGCCTTGTAGCCCTTGATCAGCTCGACCGCCTCCTCCCTCGTGCGCGTGATGTTCTGTTCTTTCCACGAGGACGGTCTTCTGGAGTCTCTGTGTTTTACAAGAATGTGTCTGGCCGCCACCTTTTTCGGCTTGTGCAGGTTTTTCGACAGATACAAGTCCAATGCGTCTTTGTCCGTTCCTTCTGGAGGGGTCCAGATCGACTCGGACGTTGAGGGGTTGTAGTAGTACTCCTGGTTGTGCGTTTTGGAGATTTTGATCTTCCAGCCTTTTGGCAGTCCTGTGTGTGGATTTAATGACTGGGTGTTAGGAAAGCCGAATTATTGCGATACGTACCATGGCGGCAAGAAATCGATGCAATTAATTATTTCGTCACCTTTATTTTTCTAATAAATCAAATCGATCTAACTTTTTTTTATTAACGAATATTATATTTACTTGCTCAGCTATTCCGTTCACCTTGCCCTCAGTTGCGCTCCTCGAAGCTGGTCATATGCTGTTGGCTTCCTTAAGCTCGTCGGTGTTTAGGTAGTCGGATCCCAACGCGATAAGCTGCTTCCAAACGGTGTGTTTGATCGACTTCGTGAACCTTGGGGTGTCCCAGATCCGCGTCTTGAGCCCGACCTTGTGAGCAGCAGAGATATATTTCTCAAGGTCGGCAAGCTGTTTAGCTGACAGCCCGTCAAACAGACTCAATGCCTTGTGGGAGCCTGTCAGCTCAGACAGCGAAGCGGAAGAAAATATCGAGATTTTGCTGGCCGGATAGAGGCTGGCCTTTTCTGGGTCCACAAGATCTTTCAGCGGCGCATCAATGAATGTGTAAATGAGCTTTTGCGAGCTAATGTAGTCGTAAGGGAAGTCTCCGGTGATAATGACGGTGAGAGGCCCTTCGTGGAATTCGTCCTCTTCTGCGCTGTACGAGGTGAGGTATCCCTTGGCGAGGAAGCGCTCCAGTTTCTTTTCCAGCGCCTGCAAAAGCTGTTCCCCGTTGTTCTTGATATCAATGTAGAAGTATGTGGTAGTTTCCGGCGCCGTGTAGAAAATGCCATTTCTGCGAGAAGTGTCGTTTTTGACATTGGCCTTCTCCAAAATATCGTACAGGTGATCCAAATATAGCGAGTCGATGTTTAGCTCCTTCTTGAGAAACACGGAGTTGTGGCCCACATATATGGTATCCGGGTCGTCTGGGAAGTAGAAACAGTCGGCTTCTACGGAATTGGCACCCGCTCTCAGAGCGTCCACCAACGGATGTCTTCTCCACTCGTCGTTGTGCGAATGGATCGGTTTGACAATGACATCGTGTGTGAGAGTGTCTATGTTGACGAGCCGCGGGCCAATTCGGTCCTCGAACTCGTGACTGAGGCGAACTGTCTTGATGTAGAAATGGAGAGCAACCACGGACATGGCCAACGCCAGCAGCAGCGAGAATATGTGTGCGCGCACCCGACTCACATACTGGCTCTGTCTGAGCTTGCACATGCCCTGTGCTTCCAAGTCCTGGTACGGGTCTTTCCACAGGTTCAACATTTTTTGCTGCTTTGTAAAACTCCGTTTCGTTCGATGTGATTTTGAACCGCCCCAAGATAACGGTAAAGCTTATTCTCACTCAAGCACGCGCTGTCCTAAACTTTGGCACGCTCGTCGCCTTTATATAGAGCCAAAAAGAGTCCCGCGTATATTTATAAGAATCCTACTGCATGCTAGCAAAAATTAATTTTATTATGCCGTATACTGCCGCATCGGTGCGTAAATTAAGGTGTCCGAGATCTAAAAAACGTGCCAAAGATTTGAGCGCGGCTCATGTTGCGTAATTATATACATAATATGTGGGCTTCCAGCAACATGCTCGTTTTCGCCTCTAAATCACAAAACTGCCCAGACCCACCAGAATCAGGTTGCCCAGGATGAAATTGTTGAAGAATATCTCAAAACTGGTCCGTTTTGAGTAAGCCTCGATCAGCCGTTGTTGCAGCTCCTCCTTGTACAGCAGCAGCAGCCCGAGCATCTCGGTAACGGCCGCGTCAATGAGCTTGTTGGTGTTCTCGAAGCTCTGCTTTTGGGCCCCACTCAGGTCCCGCGGCGGGTCAGTGTGCAGCCCCAAGCAAGCAACCATGTCCACGAGCTCGAAATTGGCCAGGTTGTGCACCAGACGGAATTTTATTGGCGGAACACGTGGCTCCACCGCCTTGCCCTCGTCTGGCTCTGCAGCAAGATTTGACCCGTCAAAAGGGTTCTCGTCGATGTCCCACCTTTCAGCCGTGCGCATGGCTAGCCCAAAACGTTTGTCATTGATAAACGTGATCAGGCTGCGTAAATCTGCTTCTGAAATGTACGGGGCATTGGTCAACGACGAGCAGGGCATCTTTGCAGGCACCCTAGCATGCAGGTCGTGGAAGTTCACCTTGAAGTCCATGACCACGTATTTATTTTCCTCTGGGGCCTCATTCCCCTGCAGGAGCAGCTCCTTGAGACTGTCCGAGTCCTCTTCTGTAGGCAGCATGATGTCGACCGTCAGCTCGACCGAGCCCGAACGGAGCCAGTTCAGCTTCGACACCGGGCCTGTCACCCGCGCGAGGTCCAGCTGGTCGATGCGCAGCCGGGTGATTTTCTTCCACGGGTTTGTGTCCTCAGTATGGTCCAGAGCAGAGAACTCTGCGAACTGGTTCTGGCGTTTGTGCAGCGTGATCAACGACCCGTTGATCGATCCCGAAAACGCATCCGCGTTGATGAAGTCGTAGGTGATCCAGTTGCGCCGCAATCGTGGGAGCTTGCAGTTAAATATCTCCACCTCCAGCGGAGGACAATCTGCGCGCCTCACCACCAGCTTGAGATTATTTATCTGGAAGTGCTCGAACTCGTACTTTGCAGAAAATGACTCGTCCATGACCTCCTGGTAATGCTCGTCCATGTGTGCCGAGCCGACCACTCCGGTCAAATCCACGTCCTTGATGAGTCCCTTGCCGTCGAGCCATTTCCCGAGCGACAGTGTCACGGTCACCGTGTCAATCTTCAGGTTGTAGTGCAGATGTTCGTTGGGGCCGAACCCAACAACGAGGTTCTGCAACTTTATGGCTCCGTCCTCCCAGGAGGCCTTGAAATCGTCTCTGCTGATGTCCACATTGAGTTTATTGTCAAAGGTAATGAGTTTCTGCAAGAACTTCTTGTTGATCTTGCCGTCTGCGAACGTATTTCCAACGTAGATCAGCAGGCCACAGAATGTGGTTGTTCCTATAAAGACCCACAGAAAATTGCCCATCACGATCCACGACAGAAAAGCGCTGATCTCGTCCATGTTGAAAGGCCGGTTTTGCCGCAGAAGAATCCATTTCGCCCGCAGAACGAGGCGGTCGAGCCTGTTTTTGCCCGCCGCCAGAAATCGCTCGCGCGGGCTCATGTTAGTGTATGTGCGTCGTAGCATGTTCGTGTTCAGTTTCATGGCGGTCTGCGCGCGCGGAGTCGTCATTAGTGATGCAATGCTGGCTCTTGGCGTACAAGAGGTAAATGGTCGTAACGTCGTCCGGTGGAGCTCTGGTTTGGTCAGTATGTTCCGCAGGAGCAGTCCAAGCGTCCTCTGTGATGCAAGCCCCGCAGCTTGGCGCCCAAGACAGGAAAAGCGCACACCTGTCAAACAAGAGGGTTTAATCATTTATGAAAAATTTATCGCTAATTGGCTGTGCTAAGTGCTGATAGCATGTAACTAAAGCCAAAGGTAGCGGGAAAAAGCCAAAAGCAGCCGAGGCTCGCAAAGGAAACTGGGAGATAGGCCTTCTGGCGCCACGGATGCACCACACGCGAGGATGCTGCTACGCGTGGTGGACGGGGCCTGCTGCCTGTGCTGTCGGCTCTGTATTTTCGGTCCTGGCACGAAACAGACTGCATTCTAGATGCGGCGGCCTAAACTGGGCCCGGAGACAGCCAGGCATAAGTCAAAACTGCTTAAGCAACTGCCCCATTTCGATCAGCTCGCTCTCGTCACTTTCTGCTACGCTCTCTATTAATTACGTAAGTACTGAAAAGATTTATTATCCAAATCCTCTACGTGGCGATGAAAATAAACACACTCAAGCGGACCCTGCTTCTGTCTGTGAGCATTGTGGCGATCGTCGTGGTGCTGATCCGGCTAGCGTCGGATTCGACGCCAGACCTGCACCAGGTGCTGAGCCCCGGAGTGCCCATGTCAGACTCATCGCAACAGGATCAACAGGGCAGTGGCCGAGGCCGGCGCGGGCCAGGACTCGGTCTTGCGGGGAAATCGAACTCAGAAGAGCTCGAGATTGCCCGCAAGCTAAACGAGCTGACCGAGAAGCTGCTGAACGAGCAGGACGTTCGTCTGAAGAAGCTGGAACAGGACAGGCAGAGACTAGAGAAACAGCTGAGCGAGCTACGCAGACCGGACCCGGAGGCGACTCTGCGCGAGCGTTTGGCATACATGTTCCCCTATGACCAGAACAGGAAGTTCCCTGCTTATATCTGGCAGTCGTGGAAGTACGGTCTGAACGACCCCAATTTCGGGCCCAAGTACAAAGAAGGAGAGGAGCAGTGGGCGTTGAAGAACCCGGGCTTTGTGCACGAGCTATTCAATGACGACACTTCGAACGCGCTTGTCCACTACTTATACATGCACATGCCGGAGGTGGTGAAGGCGTACGAGCTGCTCCCCCACATTGTGCTTAAGATGGATTTTTTCAGGTATTTGGTGCTCTTCGCAAAGGGAGGAGTTTATGCTGACGTTGACACGCAGCCGTTGCAGCCAGTTCCTAACTGGATACCGGAAAACGTGGACCCCTCGGAGATCGGGATGATCATCGGGATCCAGTCAGACCCAGACACGCCCGACTGGCGCAAGTTTTTCGCTAGGAGACTGCAATTCGCCAACTGGGTGATCCAGGCCAAACCGGGGCATCCCATCTTGCGTGAGATGATTGCTACGGTCACAGAAGAGACACTCAAACGGGCCAAGGAAGGAAAGCTGGACTTTGACGCCGCCAGCGACTTGTCGATCATGGAGTGGACTGGCGCAGGCGTCTGGACAGACGTCATTTTCAAATATTTTAACGACTACGTTCTCAGTGGAATTTTCTCCAAAGTCACCTGGAAGGATTTCACCAAGCTGGACGTGCCGAAACTCGTGTCGGACGTGCTGGTGCTGCCTATCACGTGTTTTTCGCCGGGAATTGGCAGAATGGGTGCCCACGACGCAGACCATCCTTTGGCATTTGTCAAACACTACTCCGAACATCTCTTTGGACAGTGAGGCCTGCTCCATTGACTTTCCGAAAAGAGTAATATTTTTGATACAGCGATTACGACTAAAACCAACTCCACACGGACCTGTCTGGTATAAAGCCTGCTGGACGCGCTCCGCTGCGCTATCATGAGACCCACCGAATTAGGAAAAGTCGAGGAACTGCAAAGCGACGGCTGTGAGGACCAGTTCTGCACTTGCCACGTCTGCGCGCTCCAAAACGCGTGTATGAGACACATCGCGAAAGTAAGTACACTCTCCGCACGACACTGACCGCCAGCTGTTTGTTGTTGGCCTGCTGCTGCCCCCGGTGCTCTTCGCCATTGTTGGTGCAAGGATGTACTGCTGGCTTTACGACGAGTGCACTCTTGGCGGTTCTGTACGCATGTCGCGGTCCAGCGACGACGAGAGCGGGTACGATGACAAGAGCGTGGTGTCTGACCCATTTGCGGACCCTGTGGACGGTTCTGTTGCCGGTGCCGACGTCGAGGCGCGCTGGGCTGCGCACTGCCGCGTGCAAGAGTGCATGTCCCGGTGGGCGGGCCGTGCCCTGACTGGCCTGTTTATACAGGGGTGTTTAGCAATGGTGGTTGCGCTTGCCCTGACACACAAGCGTTAAAAGGGGAGAAGTCGCTGACGGGTGTCTCAGATAGTGCACAGCCGTGATTTCCGTTTTGGGGTTGCAAAGGTGAATTATCAGACAACGGTAGCTAACGGGAAATTATATAAAGCGAGCGAGATGGGGACGGCAGAATACATACAGGATGGTTGATTTCAAAGCGTTTTTGATCAGCATTCACACGTTGTGCTTTGCACTGAACGTGCCGCCGATGCTGTGGCACATCCGCTCTCGCAACATCCCTGCGAGTGCCCTGTTTATCTACCTCGAGATTATGATGCTGGAGTACATTGTTGCGGCGGCGATATGGGGCGGCGACGACTACGCGGATGCGTGGGACGGCAGAGGCTGGTGCGACCTGACTGTCCGTGTGCAGCTCATGGCGCAGTTTGGCATCACCGGCTCCATTTTCTGCATTTTGCTCAATCTGATGATGATCTTGCTAGCTAACCGGTGGACCGAGTACTGGTTTAACAGCAAGCGCACCAAGACGGCTATTGAGCTGTTCAGCGTGGTCGGGTTCCCGCTTCTGATCGCCGTGTTTGTGTACTTTGCGCTCTACTTCAGATACGCCATCACGCAGTGCACAGGGTGCCGGCTGGTGTTCCTGAAGTACGGCATTTCAATGCTGCTATACTACTTCTGGCTGCTGCTGTGGGCGGTGCTCTGCTTTGTCACCGCGCTGGTGACCCTGGCTGTGTTTTTCGCCAAGAGAAAGAACACCAGAAACATCTTGCAGTGCACCAACTCGGGCTACTCGCTGCGCAGGTTTAGCAAGATGCTGATTTTCTGCTCGCTCGTGATCGGCGCCATGTTTCCGCTCAAGATCCTGTCGCTCGTGCTCAATATGAACGGCTGGCAGCCGCAGTTCAAGCCAGACATCAGCAGGAAGCTGTACTGGGACACGATTCTGCGGCTGCCGTATAACTCGTTCGACGACGCAGAACGGTGGATTCAGATTGCGATGTCGATGGTCGGCTTTGCGCTGTTTGGACTCGGTGAGGACGCCGTGTACATGTACGTTGACTGGCTGGAGTCGGTGCCTGGTGGCAGTCGGCTGGTGCAGAGGTGGCGTGCGTGGCGGGAGTCCAGAAAAGTCGTCAAGAAACAGAACTACGTCTCGAGAAACACCACGGCCAAAACGCAGTACAGCACAGACTCCGGCTCGTACAAGGAGTACGTGCAGGACTCGCCGGTCTCGAGCTGGGAACTGGACGACGTCAAGTCCGGCGGCCGCAGTCTCTACGACGATTACGTCAGCACGCCTTCGTCGCAGCTGACGACGCCGCACGACGAGGACATCCGGCGCGAGCTGCGGCAGGCGGAGTTGGACCTGCTGGACGAGGACATACGCCGCGATCTGCGCCGGATGGGGCTGGAATACACGGATATATAATTACTATTTCGATTGAGCTAAGACTACCTTACAAAGCAGGTTGAAAAAAAAAGCTAGGGCTTATTCAGACTCGGGGGGCTCCTCTCTCTTTGGGAATCTGACGACCTCGAGGCTGTTCTGGAAGAGAACCCAGGAGATGTATTTGGAGCCGTCCTCTCTCTCAACGAGGCTGTTGGACACGTCGGCTTCGACGTACACTCTGGCTCCCTTGCCGAGACGTTCGCTCATAAAGTTAGCCTGGTTCTCATTGAAACAGGCAATGTTGAACCACGAGGTGGTGTCGTTGTTTTTGGATCTCGAGTCGACCGCCAGCGAGTACCTGACGTACTCCTTGCCGGTGGACGTGGTGGCCTTGGTGACGTCGGACCCAATAGTGCCAATGAGGCTGATTTTGGCGAGCTGGGTTCTAGCGGTGCTAGAGAAAGTTCTGGCTTGCAATCTGAACATCTCCGGTTGAGTATAAAGTAAATTGGGCAAACAGAAGTTGGGAAACGCGCTTGCTTTACACAGAATATGAAAAATAAAATGGCTTTTACCAATTTCCCCAAAACGGTGGTCCGGGCCGGGTAACCTCTTGGGGTGCCACAAAAGGTGGAGTACACCAAATTATTTCTTTCTCGTTATGATTCGCATCGGCTTGAGACAGGTTCGATCGCTACACTGGTCCCGCAGAGTGCTCAAGCCGGCACTGTCGGCCACGGCCGGCTCCTCGCAGTCGTCGTGGCCCTCGGGCTTCCGGCTGCCCCGTCCTCGAACCTGGGAGGAGTCCAAGGAGGGAGCGCTTTCCAAAGCAACCAGGTGGTACCTGCTGGCGGAGATGTTCAGGGGCATGTACGTCGTGCTGGAGATGTACTTCCGCGCTCCGTACACCATATACTACCCGTTTGAGAAGGGAGCCATCTCGCCGCGGTTCAGAGGCGAGCATGCTCTGAGGCGGTATCCGTCTGGAGAGGAGCGGTGCATTGCGTGCAAGCTGTGCGAGGCCATCTGTCCTGCGCAGGCCATCACGATCGAAGCAGAGGAGCGTGCCGACGGGTCCAGAAGAACTTATAAATATGACATCGACATGACCAAGTGCATCTACTGCGGCTACTGTCAAGAGAGCTGTCCCGTGGATGCCATTGTCGAGACCCCGAACATTGAGTACTCCACAGAGACGCGAGAGGAGCTGCTGTATAACAAGGAAAAGCTGCTTTCCAACGGTGACAGGTGGGAGCAGGAGTACAAGTACGCTGCCGATGCAGATGCTCCGTACCGCTAACGTATTTATTTTATTTATTTATTGGAAAATTTAGTTTTTAGATATGTCTATTGTATCTCGAAAGGAGGTTTTTGGGGACAGCGAGTCTACCGCCGACGCTAGCCACGAGTACGCCTTTGATCCTGGGATCGAGTTTGAGATCGTTGATGTTGCCGATGTCGTGCCAGGGCCACAGCCAGAAGCTATAGAGACGTTTCCTCTGTTTTCTGGGGCAGCAGATGTCCAGGTCAGTTTGGAGGAAAAGGAGTATGTTTACGAGCTGGGGAAGGAAAACACCGAGCGGCCGCGGAGCTACTATTATGCAGAGTACTCTTCGCAGGAGAAGGCCGAGTTTCAGCAGGCTGCTGTCGACGGCCAGGAAATCGTTTCGCAGAGCAGAAATATTATACCCAGCAAATACAAGCTCGTTGTTTTGGACAGACAAGAGTATACACAGAGACCCGCAACGACAACGAAAAAAGCGAAAAGGACTCGTCCCAGCAGAAAGCAGCGTCTAGGCAGGATTGAGGCCGCCAAACGGCGTAAAGAGTTCAGACACAGGCTTCTGCAAATACAGCAACGGAGCAGGATCAAGAAGACTAGACGGGGCGGCAGGCGAGCCAGGAAAAACAGCAGACAGCCCGCGGGCATCGATTTAGCTATCTAACATTATCTAGAGACGCAACACTGTTCAGCATCATTCTCACTTCCAGGCACTCGGGGCCTCTGTCGCCGTCAAACGAGTCCAGCACGGCTTTTTCAATGAGATGTCTGATTTCTTCCTTGAGCTGTTTCAAGTTCCTGGCGATCGGGCCACCTCTTGTCACGATTTCCTTGAATTTTGGCTCCACTCCTATGGCTGTGTCTTTCCAAAAAAGAGTCCCCAACGAGCTACCAAACTGCAGCACAGAGTTCACCTTCTCGTAGATCGTGAGTGTACTTGCTTGCGTGTCCTGGGTGTTGTTTGCATTCTGCCATTTGTTGGACTTCATCACTCTCTCCAGCTGATTTACCAGCTTACCAGAAGCCGACACTTCAGCAAACACCCTGTCGAGGCTTTTCGTGTTGTTGAGGTTCTTGATGATCAGGTTGATGGCGGCCGCGATCTTGAGGCTCAGGAGCTGCTGCAGCTGATTGTAAAACGACTCCGACGACATGATCGAGAGCGCGTTAATCAGGTTGAGCATCGATTGCACGTCGTACGAGAGCGAGAGATTTTTGAGATGCGTGTTGCAAATGTCCATCACCCTTGCTGTCTGGAGCTGCTGAAACGGTTCGTAGTCCCGCACAAGCTTTAGCGATTTCAGAAACGGCGAGTCGGCAAGGTGAATCTTGACCTGATTCAGCAGTCTGGCCAGCGAGATGAGCGACTTGAATGGCATTTTGTTGAGCTCCTGGTCGGTCTTGTCGATTTCCTCTATGCGGGAGATCAGATATATGAAATATGTGGAGGACCGCAGCAGATTGGACGTCTGGTGTATTTTCCTCAGTGCAGAGTGCAAGTTGGAGGATTCGTTGTATGGTTGTAGAATTTCGGTTTCGAGCCGCGCGTATGACCCGTTGACCTGTTTCAGCGACGGCTTGGTTTGCTGTATGGTATTGTGCAGTTCTTCGGCCGTGTCGAGCTCTGAAATGAGGGTGGTGTAGTTTTCGCTGGCAATTTTCTGGAGCCGTTTTTCCACGTCTTTCAGGTCGAACTGGAGCCGTTTGATGGACGTCGTGAGGTCGAGGTTTGAGTCCTCCACGCTATTCGTCGACACCACAAGCTCATTGGCATATTTTAGCGGGTCGAAGTCTTCCAAATAAGCGGCATACTCAGACATTCGTGAAGAGACTAAAAAAATTAAAAAATAAAAGCAATTTCATATGGGATTCAAGTTCGGATTCGAGGACGAC
Organism: Ogataea haglerorum; assembly: GCF_019207285.1. Taxonomy (NCBI): domain Eukaryota; kingdom Fungi; phylum Ascomycota; class Pichiomycetes; order Pichiales; family Pichiaceae; genus Ogataea; species Ogataea haglerorum. The sequence goes on from NW_025065158.1 coordinate 463,375, forward strand.
GAGCGAGATACGGCCGCCGCGAAAGACGCGTTTGACGTGGCTGAAGAAACTGTCGCTCCGCGGGTGCACGATATCAGCCATTTTCTGGAGCTGATGACCGGCACGCGGATCTCGTACGAGCATATTGACTTCCCAGGCTCGCTGGTTCGTCGTGAGTTTTTCGATGTGCGCCACCAGCTGATGAGCGAAGATGCAGAATCAGACGAGCTGCAGTTTCTGATAGGCTCGACCGCCGAAGACGTCCGGAACGGGGTTTACGAGGGAGGACTCAAGTCCTGGGAGTGCTGCTACGACCTGATGCACAGACTGCAAGAGGTCGACCTTTCTGGCTACAAAACGTTCCTGGAGCTAGGGTGCGGGACCAGTTTGCCGAGTTTGCTCGTTTTCCAGAGCCTGCTACAGCACAAGCAAACTCACGTCAATCTCATTCTTACAGACTTTAATTACGAGGTTCTGCGGCTGGTGACTGTTCCGAACCTATTTTTGACGTGGTGTCTCACAGCTCTTTCCAAGGACGAACTGGAGCGGCTTCAGCAGCGGCCAGACGTGGAAGGAAACGTCCGGGACGGCGAAATCGACGTCACCCCCGAGCTGGTAGCCAGGTTCAATAATGCGCTGCGGGAACAGCACGTCGCCATATCGCTTATCAGTGGATCCTGGGGCCGCCAGATGATGACCCAAATAGACGCACTGGCGCAGTCCCCCATGCTGATGGTTTCCTCAGAAACCATCTACTCTCCAGAGCACTTGCCAGTGGTGGCACAGATGGTGTCGGAGACAGTGCAGCGCGCGGGCTCTTTGGCACTCGTGGCGGCGAAGGACATATACTTCGGCGTGGGCGGGTCGCTCACGGAGTTCCTCGCGTGCCTCGAGAAAAAGCCGGTGCAATATTCTGTTGAGAAGATAAATGCTGGCCTGCAACGCAGCCTGGTTAGGGTGCACAAAAAAAAATAAACTAGATTTATTTTTTATCTACTAAATTTAGAAATCTTGTTTCAAACAGGAATTGACTGTTCAAATCGGCGTTTTCTTGCAATCCAAGCAAACCCTCTTTCTCCCGGCTCTGGTAAGATATTCATGCTTATGGCGTGATCCATTCTATGTCCAGCGATACTCCCACCCCGCAGGACACCATGTCCACCCAGCACTCCCTCGCCAACATGAACGGCGTTCGACGACCAAGAAATGTCAAGAACCTGCAGCTCGACCTGTCCAAAAACCAGACAAAATACCCGGTCCCTCTCACATACTCCTCCAACGGCAGCAAGCAGGTTCTGTCCCATTCTCCAGCAACCACCCCGCGGACCCCTAGACTCTATCGAACACCATCTCTCAACACTGTCCTTATGTCTTCAGCCAACTCCCCCACGCAGACAGCCAGCATCCAGCCCCCCACACGGTCGTTGACTCTCTCTATAAACTCCTCAAACGGCCACCAGAGCCAGAACACAGCACAGCCAACCCCCACGGTACAGCAGTCCCTCGAGTCCTCCGATTCGCTTGCATTCTCCTCGTCATCCACCATCGACTCCTCAGGTTCACTGTCTGCCGTGACAGAGGTGCCCTCGTACCAGCCGTCCAGCTGCGTGAAAGCTTATCCGGAAGGCCCTGTTTGCGTTCTGGAGCCGAACCTGTTTCTGTACTCTGAGCCGTCAATCACCCAACTGATCGACTTCGACGTCATCATCAACGTGGCCCAGGAGATCAAAGACTATACAGACCAGATCTCCAACAAAACTTCCATCTCAGGCCAGAATATCCAGTATTTTTACATTCCCTGGACTCACACGTCCAAACTGATGCCTGACTTCCCGAAACTCACAGAAATCATCGACAAGGCACTGGCAGAAAACAAACGTGTCCTGATCCACTGCCAATGCGGTGTCTCGCGCTCGGCTTCTTTAATCTTGGCATACCTGATGAAGCACAAAAAAATCGGCTACAACGACGCCTACAACATGCTAAAAGAAAAGGCTCCGCTGATTTCGCCGAACTTCAGTCTGATATACGAGGTCATGGAGTGGGGGCGCTATCTGGGTTATAGCTCTGCTGCTTCGTCCACTAATGATATGTAAAGTCTACGCTAATACAGTCGCGTCGATCGACGATATTTCCTACCACTAACGCAAATAATCCAATAAATCTTTTACTCAGATGTCTTCAGAGCAGGGCGTGAGTGCGGGTCCATCAGGGCCAGTTCTGCACGCAAATGATGAAACGCAGCACCCTGTAACACTGGAAGCCGCGGAAACAGAGTCTGGTCGGGTGGATGTACGGGAGGAAGCTCCGCCGCCCGTCAAGAAGGAAGAGCCGTTGCTGTCAGAGTCTGAGACCGACATTGATGAGTCGATCCCGCTGCCGTCCAACAGAACCAGAAGGCTGCATCGTCTCATGAGAAGAAGCTCGGAGGACAACGACTCGGACGATGAGCGAGGCTCCAAAAGACAGGTGCAGAAAAGGTCTGCGTCGCAGAGCTCGCGGTCTTCAGAGCGCAAGGTTAGCGGCAGAAGCGGGAAAGACGCCTCAGGAAGGTCGCTTTTGCAGCGACACTGTGCAAAAGGTCACTACGACGAGGCCAAACAGCTCATCGAGAACGGAGCAGACGTGAACGAGGCTGATTTTGCCGGCAACACGCCGCTCCACGAGGCCGCGCTGGAAGGCTATCTGGATGTTGTCGAGCTGCTGTTGGACAATGGAGCAGACATAAATGCGCAGTCGGCCCACATCGACAAGGACACTCCCTTGATTGACGCAGCCTCAAATTTGCACTACGATGTGGTGCGCACGCTGCTGGACCGGGGAGCGAATCCGTGTTTGGTGAATTCTCAGGGCGACTCTGCGCTGGACTCTGTAGAGCGAGATCGCGATCTGAACGATTTGGAGGAGGAAGAGCTTAACAAGGTCAAGAAGCTCAGAAAGCTTCTTGCTCAGGCCGCTCGAGAATACAAAAAGAGCCACACCAAGAGCCAGAGCTCAGGGCCAGGAACAGACTCAGAGAAAGAGGAGGTTTCCAAGCGGTCGAGCGCCGTGTTCTTTGATCCCTTCTCGAAGGAGGGCAGATCTGAGATCTACCACAAGGTTGCGGAAAACGACGTCACGTTTGTGCTGAACTACGTTTCGAACCTCGCCGGAAGCAAGATCTCTCCCGAACTGCTATGTCTGGCTGCGAAGCACGGCCATACTGACATAGCCAGTTTGCTTATTGCCTTTGGAGCCAAGGTGAACTACGTTGATAAGAGCGGAATGACGCCTCTGATGCATTCTGTGGGAAAGGACCATATTGACATGGTCAAGCTGCTTTTGGAAAACAAGGCGGATGTGTCGTTGATGGACAAACACGGCCGGACGGCGATTGACATACTACAAGAGAGCTACGAACCTGACGACGAGGAGATGAGGATTCTGATGGAGGCAAGCCAAAAGAGTTCCAAAAAACGGAAAGAGCGTGCTGAGACACCGGCGAATGAGCGGAGAAAGAGCGAGGTGAAGAAAATAAAACACAAGCCGTCTACAGACAGCGACACGTCGACACGATCTGCCTCTCAGACGCCGGCTGCTACGCGTGTTTCGACGCCTGTGAAACAGGAGCACAAACCAGAGCCCAAAACGGAACCGAAGACAGAGCCTAAACGGGAGGAGAAGCCTCTTGATCCTACTCCAGAGGAGCTGGAGGAAAGGAGAAAGCAGGAAGAGGAGGCACGTAAAGCGCGCGAGGCTCTCGAGTTACAGCGGCTGGAGAGAAAGAAGGCGCGCCAGCAGCAGATTGCTCGAACCATCGCAGAGCAGGAAAGACAGAGAAACGAAGAGCTGCGTGCTGCTGCCATGGCGGAAGAGAGAAGAAAACAGCAGGAGGAGCAGGAACGCGCCCGGAGGCTACAGGAGGAAGAGCAGCGTGCTCAGCAGGAAGCAGAGAAGCAGAACATGGAACGCAAGCAGTATATTCGCAGCTACTATCCGTACGGACTGAAGATTGCAAGGTTTGACGGTGACCGTACAGAGAGAGAGATATCGCAATATTTTCCGGTGTACGTGTACGAGGTGGGCGGTGAGAGCTATTTGGTCGATTTGCAGGCGATCTTGATACTGGGGACAGAGAAGTTCTACGACGAGAATAGTGAGATCGAGAAAAGGCCGCTCACTAGAGCAGAAAAAGCGCGTGTGTGGAATATCCTGTGGCCGATGATTGGCGTGTTTCTGAAAGGCGACAGTGTGCAGCTACAAGAGCTCAGAAAGATGTATGACCATGAGGAGAAGAATTTTGAGGAGTTGGTGCTCAACTGGATCAAACTGAGCGACTTTGACAAAATCCTGGAGAACTCAAAGTACGCCGTTGCCAAACAAGTCTCCGAGAAGTTTGCGCTCTGCAAAGTGTCGCCCGTGGAGCACACAGATCAGACTGTGACTTTACCAAAAAATGAGATAAGCGGACCTGTGACGGAGCGCCCGGTGCCTCTTCGTCTCGGGCCTAAAGCCAAAGCAGTCCTACAAACGTTCGACAGGAAACTGTGGTAATCAATTTAGTGTATAATAGTTTAATTTTATTGCTAATTTGCAATAACTAGCCTAACAACCACCCCACTCGAGGTTGGTCTCTGTCAATGAATAGGTTCTTGATTGATGGGGATGAAAAAGGTCTTATTTGGATTGAACTTGAGAGTATCCGCTGAATGGGTTGGCGTTCTTCGATTTCAGGTACTCGTCGGACATCTCTTGCCATTCTCTGTTCATGGTCTTTGGAATGTATCTCTTTGATCTGTAGTAGAAGAAACCAGCGGCGGTGACAGCAATACCAATGAAGGTACCCCAGAAAATGTATCTAACGTCTTCAGCAGAGTGGATAGGCTTTCTTGGGCCCCATTCACCGAACGAGACGTAGAAGGCAGCTTTTTTCTCCTCTGGGGTCAGCTGAGTCCATGGCAATTTTTGTCTCTCAGCAAGAGCTTCGATCACTTCCTTTCTGTCCTCTTCTGGAAGTTTCTCCCATCTAAGTTGTATGTTCGACACGGTGGCTTGTGAAAGTGCAGAGGCGTGTCTCACTTGCACCTTAGGAACAGTCTTCAATGCTTGTCTCAACATATTGTGTACCTAGAGAGTTAGTATATGAAAAACGGGGACCAGGTGAAAAAATCTTACCACCGCTTGCTGACATAACATGCTGTTTTTTGAGGATAAAAAATTGCAAAATCGTTGCACTCTCATTGGCTAGAACCGGCTTTGAGCAGAAACGGCTTTTAGATCGAGTTCTTCGCCTGCGTGGAGGCAGGCCTGACTAGTCGGAGCCCCTCTGCTATACCCCTGCAGTTCTTGTCTTGTGTTCGCTGATGTCAAATGGAACGTCAAAGTGACCCGTAGCTGACGCACATATGACCGCGCCTATATGCTAGCTACCATGCCCTGTGGAAAGCAGCATCGTCCCAATTGATTGCGGTATATTCATTCTCCACAAATACGTGTGCAATCCTTTATGTCGCTAGTTTTGCAATAAAAAACCTCCTGAAAAAGCCTTGTAAAATCTTTCCATTGACAACGTCCCCATTGCAATTCCTACTCACCCTTTGTATCCTGACTTCTGGTGTATTCCAATAAAGAATCCAGCGGTCGATAAACTTCTATAGAATTTGTTTATTAGACACACCAAAGTATGGAAAATTTATCCTTGAGCTTCTGCCACTCTCAAGTACGGCCCTACGCTCACCAAACATTGGATTTTTATTGGAGAACACGATAAACTGGTGATTTCCTCATGTTCGACTATACACCCGTACACCGCCTAGTTCGAGATCTTCTCTCTCAACTGAGTCAGGAACTCTTTGTAGCTCAAGTTTGCGCTCACTCTATCCTCAACGAGCTCGGACATGCTCCACATTCTGAGCGGAATGATGTCTCTGTTGGTATTCATCATGTTCTCGTTGGTCGAAGGGCCTCTCACAACGTACAGGTTCAAGTACTCGATAGAGCCCTCGTTCTCTCTGACCTTGTTGATAATGTTTCTCACACGGATGTTGAACTCGTTGTCCAGCTCTGGAAGCTCAGCCTTGCCAATTGGCACCTCGTTGATCGATTCCACACCAAACACGTCGTTCACCAGCTGAGGAACAGCGTCTCCTCCAATGTACAGGAACAACTCAGAAGTGTTGTTGATCAGATACAGGCCGTACTTCTCAAAATTCGTAATGGTAGCATTGATGGCCTCTGGAAGAACAATCTCGCCACGCTTCTTGGGAGGAATGTCGTATGGGTCGTCCTCACCGTCATATGGCAGTCCGCAGTCGTCCGTCATGGAATGCAACGCGTACACGGTTGGGTAGATGTAGTTGATCAGGCTAGGCAGGGGCAACGTGGCTAGTCGGTTCAGAGCAGCGGAACGGTGGTCAGAAGGAACCTTACCCGTTCTGAACGCAATGTGCTTGGTGAGCGATTGCAACAACAGCGGCAGCATTCTTAGGTTGGTGCAGAGCTGCAATGGGGACGAAGATCCAAGATTGCCAGGAACAATTTCTTTCTTGTAGACACTGAGGATATCCACCAACACCTTGTTCAAGTAATCTCTAGCGTCGTTCAAGGAAGAGGACAGCGTCTTCTCAATGGCTTTATGCGTGAAGTAGTTGGTAATGGCCAGTTGGTCAGCGGAAGCATAAACGTCGGTGAGATCCTTGGACGTTGGAATGCCCAAAGTGAGCACTCTTATTCTTCTCTCTCCGAAACATGTAGTATGCAGAACGGCACATTGGAAGAAAACGTATGGCTTGGATATGTACTCGTCAATTGCAACTTCAATGACATACGATTGGTCTCTTGGGAAAGTTGGGAACGAGCATAAGTCCGAGGATCTGTTGAAAAAGTTTCCAAAGAAAGCGTTCATTCTCAGTCCGCTGGAGCCTCTCACTCTCAGGACAGCCTCCAAAGCAATGTCCATGGAGAGGTGATTAGACACCTCTTTTGTGAGCTTAGTAATATCTTCCACTCTGTTGGCGGACCATGCTGGATAGAAGTGAGTCTGACCTGCTGTGTACCTTGGAAGGTTCGAAAGGGTTGCAACATCTTGATAATTGGAGCCCGTCAAGAACATGTCGACAGTCACCTGGGACTTGTTACATTCCACGGCGAACGACTTGTAGAACGAGTTGTTAGAGGTCAAAAGTGCTGATGCCTCCTTTGGTTTACCGCTGACAGCGTTCTCATCTCTTATTGCTAGTTTTCCAACACTCATGTTTGGAAGAGCAGATGTGAAAGTAATAATCTTACCGCCGATCTGAGAAATCAGCTTGTGTGCGGACTTGAGAGCAGGTCCCAGTGCCGATCCAGTATTTTGGTTGTTGGCAAAGAAGTCAACAAAGTTGTTGAGCAGTTTCTCAACGTTCTTTCTGCAATCTTTCAAGTTCACCAGCAAATTATCTGGAGAAGGTATCAGAACGTCGTCAAGATCGGAAACAATCATCATTGAGGCTTCTTTATCTTCCTGGTCGTCACTTGGGATGGTGAAGAAAGAAATACTGGAGTCAACACCCAGGAACGCAACTCTAGCTCTTCCGTTTTCGTTCGGAATTCTATCGAGAGTGTCTAGAATGGTTCGGGTGACAGTCGCCAGTAAACCATTTTGAATAGAGGCATAGGAGACGTCAAGAACAAAAACGTAAACGAGCGGCTGTGGTGGTCTCACCATATACTCGGAAGGAGCCACGAACTCTACCATTCCGTAGTTGAGCTCGTTTCTCTCCAACCTGTTCAATGGCGTGGAGTTCATTCTATCGTAGTCGAACCCACCGGGGACGTCGTTCAAGAGCGAGCAGAAGTTACATCTCCATCTTCTTCCCTGTTCTGTGAACTGGATAAACGGATTGATATACGATCTGCATCTGCGACATCTCGAGATGATGGTATCGCTGACAACAGGAACAGGTCTCTCGGAGTCATGCAGCGAGACGTATGGTCTCACCACCAGGGCAAATGGCAACTTGGATTTCTTCAGCAAGGAACTGGTGCTTGGAACAACGTTCAAAGTTGATCTGAAGTACTCTGGAGAACAGTTTGCCTCTGGGTTGCCATTGACGGACGTGCCTGGTGCCAGAATCATCGGTGGAGGCGGAAACTGCAGGTCAGCAATGGGTGGAGGAGTTTCTTTGAGCAGATCTGTGGAGTAAAGCTGGTTCAATGGCAGTGCTGCTTGCGCTGGCTGGGCCGGTGATTGGTACGAAGGCTGCGGATATGCGGGGTTTTGCAATGGTGCTGCGCCCACATCCTGGCCATAGACACCTGTTGGAGCCGTCTGAGGATACGCTGGCATGTTTGGTGCCTGGGGCTGTTGGGCATCGAGGTTGATTCCTGCAACACCCTGTGCCAGTTGGTTGACCGGTGCAGCCGCCTGTGGAGAGGAATACAGCCCCTGGTTAGCCTGAGGCTGCTGTGGCTGCGATGGTATACCGTATGCAGCCGACGGGTCTGGGGCCTGGTACATTGGCTGTGGATATGCTCTTCTTCTGTTGGACATGGTGGAAGGTTTTGGAAGGCGATGATTTTATGGTCTGAGAGCGCAATTCGGTTCTGGAAATTCGTACGAGTGGTGACTCCGCTGGGTTCGGCTAAAATCTGCCGGTTGGATTGTTCGATTGCAGCTCGTTTAATATAACACGCTCCAGAGATTCGCAGAGAACAAAACAAAACATCTTTTTTTCATGAAATGCTATCCAAATCACCACTCGGACTTTGGCAATTGTACACGACCATAGGTGGCAACAAAATACATTAGAATTACACCAGCCACATCGGCGCATATGTGGCTCAGTTCAGTCTTAGCTGGAATAGAGTCTCGAATTGACCCCGCATGGCCTTCAGAGAGTCCAGTAGGCGATCCAGATCCGCCTTTGAGAGGTTTTTCCAGTCATACCTGGCCAGCGTTCCTGCTACAAGTGCAACAAGCATCTTTAGCAGATGATACAGCTGAATCAGAGTATACTGGATTTGAGGCACCAATTCCGACAGTCCGGGCTTGTTGTTGTATAGATGGATCGCGACAGCAACAACGGCAAGAAATAGCACCAGCTTTATGGCACTGACGAGCGTTCTGTAAATCATTCTGGCCATTCTGAGCACCAATTTAGCACCCACGTACAGAACGAGAACGCACATGAATAGCGACCAAATTTCGGGATAGGCTTGCTTGAACCGCGAAATGTAGCCTGATGCGGTCACCACTGCGGCCCTGAGCGAGGCCAGCACCATGCTCACAGTGAGGTCGTAGTCGGAGCTCATGATGAGAACAATTATGTTTACGATTCGTAGGTGTAAGGGTTACCCCTAATCGATAAATAATTATCTAGGGGCAAAGATTTTACTTTCCAGTTGATTTCTTCTTTCGCCATGGCTTCAGCACAAGAAATACTGTCTTTGTACAGGCAATTTTTAAGATACTCGCGCAAGTTTGAGAACTACAATTTCAGGGAGTACTTTTTGAGAAGAAGCAGGGAAGAATTCCGCAAACTGAAGGACTTCGACGGTGACACCTCGGCCCTTATAGAAAAGGCGAAAAAAGAGCTCGGAGTTCTCAGAAGACAGTCTACGATCTCGCAAATGTACCACTTCGACAAGCTGGTGGTGGAAAAGGTGAAGAACCACTGATTTATGGTGTTGATACATCTAATACAGTCTATTCTAGTTGGGCAGCAACCTCTAAAACCGACTTGCTGAGTCTGGCGGCGGCCTCGACCAGCAGGTCGGTGCTCCCGGTGTAACAGATGGCCATCCGAACGAAGTTGGTGCGGTCCTTGGAGAACTCATAGTTGACAGCCATGGCGCCTCCATAGACAACGCCCACTCCGTTCACCGCGCACCTTGCCTTGAGAAGCTCGGTGCCTTTTTCCAGATTTTCCTTGCCAAAGTCGATGATGCTGGAGACGAACATGCCGCACTCCGGATCCATGACTTTCAAGTAACCCTTTTTAGCGGCCTCTGTATCTAGAAGAGCTTTAACGAAGGCATTTTTCCGAACGAGATACTCGTTTCTGACCTTGATAATCCACTTGAGCCAGCCGTCCAGGCCGCCCATGTGGCGGATCGTGTCGTTGACCAGAATCTGCGAGATTCCGCTCGGGGCCCGGGAGCTGAGATCCGAGTACTGGGTGCAGCTCTGGATCACCCGTTTGTGGCCCGCCAGGAACCCGAGCCGCAGACCCGGGGCGAACACCTTGGAGAAGGTCTCCGTTCTGATGACTCTTCCGGTGGTGTCCAGGTTGATGTAGGAGCCATGCAGAGAGTCGACAAACTCCTCTGGAGTGAGGTCGAACCTTGGAGTCTCCGAAACTTTTTGGAAGTTGAGATAGGCATACGGCTCGTCTTCCAGAATGACGAAATCGTGTTCCTCAGCAAGCTGAAGAATCTTTTTTTTGTGCTCAGTGGTCTGAGCAACGCCTAGCGGGTTCTGGCCCGTTGGGATAGTGTACAATAATTTTGGCTTCTTTTTGCCGGGGTGCAGGGTGTCCCAGTTCTCAAGCACCTCCTTCAGGTTGGCAGAAAAATCAAACGTCTTGTCAGGCCCGAAGTCCAGCTTCACTGGCACCGTGTGGACGCCGAGGTTGTTCAAGGAGTTGAGGATCGGAATAAACGTGAACTCCTCCAGCAGCATCGAGTCACCCTTGCTCAGAAAAGAGTCGAACACCTTGTCGATTCCGTTGGAGCCTCCGCACGTGAGCATTGTCGACCACTCGTCGTAGCCCGGTCTCCACACCTTTTCAACAAAATCCCGCGTAAAGTCCACCAGACACTTGGTGCCGTTGGTGAAGCCGTACTGCAATCCGGTTTTCAGGTCGATCTCCGACGGATCGGACGCGACCTGCGAGACCAGGAATGACGAGTCAGGCTGTGGCTCGTGAGCCACAGCGGTCTCCTCGTGATACCCGTCCTCAAAAGGCTTCTCAGCAATGCCAATTCGGATGCTCTTGACAGGGAAGAAGTCGTGGTTCGGCATGCCCCCAACCAGGCTGATAGGAGCAGGGTGCGGCTCCTCGCCTTCGGGAAGCTTGGCAGAGCTCCAAAAATGGCGAGTGACGCGCGCCTTGGCGCGCTCGGACATGAGATTCTCGTGTTGATAGGACATGGTGGCAAAATAAAAGATAACAAACTAAGCAGCCGTGTGACGCTTTTACTATCTAATGCGGTGCGAGGGTGGGCGCACTCAGTAGCTCAAAAATTTGCCACGATAAATGTTTTTTTTTCCACTTTTAGACAATGTCGTCGTTTTGAAGGATCAGAACGGTAGCATTGACTCCAACGCTTAATGCCTTCGCGTGGACCGGTCGATGGTCTGTGTGAACACTTTTGTGTTGGGAAAGCAAAACCGACAAACGTCGGTTAGGATTACTCCACCCTGGTCAGACTTTCCCGTGTCTGGTGAGGACTAAATCACCTTCCTAAATTCTTTAAATAACGAGCAAGTGCTATTAATCTACTGTATACACTGGTACAAGCTTTTGAGGTATCTAGCGGCGACTAGTTTTTGGCGGCTCCAACAACACCGCCAACCACGGCTCCGACAATGATGCAAATGATCAACACGCAGACCCAGAAAATGATCCACTTGAGTTTTCTGCCCTTGCGGGCGTGGTCTCTGGCCTTGACGACGTTGGCGTCACCTCTCTCGAGGTGATCCTGGGCCACAGCCACGTTATCGTTGATGTTATCGAACATCACGTCCTGCTCAAAGACAAGCTCCTGCAGATCGCCAAACAGCTGGTTCAGCTCGGCAGCAAGTCGCTCGGTTCTCTCCACCTCCATGTGCCTGGCCTGCACCTCCTGCAGAACCGTCATCGCCTCGCCTTTCCTGTTCGACATCCTAATGGCGTTGTCGAACACCTGCTGGTCGCCAACCGTGTATACGAACTCGGCGGCCTCGTCGTACGTAGCATCTGGATTGACAATCTTGTACTGGTTGATGGCTTTCTGCTTGTTGGCCTGGTTGTATCTGTCTTCGATTTTGGCCAGCTTTGTGATCAAGGCTCTGAACTGGGCGGTCAAATTCTCGGCCTGTTTCTGCTTGTCGGTGTCGGACCCGCACTCCTTGTACAACGCCTGCAATTTCGGCTTGATGGTGTTTTTCTGGAGGTCAGAGAGCGTATTATTGTTATTGTCAATTTGTCTCTGGAAAGACGCCATCTCCTCGGATCCAATCGCGTTTAATGAGTCCAGTTGCAGCTTTTCGAGTCTGTCAATCAACGTGCTGTAGTCTGAAAGGTCGTCCTTGATGTCCTGGACGAGCGTGAAGAACTGGTTCGTGCCGGTCATTTCGTACGCCGAGTTCTCGGCGTAGGGGTTCCCTTGGCCGGCAGCGTACGGGTTATCAATCTAGAACGTTAGCGCCCACACTAAGCCGCCCATCTTCGGCCATTGGCCATACCTACCGTGCTCATTGTTCTGGTCTAGTGCTTTATTTCCAGGCGGAACAAAAAATAATTATCAAAAGAATTGTGCCAGACTATACTTTTTGCCAGACCGCGGTGCGAGGGTGGATGGCGCTCCTGCGAAAGGGACAGGGCATGGGGCCGTCCTGGCAGGTCGGGGGTAGGGCAACCTGCCCGTTCGCTTTTTCTGCTCAGGGCCTCTTCTCGTGTGGTGCTGCGCTTTCCCTCCCTGGTGCCCCAGAGCCGTTTGGAGCTGGCGTTTTCGCTCTTGGAGGCTTTTTTTGCACAGCCTTGTTTCTTGACATGAAAAATAAAAAAAATGGTACTCGGGTGATTTTCTGCATATGCCTTCGTCGTCGGGTTTGCCGCAGAAAAGAGCCTCTGAAGCAGTCGCGTCTGCTGGAAAGCGCCAGATCAGTATCAAGCAGACGCCTGAGGAGGAGGCCAGAGCTAAGGACTATTTCCAGTCGCATATATTTGATGATCGTTTCAAACAAGACCTTAAGAAGCAGATCGCAGATTCACAGCCGTATCGATGGGGCACAATCCAAAACCTGATTGACGATGACCTCTTGCGCAGCGTGCGCAAGGAAATCATTTCTGAGATCAGCTTCAAGAAGAAAGAAACAGATATATACAAAGTGTTCCAGAGCGGTGATCTCGCAAATCTCTCGGGTATGACCAAGCAGGACCTTGAACGGCTGCCCAGTCTCTACAAGCTGCGCTCAGCCATCTACTCGCAGACTTTCCGTGACTACGTATCGTATGTGACGGGATGTGGCAAGCTCAGCGGAGTGAAGACGGATATGAGCATCAACACGTACTCGAAGGGCTGCCACTTGCTCACGCACGATGATGTGATCGGCTCACGAAGGGTCAGTTTTATTCTGTACATGCCAGAGCCGGGAAAAACGTGGAAACCCCATTATGGTGGCTCGTTGAGACTGTTTGACTCTGTCGTGCCAAACGTGCCAAGATCAGACTACTACTGCAAGCTGACACCGCAATTCAACCAAATAGCATTTTTCACTGTGCAGCCGGGACTCTCTTTCCACGATGTCGAGGAGGTGCGGGTGGACAAGCAGCGGCTCTCGATCCAAGGATGGTTCCATATTCCCCAGGCTGGCGAGGACGGGTATATCCCCGGGGAGCAGGAGCGCACAGAGGCCAAGTCGACACTTCAGCAGCTTGAGTCGAAGGAGCTCAAGGAGTACGACTTCCCGAAAATACAGTACAATGAGCTGCCTCCGTTGGAAACCCAGGAACTGGTCACTCTCGTTGGAAAGGAGTCGGATTATCTCACCGCATTGGATCTCGAATATTTGCGAAAATACATGAATCCATCGCTGCTGACCGCTGCTTCGATTGAGCGTCTAAATAGCATTTTTGCCGAGGAGTCTGTGGTGGACGTGCACGCGTTTCTGAGCGAGGAATATTTAGGCGACCTGAAGAAACAAATGAAACAGCTCGAGCTGAACGAATACCCAGAAATGCCCCAAAAACAAAATCAGGTGGTCTTTCCATGGAAACTCGCCGTGCCTCCGCACAAACAGAGATACTGCTACATCGACGGGTTGCAGAAACAAAATATTGATAACGCAGAGAGCATAGCGCAGATAAACCAGGTCAGGTCCATGGAGCTGCCGAACTTCGAGCTCACGAAAAACATATTTGAGCTCCTGAAGCCAGAAGCGGCTCGGGAGCTGGAAGAGGCGCGGAAGAACAACCCCTCGCTAACGAGTATCCACGACGTCTCCATTCGCCTGTGCGAGCTGGCATCCTTCTTCAAAAGTGTGAGCTTCAAAAAGTGGCTGATGGCGGTGACAGGACTGCGCCCAACGCACGACCAGATCCTTGCGCGCCGGTTCCGTCCTGGCCACGACTTTACGCTGGCGTCCAAACTGGACCTAGCTACAGACGACAGGCTTCTGGATGGCCTTTTGGAGGCCACGCTGAACTTGACGCCATCTTCCGGTTGGGATAGCGGCGAATTTGGTGGATACGAGCTCTGCATGGGCACAGACGAGCCAGAAGCCGAAGAGGCTGCCGAGGAAGGTTTGAATGAGGACGAGGCTGCCATCTACAAGGCGTCGGGGGACGATTCGGTTGTCCACGAGTCGCAGGCCAGCTGGAACAAATTGAGCCTGATGTACAGAGATTCGTCTGTGCTGAAGTTTGTGAAGTACGTGAGTTTCAACGCTCCGGGCTCCAGGTGGGACGTGAGCTGCGGATGGCTCTGCGCTAAGGACGAGACAGATGAGTCCGGGTAATAGACTAATTTTTGATAATGGACCTTTTTTGGATTTTTTTTGGATTTTTTTAAATTTTTTGTAATCGTGAGTCTTGTTTGTTCTTTGTATGAACAGATTGATAAATCAAACTGCCAGGAACTGTTTGATTTTCTACAAGAACAAGACTAACTTGCTTAGACCCGTCCGTTTAGTTTCTTCGCAACTTGCAAGACCAATGATGACTTCTGCTGTGGATACTCTTTCGTCCAAGCTCGATTCGCTGAAACTGCAGGCTCCTCCTGCCATCCAGGGTTCATTCCCGGACTACAACACCGTGGACCTGTGCAGAAACTACATTGCCAACCAGCTGTCTGAACTGACCGGAGTTGACGCCTCGATCGCATACCAGAGTTTGGAGTGGTCCCTTGTTCTGGAGAACGGAGACCTTATCGTTCCTCTTCCTCGTTTGAGATTGAAGGGCGATCTCGTTGCGCTGGCCAAAGAGCTTGCTGACAAGTTCCCCCTTGGCGGCTATCTTAAGAAAGTGCATCCTGAGGGCAAGTTCCTGCAGTTCTTCTTCAACCCAGAGTTTTTACTGAAATACGTGGTCAAGGATGTTCTTGAACGCAAACAGGACTTTGGCTCTTGTCCGCTGGGAAAGGGCAAGCGTGTTGTGATTGAGTTTTCTTCGCCAAATATTGCCAAGCCGTTCCACGCCGGCCATCTGCGCTCGACCATTATTGGTGGTTTTCTGTCCAACCTGTACGAAAAGCTCGGCTGGGAGGTCATAAGAATGAACTACCTAGGAGACTGGGGGAAACAGTTTGGTCTGCTTGCTATTGGATTCGAGAAATACGGCTCCGAGGCCGAACTGGAGTCCAACCCTATTCAGCATCTGTTCGACGTCTATGTCAGAATCAACCAGGACGTGAAGGCCGAAGAGGAGCAGGCTGAGAAGACGGGGGTCCCCCTCGACGAGGCCAGCTCTGTGGACGGCGCTGCACGTGCTTTTTTCAAGAGAATGGAGCAGGGAGACAAGCAAGCTTTGGGACTCTGGGAGAAGTTCCGTGCGTTGTCAATCGAGAAATATATCGATACATATGCTCGGCTGAACATCAAATACGATGTTTATTCTGGTGAGTCGCAAGTGAGCCAGGAGTTGATGGATCGAGTGCAGAGAGAGCTCCAGGAGAAGAATCTTGTGACAGAAGATAGGGGCGCTCTGTTGATTGACTTTAAGCAGCTGGGCGAGAAGAAGCTGGGGAAAGTGCTCGTTCAAAAGAGCGACGGAACATCGCTGTATATCACACGTGACCTGGGGGCGGCCATCGAGCGTAAGGAGAAGTACCACTTTGACAAGATGATCTATGTGATTGCATCGCAGCAAGACTTACACGTGAGACAGTTTTTCCGTATTTTGGAGAAAATGGGATACAGCTGGGCCAAGGACGAGCTGCTGCACGTGAACTTCGGCCTGGTGTTGGGAATGAGCACCAGAAAGGGAACCGTCGTGTTTTTGGACGATATTCTGGAGACAGTGAAGAGTGCCACTTTGGAGATCATGCAGAAGAACGCCGAGAAGTTCACGCTGGTGGAGGACCCAGAGGCTGTGGCTGACCTCGTTGGCATCTCTGCAGTGATGATCCAGGACATGCAGGGCAAGAGAAACAACAACTACGAGTTCAGCTGGGACAGAATGCTTTCTACCGAAGGAGATACAGGCCCTTACTTGCAGTATGCCCACTCGCGACTGAGGTCGATTGAGAGAAACTGTAATGTTGCGGAGCAGAAACTGCTCGACGCCGACCTTTCCATCGAGAATCTCGTTGGCACAGAGGAGCAGGTCAAACAATTAGGACTGGAGCCAGCGGAGCAGGCAAAGAAACTCGAGATGTTGGCCACTCAGCGCGAGAAAGTGGAGTCGCTGGCGCGCATTCTTGTGTCGTACCCGGACATTCTTCGGTATGCGTCGAAGAATCACGAGCCGTCCACGCTGGTCACGTACCTGTTCAAGCTGACGCACCAGTTCTCGTCGACGTACAAGGTGCTACGTGTGATGGGCGAGAAGGAGCAGGTTTTGGAGGCCCGGTTGGCATTGTTCAGCTCTGTTAGACAGGTGCTGAACAACGGGCTCAGGGTGTTGGGCATCACGCCGGTTGACCGAATGTGAATTAATAATCAGAAAATAGAGTGGTAGCAAAAAATAAAATAAAAAATGATCAAATTAGGTCAACTTTAGCGTGGATGAACATATCCTTTCTGTAATTGCCGAACCTTTCGAATTTACCATACCCATTGAATGACTTTCGACACTATTGAGGACGCCCTGGAAGCATACAGGAACGGCGAGTTTCTTGTCGTGATGGACGACGAGGACCGTGAGAACGAGGGAGACTTGGTCATCGCGGCAGAGAAGATGACGCAGGAAAAAATGGCCTTTCTGGTCAAGCACTCGTCGGGCTACGTGTGCGCGCCGCTGAGCACGGAGCGTGCGGACGCGCTCGACTTGCAGCCTATGGTGCCGCATAACACGGACCGCCATGGCACGGCATACACTATTACTGTGGACTACGGCGAGGGCACCACGACGGGGATCAGCGCGCACGACAGGGCGTTGACTGTGCGGCAGCTGGCGAACCCGGCCTCGAAGCCGGCGGATTTTCTGCGTCCTGGGCACATCTGCCCGCTGCGCGCACGGCCCGGTCTGCTGAGAGAAAGAGTCGGCCACACCGAGGCTGCCGTGCAACTGTGTGTTCTGAGCGGTCTGCAGCCGGCGGGAGCCATCTGCGAACTGGTCAACGCGGACGACGGGCTGATGATGCGGTTGCCCGAGTGCACGAAATTTGCTCAGGAGCACGGACTGAAAATAATATGTATCAAGCACCTTGTGGAGTACATGGATGAGAAAAAAATCTACTAAAAATAATGAATAGACTATTTGGAACCCGTAACAATTTGCCCAAGGCGACGCTGGGCGACGCGATTAGCAGCATCGACGAGCGCGCGGCGTCGCTGGACGTGAAGATCTCCAAGCTGAACGCCGAGCTCGCGACGTACCAGCAGAAAATGGCCAAGATGCGCGACGGGCCGGGCAAGACGGCCGTCAAGCAGCGCGCGCTCAAGGTGCTGAAACAGCGCAAGCAGCTGGAGGCGCAGAAAGACCAGCTCGACGCTCAGAGCTGGAACATCTCGCAGGCGCAGATGACAACCGAAAACCTGAGAAACACCATGATCACCGTGGACGCCCTCAAGAGCAGCAACAAGGAGCTCAAGCGCACCTACGGCAAGATCGACATCGACAAGATCGAGGCGCTGCAGGACGAGATGCTCGACCTGATCGACCAGAGCAACGAGCTGCAGGACTCGCTTGCCCGCAGCTACGACGTGCCGGACGACATCTCGGAGAGCGAGCTCGACGCAGAGCTAGAGGCCCTGGGCGACGAGGTGGCCGAGGACGAGACCCCGGCGTACCTGGAGATGCCTACGTTTGTGGACGAGCCCGCCGAGCCCGAGCAGGAGGAGGCGGCCAAGGAGGGCGAGCTGGTGCAGTGATCGAGCTATATACGCTATGCTGTGCGCTGCAGCGCCATGAGATAGTTGCCCGTGTCGGGCAATCCGGTGAACACCCAGCCCCGGAGCGGGAGGTATGTGCATCCTCTGGCGTCGACGACGCGGAACTGCGTTCCGTCCACAAACTCGGCGATCTCGCGCCGGTCGATGTACTTGGAGTACGTGTGCGTTCCGACGGGCACGATGCGCAGCACGTACTCGCCAAAGACGATCGTCGTGAGCCACGAGACGAGGTCTCTATTGATGGTGGATAGAAACAAAAACCCGTCCTGCTTGACGTGCTGCATCGCCGTCTGCAGCACGAGCGCGGGGTACTCGACGTGCTCGAGCATTTCCATCATGGTGACGACGTCGTATTGGTCGTCTTTGTCGAGCTGCTCTATGGATCTTAATTGATAGTCGATTTTGTCAGTAATTGCCGGGTCGAGCGCCTTGTGCTCGTTGGCGACGCGGACCACCTCCGGGCTGAGGTCAATGCCCCGCACAGATGCCACCATGGGCAGCCGGGCAAGCGATTCGGACAAGATGCCGCCGCCGCAGCCGATGTCGAGACACGAGAGCCGCAGCTTGCTGAGCTCCTGTGCGATGCGTCTGTCGATTTCTGTCTGTATTGACTGCGCGACAGGGCCCGGCAGCACGTTGTGGTGGTTCCAGCCGGGCACAAACGTCTTGTGTTCGCCGGGCACGCCGGCGTTGATATTGACATGTCTGCGCAGGGTCTCGTTGATGAAGTCCATGCGGACGAGGTTCATCTTGTGCAGGATGCGCTGTGGACCGGTGGTGTCCCACCAGGACGCGGCGAGATTGTTGAAATGGGATTTTTCGGCCTCGGAAATGGCCGTTGACAGTCTTCTGAGAAACATAGATAGTTTATTTTATTTTACTTTATTTTATTTTATTTTATTTTTTCTTTAATTATTTATGTCTTCTTCCGAGGAGGAGTTTGAGAGTCTGATTGCGACGCGCGAGCGGCGCGCGAACGCAGGGTCGCGGCTGAAGAAGCTGCTGGAGGCCGAGGAGGACGAAGTGCTGGGCGAAGAAGACGAAAACGTGCAGCTGCTGTTTGCGGAAGAGGGTGAGGACAACGAGTGGAGCGACGAGAGCGACGAAAGCGAGGAGGAGCAAGAGGAAGAGGAGCAAGAGGAAGAGGAGCAAGAGGGCGGCGGGGCCGAGGAGGACGCAGAGTCGGGGTCGCCGGAGGCAAACTCAGACGAGATGCTGTCGTCGTCGGAGCTGTCTGCGTCAGACACTGACGAGAGCGAGGGCGAGCGCGAGTTGCAGAGGGAACAGAAGCGGCGCAGGAAAAAGGTGGAGATCCCGCCGATCCGGAGGAAGCCCACTGCGACGGCCCCTCGCAAGCGGCGCAAGGTCGACTTGGAGACGGGCGACAGACGACTTTCGACCAGGGCCACCACGGCGCAGAATACACAGGCTATCCAGGAAAAGCTGGTCAGGATGAAGGAGCGACAGTCGCACACGAAGACGCGCGTGCGGGAGGAGTACGTGGAGAAGACGCTGGAGGAGAATCTGGAGGAGGCAAAGGTGACAGAGGAAATGAACACGCAGTCGTTGAACCTGTTTTTCCAGCAGGAGGTCGAGAAGAAGAAGAAACAGCGTGACCTGATGAACAGCAAGCGGTTCCGGCTGCTGGAATACGTCTCTTTCCAGAGTATTGCCAAGTTGGTGACGCCGCAGGACGAGCTGGACCGGATCAGGGAGGAGAAGGAGCGAGAGGAGCTGGCGCGGCGAACTACAAAAAGGCGCGGCCGGAGACGTAAGAGCGAGATCGAGCGTGCGCGGCTCGAGGCAGAGAGGCAGCAGCAGCAGCAGCAGGAAGAGGCGAAGCAGGAGAAGCAGGAAGAAGTGCAGCAGGAGCAGCAGGAGGTGCGGGACGAGATGAACATCGTCAAGGAGGAGACAAAGGACATCAACGCGGACACGAACGAGACGGCGACTGAGAGGACGGAAGAGACGAAGCATGACGCCGAGGACGCCGAGGACGCCGTGGAGGAGGCTGTGGAGGAAGCTGAGGCCGAGACCGAGAACGTGCCGGTCGAAGGCCCCCCACAAAAGGTGGCTGTGCAATTCATCGAGTCGCACCTGCGCAAGGACATCACCCGCCTGGAGCTCAAGGCGATCCTGTTCGGCCCGCAGTCGATCGTCCCGGGCCCGCACCGCGACCCGCACGCGCAGACCATCTACACGATCAAGCGCGACTTCCAGAAAGAGCTGGATCTCAGGAAGGTCACCAAGGAGCGCGACGCCGTGTACGAGAAGCTGCTGCAGCTGCCCAAGTTTGGCGAAACGTACCACACGGTCGAGGACCTGGGCGTGGCCAAGCAGACCGACGAGCACGTGATCAGCATCACGACACCGGCGCCGCTGGGCATCTACCTGCCCAACGGGGCGAAGAAGCAGTGCCCGATCAACGGCGAGGACGCGATGTACTACGACCCCTCGAACGGGGTGCCGTACAACTCGGTCGAGGGGTACAAGGTGCTCAAGCACGTTGCCGAGGGCGGCTACTTTTGGACGCAGATCGACGCAGGCGGCGTGAACTCGGTGTACAAGGGCGGCGTCGGGTGCTATTTCGGCCGCTGGGACGACCGCCACGCGCAGGGCGTGCCGGAGGGCTTTGCTGGATGATCAGGAGACGTCTATTGTGCTACAGATCTATGGAACGTCAGCTGGTGTTGTGTTTGAGTTCGCTCTCGAACGTCGCGAGCAGGTCGTCCTGGAAGCGCTCGAACACCGCGCGGGCCTCAGGCACGAGGTGTGTGCGGACGAGGGCTTTTTTTTCGGCGTCGCCAGAGACCTCGAACTCGAAGCTCTGCTGGTCGTGCTCGAACTCCACGAGACGCACCGTGTGTTCGGAAACAGAGCCGTCGTGGTCGACCTGGACGACGAACTCCACTTGCAGGTCGAAGATGCAGCGCACTTTGCCCTTGCGCTGGGTCACGTCGCAGTCTCCGGCCACAGGCTTGACGCTGCTGACAGAAAACGTGTGGTTGTCGCTCGCAGCGCGCACCTTTGGCAGCCGCTCCTGGAAGTACGCGTTGGCCCAGCTGAGACAGTTCTTGTCGACCCAGTGCCAGTTGTTTGGGTTGTGTATGGTGGTCATGGCGTGAGCTGCTTGGGTGCTGAGATTATATACCACGATAAATCTAGAAAAATCTTTTATTGACCCGCGCGTCGGTTGGCGTCGAGAATATTCAGCAGCTGGCTGAAAAAAATGTCGCTGCACGGCTCGACAGCGAGGTTGTGCGCGGCGCCCTCGAGCTCGGTGTAGCTTGCGTGGGTGCACCCGATGCTTTGGAGGTTGGCAATGAACTTCCTGCTGGCGCGGCAGTCGTTGATGTGGTCGGCGTTGCCGTGCAGAATGGCTATGGGCAGGTCCCTGTTGTAGCGCGCGTACAGATCTGGGTGGAGCAGTCGCTTCCCGCGCAGCACGAAGTCGCGTGCCTCGATCGCCGTGGCCGTCAGCCCGGCCGGCGGCGCCCTGCTCCGGATGAACTGCTGCACCTCGGGCAGCGACGAGACGTACTCCACCTTGAGTGGGGTCTTGACTCGCAAGTACCGAACAGGAGGAACGGCCCAGCACAGCGCGCGAATCGCCCACTCTTGGTACTTGGGCACCGCCGTCTCCGGCGAGAGCTCGATCAGCGGCGAGCACGCGACCGTCATGAGCAGCCGGTCGCGGTACGTGCCGAACGCGCTGTAGTTGAGAATCAGCCCGCCGCCCATCGAGTGGCCCATCAGAATCACCTTGTCGTCGGCGTCCAGGTTTCGGCTGATGAAGAAGTCCATATCTTTGTAGACGCGCGAGTCGTCGTTGCTGGACTGCACGTTGCTGGCCGGCCGCGACGTGCCCTCGCCGCGCTGGTAGTGGAAATGGACGTCGTAGCCGTCGGCGGTCAGCTTGTTGAAGAGCCCGAAAAAAAGCTCGTAGATGTCTCTGTAGCCGTGGATGAAGACAATGCGGCCTTTGTAGTCGCCGCTGTGCCTGTGCAGAAAGGTGGGGAAGACGCACCCGTCGTGCTCGACTTCGCCCGTCTCGACGGCGCACTCCAGCTGTTGCATAGTAGGTCCAGGCAGATTGCACAAGGAAATATACGTGGCGGCGCACCCCTGCACCGTCGCTGCTGGACATGAGTACTCCGGTGTGGCTAGTGCTGACAAACTCCGGCATAGTCCGCCAGGTTTTTTATCCCGCAGGGGCTCCCCAGCGGCGATTTTGCGCGGCGGCCTGGCCGAAATGTCCAAGTTGCTGGCCCAAACAAATATAAATGGAGAGCGACGGAGTTTTTTAAAAAGTTAACGTTTAATTAATCAACGCAATTATGAGTGAAGCTCAGTAAGTACGCAAACGGCGCGCTCTAACAACCAGAGGTGATATCGGACTGATCGGACTGGCCGTCATGGGCCAAAACCTGATCCTCAATGCTGCAGACCACGGATTCACCGTTGTTGCCTACAACAGAACCGTGTCGAAGGTGGATCACTTCCTGGCCAACGAGGCCAAGGGCAAGTCGATTCTGGGTGCCCACTCGGTGGAGGAGCTGTGTGCCAAGCTCAAGAGACCTAGAAGAGTCATCTTGCTCGTGAAGGCCGGCGACGCCGTCGACAACTTCATCAACCAATTGCTGCCTTACATGGAGAAGGGGGACATCATCATTGACGGTGGTAACTCGCAC
The DNA here is from genome assembly GCF_019207285.1 of Ogataea haglerorum. Lineage (NCBI taxonomy): Eukaryota > Fungi > Ascomycota > Pichiomycetes > Pichiales > Pichiaceae > Ogataea > Ogataea haglerorum. Next base: position 486,259 of record NW_025065158.1, read on the forward strand.
TTCCCAGACACCAACAGAAGATACGCCGAGCTGAAGGAGAAGGGCATCTACTTTGTTGGTTCTGGTGTTTCCGGAGGAGAGGAGGGCGCCCGTTACGGTCCTTCTCTGATGCCCGGAGGAGCTCCAGAGGCCTGGCCGCACATCAAGGAGATCTTCCAGTCGATTGCCGCTAAGAGCGACGGCGAGCCATGCTGCGACTGGGTCGGAGACGCCGGAGCCGGCCACTACGTCAAGATGGTCCACAACGGTATCGAGTACGGAGACATGCAGCTGATCTGCGAGGCGTACGACCTGATGAAGAGGGTCGGCGGATTCAGCGACAAGGAGATCTCCGACGTGTTTGCCAAGTGGAACAAGGGCGTTTTGGACTCGTTCCTCATCGAGATCACCAGAGACATCCTTGCCTACAACGACACCGACGGCACGCCATTGGTCGAGAAGATCCTGGACTCTGCCGGCCAAAAGGGTACCGGAAAGTGGACTGCCATCAACGCCCTGGACCTGGGCATGCCGGTCACCCTGATTGGCGAGGCCGTGTTTGCCAGATGTTTGTCTGCCCTGAAGGAGGAAAGAGGCAGAGCAAGCACCCTGCTGGCCGGCCCTGCCAGCGCCCCAAAGATCGCTGACAAGCAGGCCTTCATCGATGACCTTGAGCAGGCCCTGTACGCCTCCAAGATCATCTCGTACGCCCAAGGATTCATGCTGATCAGAGAGGCTGCCAAGGAATACAACTGGAAGCTCAACTTCCCATCCATTGCTCTGATGTGGAGAGGAGGATGCATCATCAGATCGGTTTTCCTGGGAGAGATCACCGCGGCCTACAGAGAGAACCCAGACCTCGAGAACCTGCTGTTCCACCCATTCTTCAACAAGGCCATTTCCAAGGCCCAGGCCGGATGGAGAAAGACGCTTGGTGTTGCCATCGAGGCCGGTATTCCTACGCCGGCCTTCTCGACCGCCCTGTCCTTCTACGACGGCTACAGATCCAAGCAGCTGCCAGCTAACCTGTTGCAGGCCCAGAGAGACTACTTTGGGGCACACACCTTCAAGATCCTGCCGGAGTACGCCACCGAGGACAGAAAGGTCGGCGACTACATCCACATCAACTGGACCGGTAAGGGCGGTAACGTGTCTGCCTCCACTTATAATGCTTAGGTGAATAAATAAGAGTGGTAAATCGATTCCTGTCACATCGACGCGTCGCCGCGCGTCGCCGTAGACGAAAATTTTCTGAACCTTTTTATACTTGCACCTGTCTTGTGTGACTGTGTTTTGTGAAATATTACCCCGGATTTCTTGATTAGATAACCAGGATGCCCAACAGCATCCCGCCCTCCGAAAACAAGCCGGGCGACGCGTATCACTTCGACGAAAATGAGATTTTTGACGAGAACCAGCTGCGCCAGGCCATCGAGGACGCTCTGCACGCCGACAAGGACAAACAGCTATTTACCGAGATCAACAGCGCGATCCAGGCCCTCGACGGCCCCGCAGACGACGCCAAGCCGGATGACGAGCTCACTCAGGCCATCGCCGAGGCAATTGACCACGTTAAGCCCGCCGAGCACGCGGAATCCGGCGTCGAGACTCTCGAGCCGCTCGGGCCGCTAGAATCGCTGGGGCTGCCACTGGACTCGAACGAGCCGGAGCTCGAGTCGGCCCTTGCCGAGATGGTGCAGACCGTGGTCGACACGAACCTGTTCCCGGACAAAGACGCACCCAAAAAACACACAGAGACAGACCTGGAGCAGTTCCAGTGGACCAAAATGATGGAGAAGGCGATGGAGATGGCGATGGAGAACCCAGAGCACCTGATCTCGTCGCTGAACGACGCCGACCCGGGCGAAAAGCTCAAGAAGAAGCAGACGGCGAAAAGCAAGCGCAGCCAGATCAACCTGGCTGTGCAGCAGCGGTTGCAACAGCAGGCGCGGGCTCTGCTGGCGCAGCAACAGCGCGACCGCGAGCTGCGGCAGCGGCTGGAGCAGGACAAGCAGCAGACACAGAAGAGCGCTGCGGAGCAGCTGCCGGCGAGCGTCCTACAGTTCACGGTGCCGACGCCGCCGACGTCGATTCCCGGCCCTGTGAAGAGCGGCGAGAAGGCGTCTGTGCTGGAGCAGTTCCAGAAGTTCCAGCGGCCAGACGATAACAAGTCGCCGTCGGTAGCCGACACACTCGCCGCACAGCGCGAGAAAATGCTGCACGCCTACGCGAAGCAGATGTCGCGAACGCTGCCGCAGGCCTCGCCACCAGCGCAGTCGTATGCGAAAAAGTCCGAGGGCTCGTTCCTGCGCACGATTCTCTCGAGTCTCAACCTTGCCCATCTCGACACCTCGCAGATCGCAGAGCAAATCTCGCCGCCGCAGCTCGAAGCGATCCGTGTCAGTGTGTCCTCCGCCGTGGACGTGCTGCGCAGCAGCCAGTCGCTCACCAAGGCCGCTCCGAATAGCAGCGACAAGCAGGAGTCGCCCAAGCTCGACGACAAGGAGCGTATCCGGATCGAAAATCGAGAGCGCAAGAAGAGATGGCGAGTTATCAATATCGAGCGGAACAGAGACAATGACTTGCGCGCGCGCGTCATTAAGCGAGCCGGCCAGATCTTCACGAACCCGGAGGACGAGGAAATCAAGAAGAAATGGATAGCAGAGGAGTTTGAGCGTCGCAAGCGGAAACGGCTTGAGAAAAACGGCACCGACGCGCCGCTTGTCCAGTCCAACGAGCTCGAGCACCGCTCCGAGTCTGTGGCAGCTCTTCTGGCCGATCCACAGGTATCCGCCAATATTCACGCCTTATACCAAACTCTTTGTGGAGCCGTGCCGAGCGACGACAAGCTGGCCACGGTTTCCGTGCTGGCCACCTCATTGGCTGCCGCATACGTCGTTTCGAACAAGTCGCTCAGCGAGAACCTTGTGCCGTCGATTGTGAGCTCGCTAGTGAATTCGCTCAATAACCAGCTCAACGGGCCTGCTGCGCAGTCGGGAACGCTTAGTTTCAAAGTGATGGACCCAGCACCAAAACACGCCACCGAACCCGGGCAGCAGGGCGAGGTGAAAAAGGTGAAAATCGACCCGGACCTGATCAATCTACCAGACCATTTATCGAAATTCGCCAGACCCACCTTAGAAGAACACCACGATGCCGCGTACGCGCGGCCAGCAACGGTCTCCCACCAGCCGCGAGCCCCGCACTACCAGCGGCCGCCGGCCGAGCCCAAACCCAGCACCCCTACTGTGCGGTCGATCGTGTCCAAGACGCCTGTCTCAGATTCCGTGGGCGGGCTACGCAAACCGGGTGCATTCAGAAAGCCGGTTGGTTTCGAGAAACGCGGCTTTGGGATTGCTCCGCTGCCTCATAAAGGGTGTTAGATGTATAATAGGATGTAATCAGTGAGAGAAAGCCATTCTGGGACGGGTTATGCTGCCAGAAATGGAATATAACTGCTTGCAAAAACGAAACTTATCGAGGATATGCGATTAAATTCAAGGTTATAGGCTAAAAAAGCCCAGGCTTGCCCGCGAGCCTGGACAAGCCACTACGCCGCTCGTTGTACGATCAGCATTTTGGCACGATCACGCGAATGTGAGGAACGAAAAAGACCATAAATGGAGAAGCTAAAAATATGATCGCGCCCAGGATCGAACTGGGGACCCTCTGCGTGTTAAGCAGATGCCATAACCAACTAGACCACGCAACCAA